>NC_062263.1:16672658-16982491 GCF_916048215.2 Malus sylvestris
TGGAGTGCAATGAGTGGTGTTTGAAATGATTCAAAGGTGAAAGTGAAGTGATGATGCAAAGCATGAGGGTAAAATGGAGTGGTGTTGTAGTTAGGGAACATGAATGATTGTGCACATGGTAGAGAAAGGAAAGGGAGGTGGAATGATGCAACAAATGAGTCAATGGAGGGAACATGGATGATGATGCATGGCATAGGAATCGAAAGGGAGTGCAATGGTGGTGCACGACAATGATGGAAAGGTGAATGGTAGAGTGACACCCCTTTGTGGCTGAGCTCTTTGTCCTTTTTACATTAATTCTTCTTTCTGTTTAACACATTCCTAGCCTCTTTAGTCTTCAATTTCGTCCATCCACGTTGCTCCATGCATGTGCTATTCATTCCAAGCCCAAAATTGCTCCAAAATGCACCAAAATGCATCTTATTGCTTCATAAGGCCTATGGACCTACAAACACACGAAAATAGCTTAAAATACATAATTAACTAAGAAATAACAATATAAATGCATGAGAACAAGCTAACTCAGTCGTATAAATATGCTCCTATCAAATTCCCCCACACTTAGCTTTTGCTAGTCCTCGAGCAAAACAAAACAAATGAAACAAACAAAACACAACCTAGACCTTCCAACATTTGCCTCAGGGATTTTTAATGAAATATGACATGTTAAAAATCATCATTCCCACAAATTTTGGTCATCTTTACACTTGAGCACATACTTAATCACAGTCACCACTTACTAGTTCACAATTAACCAATTAAAACGATGTTTTGAATGTAGTAACATGCCTTAGAGAATTTGCTCAATTTCTTACAAGATACTCTCTATTTTCACACACATTTTCTAACTACACACCCTACACTAGTATATGTGAGAAGATTAATGTAAACACGAAAGACTAGGACTCACATATTTTATAACAAAGAAAGCAATTTTCTGGAGTTATTAAGCATGTTTAGATATGATCTCATGAATGGAATGCTACTACTTAGATTCGAGAACCAGTGACACCATATGCTCATACCAATTTCGAACTCCACAAATTGAAACACACAACACTCAAGATTGAAGTCAAGGGTTGTAACAGGGCTTGGGGGTAATGGCTAATAAAGAAAGGATAGGAATAATAAACGTTCTTAAAGCGATAGCAAGCAAAGCAATGAAATAGACACTTGGAATTCACTTTAGAATGCAAAATCAACTTTTAAATACAAAGGGAAGATTCATGCAACACTTAGGGCCGAATTCAATGTTTTAGACCCTTTTTTAACAAACTTTTTTCTTTTCACTTTTTTTTTTTTCTTTTCTACCCATGCCTTATTAAGGACTTTGGCGCGCACACACACACAAGAATCATTTCCCCCACACTTGCTTTCTGCAATACATTGATAAAAAAAAGAGTTCATTTTAAGTCATGATTTACTATGCTTCAAGAACAAGGGTATGGATGGTCCTAAAACTAGGCTAGGTAAGGATAGTGTGGATTAACAAAGAACATAGGCTTAACAAGGCTCAACGGGGTTAAACTTAAACACATAATGAAATAGGGGCACAACAATTTGGCTTTGGTGGTCACTACACAACTTCATCTTGAATATGTGTTATGCAAATCAATAGCATGCTTTGAATGAAATAGGCATGAGTTCTAGCATTTGGAACTAAATGATGAAACGCCTTCTAAGTAGCAACCAAACAAAGAATAATGAGATCATGCAATGACTTTAGAAAACAATGATGCAAAAATTATTAACTCTCCAAATAAACGTTTAGGCTCCAGTCTCACAAGGTTGTAGCGTTCATTTGAGTTCCTTCCTTCAAGCATGTTACAAAAACTGATTTTTCCTTTATGATTACATGTGAATTCATAAATTATAACCACAACCAAGTATACACCAAAGAGTAAATCAAATTTTCATCCATGTTTATAACTCTCTTTAACAGTCATGTAATTAAAAACCAAATCCTCATCATTGTGTTGGAAGGTACCCTAAGACACAAATAAACACACAAAAACAACTCTTTTTGGGTTTTTCAAAACAATTTTTCAAATTTTTATGAGATTTCCGGATTTTTATGTCAAAATACACTAAAACACTCCTAAACAGCTTAAAAACACTTAAAACAGCAAGGAACAACACTATAAGTAATGGGTGATAAACTCCTACGATTTTCATGCAAAACAACTTGGTTACCCCCCCCCCCCACACTTAAATCAAACATTGTCCTCAATGTTTCAAGCATAAACTCACACAAAAACAAGCAAACAAACAAACAACAAATAAACATGACAAGTATGGCAAAGTAAAAACCAGACAGAGTAGAGTTTAAGAACGCAAATCTGGTTTTGGAGATAGATGATCTTGTTGACTTTACACAGCTTTGATATCGAACTGGTTTGGAATTCTGAGCGAGGAATATCAGAGTTCCTTGGTTTCAAATCAGGCTCCTTCTGCTGGGTTGATTTGATTATGCAGTCTGCATTCTTCTCTACTTGTTTCTTCTGCATGGCAGGCAGGCACGAGGTAAAGGTGATGGTCTGTTTCTTTCTTCAATCTTTCCAAGTGCCCACCATTTGCTTTCTTTCTCCTTGTCCCTAGCTGAGGATGAATTAGCACATTGTCTCCACATGCTTCGAGGTATCATTTTCACTTCCCTGATCTGTTCCCAAGGCAAATGTGGTAAACGAAGAGGAAGCATAAGATGTTGAAGATGAGTACTCGAGAGCAAGGCTAGGTAAGCAATCAGGAAGGGGTTCCAGGCAGTCGGTTCCAGATCGAAAGATTGATACCAAGTGCTAGCTGATTGCTCTCTTTCTCATTGTCCTGCAGATGAAAATAACGACAAGGAGAATGACAGGGAGAAAGCATGATATGAGATACTCTTGCTTTCAACCTTCATGATATGAAATACTTTTGCTTTGGATGAGTTATTTGCAGAGGTACCCCAAGGAATAAGGAACACCGAGTGACTCGAGAGGCTTCGTTAGGAAGGCATTCTCGAAGATGAAGAAAGGTTATGTATGTCTGCCTTGCAATATAGGGTGAAGGTTGACATTTATAGGAATTAATAACCGGTACTATTCTTTCACTCTTGTCGGCAACTGTTGGATGATTTAATAGTAAACTTCATGTGCCTTCTACTTCACAAGAAATCTTCGACAGATTGCCCATAATTTCTGCAAGGCTGAGTGTGTATGTGACAAGTGCTGACATGTCTGGAAAAGCAAGTGCCTTTTCGATATCTGGAATCGGCGCTGCGACAAACTGCCCGTGATTTCTGCAAAGCTGAGTGTGCATGTGACAGATGCTGACACGTCTGGAAAAGCAGATGCGTCTCCGATTTCTGAGCTCACCTCTTCGAGTGCAGAGCTTGCATGTGACAAGTGCGGACAAATGTGGAAAAGAAGATTGGCCCGTGATTTCTGAGTGATAGGAGCATATTTATGCGACTTAGTTGGCTTGTTCTTGTGCATTTATGTCGTGTTTCCTTAGTTATTTTAATGTTTAAAGTCATTTTCGTGTGTTTTCAGATTTTATGGACAAAGTAGGCAAGAAGATGCATTTTGGAGCATTTTGGAGCAAAATGGAGCTTGGAATGCATGTCACATATTTGGGCCAAAGTGGATGGACGAATTTGAGAACTAAAGAGGCCAAGAATGTGAAGAATTATGGTCCAAAAGATGAAGAACTCATCCCAAAAATTTGTCACCCCAACTTGCCTTCATTGCCATGCAAAACAACATAGAATTCCCTTTGGATTCCCATGCCATGCTTGATCACTCTTGTCCCCTACATAATTTCTGATTTCATGCTTCAATTCATTTAATTATTACACTTAATTGCTTGATACCTCTTGTTCCCTTCACCCACAAAATTTTATACAACTTTCACAACCATAACATGCACCAATTGATGCTCCATCATTCACATTTGGAATCCCATGCCTTGTGTACCACATATTGCTGCACCTTTGACCCATTTATTGACACATTTTCACCTCCCTTTCCATCTCTATGCAATGTACACAATCATTCATGCTCCCTAGCTACAAGACCACTCCATTTTACCCTTCACACTTTGCATCATCACTTCATTTTCACCCTTGGACCATTGCACACCACATACACTCTTTGCCGTGCATTCTCCCTAGCCTAACCTGATTCTCTAAGGTTTTTGGGGCCTATATATACATGTTTACACCCCTTGGCAAAGGGTTCACACTCTCATATTCATCATTCATCACAGAAAATTCGTCCATACAACCTCTAGGTAGCAAAACACCCCAAAAACACCATTCTAGTGCCTAGAAAACATAACAGCCACTCCACCTTCTTCCACCCTCTTTGCCTAGCTCTCCACCACCCTCCAACCCTCAAACACTCCTCCACACTTACCCTAAACCTTTCCATACCATTCCCCATCCATTCTACATCATAAAACTACCCAAAAATCCGTCCACAAAGCAATCTGCCGCAAGCAAGCAAAGGAGAATTCTTGGATGCACTTGCTACCCAAGTTGGAGCATTTTAGGTGTTTTCTTTCCTTTGATTTTAATGTCTAATTTTATGTATCTTTGCTTTGTGAGTATGAGGAATTAAACCCCTCTTAGTTAGGGGGTGATTCGAAACCATGTTCATACTTGCAATATGATTTGATTACATCCAGTTGTGATTCATAAGTTGTGAATTCAATTTACTTATCCGATTGTATAAAACATGATTTGTGTATGTTGGTTGAGAGTGCACGCTTAATTTTCATGCATGAATTTAACGCTATAATATAAGGGAGTTTCACCTAATCGTTATGAACTTATATTCACAAGTAGTGAAGGTTGCTAGTCACAATCACGTTAAGTAAATTCTTGGCATAAGTTTCATGCAAATCATAGTAACGAGTGCCTCGTCAATGCTTATGTTTTTCATAGAACTTAATGATTCTTGCTTGTATCTCTATTATGCAATTCATGTAGGGAACTTGTAGGGAATGTTTTGGGTTGTCGTATGCAATCATCCAATCCAATAACTTGTGGAAAAACTGAGGGTTAATTAGTGCAATTCACGGTTAATTTGGGGCGTTGAGTATTCATAGCTTATCGAAAAGCAACTGGAAATCATTTTGTATGCAAGTGTGACATGTGTGGAGAAGAACCTCCTAGCTAGCCTTCCATCCATAAGTTTCATTCAAATTCATTTTACAATCTGTTTTGATTCACTTAAATTTGTCTAAGAATTTGTTTACTTTGTTCTTGTCTTAATTTAATTATTTTCGTCCAAAATCAACCCCATCTTATTTCTTTGAGTCATATTAATTAGAACTTGTCTTAGATTATGTTTTTAAGTGTTTTAGTTCATTAGAAAACCAAAATTCGTCCAAGTTTGTGTTAGAGTCCCAAAACTGCCCAGATTGTGTGTTTAAGGTAGTTTTGAGTGTTTAGGGGCTGTTTTGAGTCTTTTGGTTTGTTTTAGTGTTTTAAAGTATAGTTTTGCATTCTTTGAGTCTAGTTAGTGTTTTAAACTTTGTTTTTACGTTTTCAAGTCAGTTTCCAAGTGATTTAGCAATCCCTCCTAATCCCCAGCCTAGAACGATCCCTACTTACATACTTTACTACAATTGATAAAAAGAGGGTTTAATTTTGTGTGTTAACTTATTTTTCACATCACTGAGCAAGCCCAGCTTTTGAGAAAGCTAGCGCCTCTTCGATTTTTGAATTGGCCTCTTCGATTTCTGAGCTCGCCTCTTCGATCTCTGAAATCCCGTCGAGTGCTGATTTTTATAGAGGCGCGCAGTTCGTTTCAAAACACACTTAAATTTCTGCCTATAGAAACTTCCTTCATTACACTTCTAAGATCTCAATTTGTCCAACCTTTTCTTTCTTCAACACCTTTGAAAATGTCTGGCCCCTTCGACCGTCATTTTGACTTGAACCTTGGTGAAGAGGCATCCATGCCTTCTCCAGACAACATATGGCGCCCATCCTTCATATCCCCTACTGGTCCTCTTACCGTTAGGGATTCGATGATGAAGAATGATATGACCGCTGCGGTGGTTGCCCAGAACCTTGTCACTCCCAAAGATAATAGACTACTTTCCAAACGATATGATGAGTTGGCTGTTAAAGATTCTCTGGCTCTCAGTGTGCAGTGTGCAGGTTCTGTGTCCAATATAGCCCAACGCTTATTTGCTCGAACCCGTCAAGTTGAATCGTTGGCGGTTGAAGTGATGAGTCTCAAACAGGAGATTAGAGGGCTCAAGCATGAGAATAAATAGTTGCACAAGTTCGCACATAACTATGCTACAAACATGAAGAGGAAGATTGACCAGATGCAGGAATCTGATGGTCATATTTTACTTGATCATCAGAGGTTTGTGGGTTTGTTCCAACAGCATTTGCCTTTGTCTTCTGGGGCTGTACCGCGTAGTGAAGCTCCAAATGATCAACCTCTGATACCTCCTTCTGTGGCTCCGCCGACTGCTAATGCTCCGCCAACTACTGAGACTTCTCCTAAGCAGCCTTTGTGAAGGCTCCCTTTTGTATTTTTCTGCCTCCTGTTCATTTTCAACAAATTTTAATGTAAAATACCTTGCATATCTGTCCATGTTTCAAAAATAAACCCACACCAAAAACAATTAAACAAGCAACAAATAAAAATGACAATCATGGCAAAATAAAATTACAGAAAAGGGAAGGTTTTTAGTAACGCAAAACATGGGTTGCCTCCTAAGAAGCGCTTGCTTTAACGTCTTGCAGCCGGACGAAACTTCCTTCTAAGCTTGGATAGGGCCCACGGCACTGAGTGGGAGTTCTTCCACAATCTGCCCCACATCACTCTCATAGTATAGCTTCAAGCGATGCCCGTTCACTTTGAATTCGTCGCCGTTCCTTAAGCTTTTAACTAGGACTGCACCATGGGGAAAAACATTAGTGACAACAAATGGCCCAATCCACTTAGACCGTAACTTACCAGGGAACAATTGTAGACGGGAATTGAATAGTAGCACTTTCTGTCCAATTGAGAATGTTTTTCCCCGAATCATTTTGTCATGAAATGCCTTTGTTTTCTCCTTGTAAATTCGTGCATTCTCATAGGCTTCGTTCCGTATCTCCTCAAGTTCATTCAGTTGGAGCTTCCTATTCATTCCAGTAGCATCTAAGTCCAAATTGAATGTTTTCACAGCCCAGTGCGCTTTGTGCTCCAGTTCCACAGGTAGGTGACACGGCTTGCCGTAGATTAGTCGAAATGGAGACATCCCTAGAGGTGTTTTATAGGCAATGCGATATGTCCACAGTGCATCATCTAAACGCAAGCTCCAATCCTTCCGGTTTGGCCCAACAGTTTTCTCCAAGATTTGCTTGATTTCTCTATTCGAGACTTCGGCTTAGCCACTTGTTTGAGGGTGGTATGGCGTGGAAACCCGATGCTTCACATTGTACTTTTTAAACAGCGCCTTAATGGTGCGATTGCAAAAGTGGGAGCCTCCATCGCTTATGAACATCCTCGGCATGCCAAATTTAGAAAAGATGTTAGCCTTGATAAAATCTGCCACCACTCTAAAATCGTTAGTATGGGTGGCTTTGGCTTCCACCCATTTCGACACATAATCGACGGCTAGCAAAATATAAGTAAAACCATATGAGGGCGGAAAGGGTCCCATGAAATCCATACCCTATACATCAAAGATCTCTACATTAAAGATGAGGGTTTGCAGCATTTGGTCTTTGGCACCGATTGTACCTGTTCTTTGGCATCTATCACAAGTTATACAAAATGTTCTAGCATCCTTAAACAATGTAGGACAATAGAAATCACAGTCTAAAACCTTAAGGGCTGTCCTTTGGGTGCCAAAATGACCCCCACATGCATAACTATGGCAAAATGCAAGAATTGAATTAAACTCGAAATTGTGCACACATCTACGAATAATCTGGTCAGGACAATACTTCCACAAATATGGACCATCCCATATTTAAAATCGTGCATCATTTCTGAGTTTATCACGCTTATATTTATCTAGAGTGCTAGGAACTTGTTTTGTGACCAAATAATTGACCAAATCAGCATACCAGGGCTCACTTACCTCTAGGGACAACAATTGCTCATCAGGGAAGGTCTCTAGAATGGGTAAGGAGTCCTTCTCGTGTACCAAACGGCTGAAGTGGTCAGCCACCACGTTTTCACTCCCATTTTTGTCTCTTATTTCAATGTTGAACTCTTGAAGTAGGAGCATCCAACGAATCAGCCTTGGTTTGGCCTCCTTCTTGGTGAGAAGGTACTTCAACGCTGCATGGTCAGAATATACAATCATTTTAGTGCCAAGTAAGTATGAACGAAATTTATCTAAAGCAAATACAACTGCAAGAAGTTCTTTCTCAGTGGTAGAATAATTTAATTGAGCATCATTTAATGTCCGGGAAGCGTAGTGGATGACGTGGGGCTGTTTGTTCCTTCTTTGGCCTAAAACAGCACCAATGGCATAATCGGATACACCACACATTAGCTCAAATGGAAGGCTCCAATTTGGTGGCATGATGATGGGGGCCGAAGTCAACATGTCCTTGAGGGTTTTGAAAGCAGTCTCACACTCCTTGTTGAACTCGAAGGCTACTTCCTTTTGGAGTAAACGGTAATGGGGTTGGGCGATTTTTGAGAAATCCTTGATGAATCTCTTATAAAATCCTGCATGGCCAAGAAAAGAACGAACCTCCCTCACCGAAGTGGGAGAGGGTAAGTGATGTACAAGATCTATTTTAGATTTATCAACCTCAATCCTTTTTTCTGATATGATATGCCCCAAAACTATACCTTGTTTTACCATAAAACGACACTTTTCCCAATTCAAGACAAGATTAGTTTCGATGCATCGTTGTAAAATCAGAGGAAGATTATTCAAGCATGCATCAAATGAGTCACCAAAAATACTAAAGTCATCCATAAACACTTCAATGATCTTTTCCACAAATTCTGAGAAAATACTTACCATACACCTTTGGAATGTGGCTGGTGCGTTGCATAGCCCAAATGGCATGCGTCGATAAGCAAAGGTACCAAAGAGACATGTGAAGGTAGTCTTTTCTTGGTCATCGAGAGCTATCACAATCTAATTATAACCCGAATAGCCATCAAGAAAACAATAAAATGAATGACCGGCTAACCTTTCCAGCATTTGATCAATAAAGGGCAGCAGGAAGTGATATTTTCTTGTCGTAGCGTTGAGTTTTCGATAGTCAATACAAACTTTCCATTCGGTTTAGATTCGGGTGGGCACAAGCTCATTATCTTCATTTTTTACCACAGTGACTCTGCACTTCTTAGGAACAACTTGGACCAGCGAGACCCAATGACTATCAGAAATTAGGTAAATCACTCCACAATCTAGTAGCTTGATGATTTTCTTCTTCACAATGTCCATCATGGGTGGATTGAGCCGGCGTTGTGCTTCCCTAGATGGTTTGGCTCCTTCTTCCAAGAGTATTCGATGCATGCAAGTGGTAGGGCTAATTCCCTTGATATCGGCCAATGTCCACCCAATGGCAGTTTTTTATTCCCGAAGCACCCTCACCAACTTGTCCTCCTCTTGTGCAGTGAGTGAAGAAGAGATGATGACGGGCAGCGTCTCTTGTTCTCCCAAAAACACATATTTCAAATGGCTCGGCAATGGTTTAAGCTCTAGGGAAGGGGGCTGGATTACAGAAGGAAGTAACTTGTTAGTCGAATTGGGAATTGAAATTAGGTTAGGAGACTTACCAATATGCCTTGGATTTGACTCTAGGGCAGCAACTATCTCCACCAATTCTTCTTGAATAGGCACGGCAAGATGTTCCTTGTTGTTGTCGTGTGCATGCCTAAATGCTAACCCTTCGTTTTTGAGTCCAATGCTTTGCGTGAGAGTCTTTTCAAGTGCATCCTCACTTAAATCATCAAGGAATTCCTGCGCCTAAGAGTTAATCACATCAATAGAGAAACAAGAGTAACCATCATGAGGATATCTCATAGCATCAGAAATATTGAAATCAATAACTTCCCCATCAAATTCCATGGTCAATGTTCCCTTGAATACATCTATCTTTGTACGGGCAGTCTTCATGAATGGTCGGCCAAGTAATATTGGTAATTGAGGGGAATGGTTTGAGTCTTCCATTTCAAACACGTAGAAGTTCGCCGGAAAGACTAGGTGATTCATCTGCACTAAAACATCTTCCAAAACACCTTTTGGATACGCATTAGATCTATCGGCCAGTTGAATGATCACTCCATCATTTTTTAATTCTCCCAAGTTCATAGATGCATATATTGAATAAGGCATGACATTTATTGATGCACCTAGATCTAACATGGCAGATTCAAAGCGAGTATTTCCTATAACACAAGGAATTGTAAAACTGCTTGGATCTTTGCACTTAAGAGGTAATTTTCGTTGCAACACAGCTGAGACATTCTCACTTACCCTTACCACCTCTTTGTTTGAAGCCCTCTTCCTTGTAGTGCACAACTCATTCAGGAACTTAGCATACTTGGGGACTTGTTTAATTGCATCTAGAAGTGGAATGTTGACTTGCACCTTTCTGAATGTGTCAAAGATGTCTTTGTCACTCTCATCCTTCTTTGATTGCATAAACCAACGAGGAAAGGGTGCATTGGTTGGAATGGAATTCGAAGTCATGGAATTTGAACCCAACTTACCTTTGGTGGTCGAATTTGGGTGTGTAGGTGGTTGCGACAACGATTGCTCAATCCTTACCGAGGGTAGGCCTTATTCTTTCTCCTCAGATTGCATCTTTTCGTCCTCCTTTTGATTGGATTTAGATGGGCTGGGATCAGATCCAACTTCTTGTCCACTTCGCAAGGTGATGGCTTTGGCAGATTTGAAGCCTCCATTTGGATTCACATCCGTCGAACTAGGTAGCTTACCTGGCTCTCTACTAAATTGCCCTATGAACTCAGCCATTTGTCCCATCTGTCTCTTCAATTCAGTCACCTCTCGAGCTTGATTTTGCACTTCCTTGGCGTAATTATGTATATCTTTGGCTTGATTTTCCTAACCCTTCGCCAACGTAGTTAGTAACTGAATAACTTGAGCATTATCAAAAGACGAACCTGAGTTATTTTGGGCAGGTTATGTTTGGGGTTGTGAGGGTGCATACGACCTTTGATAGAATCCCGGAGGTTGTTGTCTGAATGCACTTTGTTGTTGGGTTTGTTGGGGCTTCCTCCATTTGAAATTTGGATGATCTCTCCAACCTGGATTGTATGTATTCAAGAACGGATCATTCCTTGGTTGGTTTTGACTCCCAAAACCCACGGCGTTGGCAAATTCCCACCCTCCATTCTCGATCAATTGAGGGCATTTATCCGTGAGATGTCCATTCATTGAGCACACGCCACAAGCAGCTACACTTTATTCTTTTGGTTTTTCAACCACCTGTGAAAGAAGAATAGTAAGATTAGCCATTTGATTTTGAAATTCGGAAATAGCACTTACCTCATTAACTTGTTGCTGTCGTGGGTTGTCTCTTTGGCCAACGCCTTCATATTGTTGAGCATTCAATGCTCGATTAGCAATTAAAGTCTTGGTAGCCATGGGTGTTTTATCCACCAAAGCTCCTCCCGCTGAGGCGTCTAACATTTGGCATTCAATTGGTAGAAGCCTTTCGTAAAAATATTGAAGAAGAAGCTCCTCCTTTATCTGGTGCTGTGGACAAGAAGCAACAAGGGTTTTAAAACGCTCATAGTAAGTGGGAAATGATTCACCTTGGTTTTGCTGAATGCCACTAATCCTTTTGCGTAGTAGAATGACTCGAGAAGTTGGGAAAAACTTCTCCAAAAATGCCCGTTTCATACTCTCCCATGATGTGACAGTTCCGGGGGCTAGCTCATACAACCAATCTTTAGCCTTTTCCAAGAAAGAAAAGGGAAAAGCCTTCATTTTCAGAATGCTCCCATTAACATTCATAGGGGTCATGCTCGAACAAACAACCTCGAACTCCTTCAAATGTTTATTAGGATCTTCCATGGACAACCCATGGAACTTAGGAATATGATGCAATAAACTGGACTTTAATTCGAACTCGTCGGTCTTGTTTTGGGTCGCCCTTGGATATTGAATGCATAAAGGCAGAGCATTGTCCAATCCCGAAGCGAAAAGCTCATTGATTGTTCAATTGTCTACTGCCATATCTTGGACTTCTTCAAAAGTCCTTGCCATGGCCTCCTCTTGCTCTTCTACTTTGTCTTCTTCAAGATCTGGTGCAGGTTGAGATGGTTGGGGATCTTGTTGATTCCTTGCTCGTCTCAAAGTTCGTTCAAAATCGTCGTCAAAGTCAGAGATATGCTTATGAACAGGTTGAGAACTTCGAGTCATAAACCACCTAAAACAAGAAAACAAGTAAAATAAGCAACTAGGAACAAAAACACATGAAAATACACAAAAAGAAATAACAAGGGATTAGCAAGTTGCTAATCCCTGGCAACGGCGCCAAAAACTTGGTGCGAAAATTATCTTAACACACAAATTTAACCCTCTTTTATCAATTGTAGTAAAGAATGTAAGTAGGGATCGTTCTGGACCGGGGATTAGGAGGGCTTGCTAATAAACTCTAAACTGACTCAAAAACATAAAACTAAACTTAAAAATACTTAACAAGACTCACAAGACTCAAAGCAAACTTAAAATACTCAAAACAGCTTAAAACAACTAAATAAACTTAAACTAGACACTAGGAATGACTTTGGACGAAAATTGACTTTTACTTGAATCAAAACATTTAAAAACAAAAATTAAAACAGATTCTAACTAATTAGACACACTAAAGTAAATGGGGATTGAGTTTTGGACGAAGTTGAAACAAACAAACAAGTATGAAAAACTAGACAAATTGTAAAACAAATTTGAGAAATAAGATGATGGATGGGATAGCTAGAGGCTTTTTCTCCACACATGATATGTATGCAAATAACTCAATTTCCAGTTACTACTTCATTGAATTATGAACGACAATGCTCCAAATTAACCGTGACATCACTAGTTAACTCTCAGATTTTCCTTGTTTTATTGGATTGGATGACATCATTCGACAGCCCAAAACATTCTTCTAAAGTTCCCTACATGACATCATAATAGAGATACAATCAAAGATCATTACGTTTAATGAAAATCATAAGCATTGACAAAGCACTTGCAACTATGACATCATGTCACTCATGCTAGGAATTGAACTTAACGTGATCGTTTATAAGTGACCTTCACTACATGTGAATATAAGTTTGTAACGATTATGTGAAACTTCCTTATATTCTAGCAACGGATTTATGCATGCCAATTAAGTGTCGACCCTTAATTAACAAATACTAATAAGTTATCAATCAAAGACCTAGTACATATGGATCACCAATGCTAATTATACCTAAGCATAATATAGATACCAATTAGTAAAACTCAATTAAAATTTCTGAATTCGAAAAAACGAACGACGAATTCGGAATCAGTGCATCAAAATATCCTAAGAAAGATCCTAAGGAAATTTTGTAAAAAGTCAACGGGAAAGTCATTGGTTAACCAAAAGGTCAACTGAGATGCTGAGGTGGTCAATTACATTGAAACTTCAAAATTTCACTAAACAGATGCCAAAAATGGACTCAGAACATCGAAATTAGCCTAGAAGGGGTCTCGGCGAAACCTGAAAAATCAACACAGGGAATATTCCAATAATATTCCAGAAATATTTCGAATCCATTCAGAAATGGATCGAGTTAACAGGTCAGATCCTAAGTAAAACGATCAGGTCAGATACCGAGTTTCGAATCTAGGTTCTAGGTTGTCGAGTCGGTCAACATGGTCTTAGTCGCCCGTGATAGCTAGATTTTTAGGGAGAAAACGCTGGAAAATCCCAGCTCCGTTTGGGGTCATTTCATCGTCAAAATCATCAATACATATGGAATTGAAGCTTAAGACAAAAGGAATAAGATTATACCATTATGGTCTCCGACCGTGACCGGAGTTGGCCGACAAAAGGGTCTAAAACTCGTTGATCTCCGCCGGCAAACTGGGGAAGTTTCCCTCAAGTTCTTTCTACACCAAATCATCACCAAAACACGCATGTACTGAGTCAATCCTCATTAAAATGACACGGGGAAGGCAAACCAGTTGGTCCAGACCCTTACCTTGGTCCAAAATGGTGGAAACTTGCTGGAGAATGAGGTGATACGTGATTCCCGGCATAGCCGTTTCTGTGTAGCACATAAAGGAAAGTTGAGAGAAGGGAGTTTGAAAGAGAGAGTTGGTGGCGTCGAAGCACTTCAAGACGGCGGATGGTAAGATTGTAACGACCCATCCCTAATTTTCCATGTAATTTCCTTGGGTAAATTGACGATTATGCCGTTACAAATCTAATTTTCTTCCTATTATAGTAATTAAATGGTATTCGTTGTTACAAATACGTGAGCACAAGTTAAACCCGAATTAGACTTGTAACGAAGATGTTATGCTTAGTTAAGGTACGTCAACAACGGGTAGAATTGTACACGTGTGTGCTAATAATTTAGTGTAGGAAATACTGTTTTTGATAAGGAGACAGATTTTGTGTACCTTGAATTATACAAAATCTTATCACTTTCTCTTTTTACAAGTCTAGTCTTGTAACCCTATCTCACCACCAATTAGCTTTTCTCCTCATTTTCGTCACCCAATAAGAAACCTTCTTCTTTCTGTCTAATCAGAAGTCTTCCCCCATCTCTCTCTCTCTCTTTTTCTTCTCCCATTCATGCCGAGCCTTTGTCTTCTCTCTGCAACACAAACACCATAATCAAACCTCACGGATCGGACATCAAATCACCATCATCGTGCTCCCATCATCACCACTAGTCCATTTGTACGAGCCGATTAAAAAATGATCAAGTTTTGAGCTTCCAACTTGAAGCTCCAACTTGGGTGTAGGTTCTCTGGCGACTTTCTATTCGAGCCACGAGGTTTTGGTTGGTCTAGATGCAACTAACCTTGAAGTTGAGCCAACATGTAAACACGCGGCTTTGGGAAGTTGGAGTTAGGTCCGAGACTTTCAAGCTATTTTAAAGTACGTTGAAAATGGTTGCGAAATGAGGAAGTTATGAAATTTTAAAGTTTTTACAAAATCTCGGCAAAATTTTCCAAAACCTGTCAAACTAGACGACGGAGGACAACCTGAGAAGAAGGGGAATATTCCGTTAAAGTTAATAGAATATTCTGACGCTGTTAGGTTTAATGGAATATTCCTTGGGGATCTGCTAGCGCGTGTAGGTGCGTGGCCTGCGTGTGGGCTCACGTGTGGCCGCGACCTAGCGGGGCGTAAGGGTGGTTGAGACCTCGTGGTGGCGTGTGGTCAACGTGCACAGGTCTGTGATGTCGTGTAGAATGTTTTTGTACATTTAAACCCTTCATTTGAGCAAACTATGGGGGATTTTCCTAGCCTTTTCGTGTATGTCCTAATTAATTAATTACTATAGTTGTTTCACATATAGGAGAGAATTATCCCAAGGAGGTACGAGGACAAGTAAGGCTAAGAGGCTACGATCCGACTACGTATCAGTGAGTGGGCATTTGTTTATATATATATATATATATATATATATATATATATATATATATATATATTATAAAGTTTTATAGTTTCCACAAATGCTTTTGGATTGATATTATGCCTATCATACCATGTTTTATTTCATTTGGAAAGTGCTATTATATTGTTGAGATTTATAAATTGTCATGGCATGTTCATATACATTTTACTTGCTCATCATACATGTTTGCACCGGTGTAGTACTCGCCCCGGGCCAGGGCTAAGCTTCACGTGTATGCTCACATCGCACCGCACACTCACTTTGGATCCATTGTACGTGTCAGTCATGTCCTAGGTTGCAATAGGCAACTAGAACTCATATGTGATGCGCCTAGCGCCAGTCTTCACGTCAGAATCCCTCTACATGAACTCGTGTGTTAGCATAGATTAATGAGCACCTGATTTTCTTATGCTACAATTGAGATATTATGATTGGCATATTTCTGGAATTATTGTTGATTTACATTTGATTTCATACTTATATGTAGTATAATTTTCTGAAAACGATACATGTTTTATGGGGAGGGGTTAGTATGTTCATAAAATAATTGTGTTTTATAAACCTTTGTTTTTGCCCACTCACCCTTCTGTTTTTCACCCCTCCAGGACTTAGTTAGCTAAATTCTCTATGGCGTACGAGGGATCTCTGGAGGTTCTGACATTTCCATAAATAAATGTAGGAGTTTACTTCTGGTTGTGTAATAAGTACCTTAACTAGATTCGACTGCTCTACTTATGTCGTACTGTCATCTATGCTCTGACTACTTATGTTTTATGGGTTCTTCCCACTACTGCGCACTCTCTTTATTAGCTTAAATAAATGTTAGCTTTGGTTTAAATTTATCCATATTTTATACATCACTTTCATTTTGGCTACGTCACCTTCGGGTGTCGGCCAACATGCCTTGACTCTGGTCGAGATGTGTCAGAAATGGTCATGATGGTCTCAACCATGATTTTCATAGGGTAGAAGACAGATGAGAGAGAAAGATGAGGGGGAGAGAGTTCGAAAGTGTCGAGAAAAAAAAAAAAAAAAAGACATGGGGCAGGATAGGATAGTAGAAGTGGGGTGTGGGCTCCACTGGCCAACAAAAATCCCATATAAAATAATATAATAATAGAAGAAAATACCTAAAATACAAATTTACTATAATACCCTCAAATTTCGGAGTTCCGTAAAATCTTCACCGTAACTCCAATTTCAGTTCCGCTTGCGCCTGCACGTTCGTAACATCTAGTAATGCTAGGTAACACTAAAAGAATGGGTTATACGTCTCACAACACGACGGTCAACATTCTCACCTCTAAAGGCATTTTAGTCATTTTACATTTTTAGTATTAAAATATCGTAAATTCAACGACAGGTCCTAACAGAAATCTTAACACCTATCCACAAGAATATTAAACCACATGCATAATATTTTTTTTTTTTTTTTTGCTAAAGTGAATCATGAAAATATTATGTCAAATAACATTTAGAATTATGTAAGTGGTGACAAAAGCTCCTTGTAATCTTAAATCATACTTACCAAGTTACCAACTGTGTTTTTAATATATACATATTTTTACTTTTATCTCTTAATGCTGTGAAAGAAAATCATATCATTATTTAAACTCTTGATTTGATCCTCCACTTAGTGAAAGTGGAATGATAAAATTTGGAAATCATTACCACTGAGAATTTTATTGCTAGAAATATCAACTGGTGATAGGTAATTTTGCGGTGTTTTACATTATGGCCCATAGATCAAGTTGGATTTGGGAAATAAAATCATGATATTCTAACCATGCTCCCAATAGACTTGTTACTTAGCCAAGTCAAAACTACAAAATGACACCATCTATAAAAACTTAATTTTAATTATATCTGTAAAAATTAATTTATCCACTTCTGCAAGATCTGTTTCACAATTCATGCAGGAGCAAACACCCTAGATTTATAAAAAGAATTAAAATCTCTGAAAATCCCAATTGAATACACCCCCTTAGAGTGGCAGCGAACTATTTCATATATTTTCTCGAATGGTGCTTCGAACTAAACCAGAATGTAAAGGAGACTAAAATTGGTTACGATATGCTATGTGTGATTGTTTAAAATAGCTTTGGAGATAATTTTTGTCGCTGTATTAGTATACTCTGCTGATTAATGGAATCTGTTTGGTTGTTTTCGGGACAATGGGACTGATGAATGCTTAGAGCTGCAGGATCAATTTTAGAAGCATAATAGACATGGATCATGAATAGGGATGGACAACGGTTCTGGCAGGCGGGTAACCGCGGTTATTTACCCATAACCGTTTATGTTCATACCCGCATAACGGTTCTGGCAGGCGGGTAACCGCGGTTATTTACCCATAACCGTTTATGTTCATACCCGCATAACCATTTACCCATTGAGTAATTGCATAAACGGTTAACCATACTCATACTCATAACCGTTTATAAACGGTTAACCATACCCATAACCATGTACCCATTTAACCATAACCGTTTACCTGTTTACCCTTTTTTGAACCCATTTATCATTTTTTACCCATTTATTCCTTTTTTCACCCATTTACATGTTTTTTTTTTAACTTGAAAATTACAAAAGAAAATGTTGTCATGATTTTCGTTTTTTTGACAATTAAACACCGTTATAGGTACATTTTAGCATGCATTTCCCTATTTTAATCATTTAAGTCCTCATACAATTCTAATAATTGAAATAATAGTTTACGAACGGTATTTTTCTGCTACACCCAAGCAAGTCCTTAATTATAATCCATACGATTACAAAGTAAAGCTTTTTTTTTTTTTTTTTAAAAAGTAGTCATTATCTTGAATACTAGATTATTCAAAGCTCCAAAATATTCCGAAACTAAACACTTTCGAACACTAATGCTTTAGCACGTTCAATCACAAAGTCTTATCGACTTGTTGTCACCAAAAGAGGCCTACAAAAGAAATCTATAAATTGAATTAGTATCCCATTTAGGAACTCCGACACCAATTAGCATGAATCCAACATAGGTAAATGATCACATAATATTTACATTGTACACTCAGTTACCAAGAAAAAAAAATACAAACAAAAGCGGAGTACCAAATCAATTGAGTTAGTATCACCATTCATCAATATGTATAAACAAAAGGTTTACACTCCATGATTTTTCACACATCCATATGCATAAATTGAATTAGTATCACTAATACCTCCAAACTAAAAAAACAAAAATGGTGCACCGACTTTCAAGGTTAGCAACAAATCTTTGTCTTCTGAACCACACCCCAACTCCCTAACCCCCCACTATCCAGCAAGCAAGCAAATAAATTAAAGTTGAGACTGAGTTTGACGGAGAGATTGAAAATTTAGGGTTTTAAAAAAAAAAAATTATTTTAATTTTACATATATTAAATTAAATGGGTAAATGGATACCCGTTATAACCGCGGGTAATACCCATAACCAATGGATACTCGTTATAACCGCGGGTAATATCCATAACCGTCCATTTAAATATCATGGATAAACGCTTATACCCATAACTGTTTATTAATCTAAATGGTTACCCATAACCGTAACCGTGAACTTTAAATGAGCGGGTAACCGATGTTGCCCAAATCCATGGTATTTTGCCCATCCCTAATCATGAAGCACATTCGCGTACTACGTTCGTCAACATGAAACCCCAAAGGGTGAGGAGCTGTTAGTATTTTAAGGAACTGCTTTTATTATCATGCTTCGGTGCACTCACAAGTCAGTAATTAAAATTACGTCTCCCTTTAGTTCCTTGAGTGGGATTGTCACTTGTATAATTTTTTTTCTTTAATTTTTTTATATGTGAAAGTGGAAGATTCTTTTGATCCAGCATTAGAAGATGAATCCGAAACTATTGAGCATTTACTAGTAGAACCTAAAAGTGAATATGTTACGGTAGATGGCGTCTTATGTTCTTCCGTCACTCAGGAAGACCCTCTTGCTGAAAAAAATATATATAAAATGGAAGAAAAAGATTCTATCAAGGGATTTTAACATTCGACACCTGCATGTAGTGAAATCTTGTTTCCTTGATGATAAAATATACACCAATGATTTTAATCGAAATTCATGTATTTTGGTTTCATTTTTCCAGATAAATTTTGGAATCGCGTCTGTTCTCAATCTAATGCTGTATGTTTTTTGGTCTTCTTAAGGCGGGTTGCATTCTGCTCATCCTTGGGGAAGACACGATGAATTTGAACTTGGAGTATGTAACTAACTTCGAGGATAAATATATCATAGATCTCTTCGTGAAATTAGCACCCTTTAAGTACGTAGTATTTTGCATCATTTCTCTTTAACACTTGATGTGACAATTGAGGGGGATGCTGGATTTATTTAGACTACTGAATTATTCGCGTATGTGATTGCTGTTTTGATGAGATAGTGATTTAGTAGGTTCTTGACGGATTGCTGGATGAAGTTGAAGAAGTGGAGGATATACATGCAATAAATGGTCTTGCAAGCCCTGCGATGATTATCTTCTAGGTGAAATTTTGCGTAAATTGTCTGGTGATGATGACATTTATGGTGTGCTTTCTCTTTGCTTTTGTTTTCTAATGCTTTATTTCTTTCCCGAGTGCAGATATTGGATTTATAGGACAAGCTTCTGAACTGGGTTTTGGTTCTTGTGAAGGATCACGTAAAAGAAACTCATGTTCTGCAAATCAGTGTCCAGGATTAAGTGGTAGTGGTAACAGTGCTGTTGGGATATCTGAATCATCAACTGTGACCATTCAAGAATTTGAATGCAAGAATAATTCTATTGACAAGGCTGTAACTCATGAGTTCCATAGTAACTTCAGGCACAAAAAAAAAAAAGACATCGAACACCAGTCGCCTATCCTGCTTCAATCCTTTTACAAAATCTTGATGAGTGAGATAATGATGAAAAACCTTCAGTAAGTGGAATAGTGTCTGCTGCTTTTCTTAAGGAGAAAAGACTACATAAGCCTACTCGAAGATACATTGAGGAATTTCCGGACAAGATGTCAAAAGATTCCAAGGGGAGGGAAGATTGTTCTGCTGTTACTACTACAGAGAGTCGACCCTCGAAGGTCAGATCACAGAATAAACATCATCATCTGAGGCCTAGGACATTGGCATCAGTCCCTGAGGATGATTTAATTTTGAAAAGCAGACACTGGCTGAATTCAGGAAGCAAAGAGCATGTCGAAAGAAGTATGCATCAATTTCGGTAGGAAAAAGTTCCACCCTGCACATCTTTATTAGAATTATTACTATTAAATTTGAAATTTTTAGAAGAAAATTTCTCCCAACTTCTTTGTCCTCTGTCTCTCTAGTCTAGTTGTATGGTCGTTTCTCTTTCCATGTTTGTTTGATTTGTCTTATCAGTTATCCGTAATTTCATATAAACAGTGAAATTAACTATGACCGTCTGTGGATTGCGGTACATTTTCATGTAGAACTGGACTATTGGTCTACTATTCCTTTGTGCCTGCTAAATAGCCCACGGTTAGTGCTATCATGCATTATGCCTAGCCAAAGAAAACTAGCACTCTAAGGCCCTGTTTGGCAGATCGGATAGTACTAGTTATACGGACTCAGGTGTTTGGCGTTCCCTCATACTAAATAAGCGCCGGATTAATTTAACCGGTCTACTTATTTAACACGGTATACACCTGCTTAATAAAATGCTCGGATTATTAGTCGGGTTCGCTCTCCTCTTTAGCAAACTCGGCCCTCTCTCTCTCTCGCCTTCTCTCAGCATCATCGTCCTCCCCGTCACCTTCTCTCACCATCGCCGTCCTCCCCGTTACCTTATGTCGCGTCGCCTTCTCTCGCCATCTCTCCTCTCCTAGTTCTCATCGCCTTCCTTGTCGTCCTCTCCTTGTGGCCTTCCTCATCACCTACTCGCCGTCCTCCCTTGCAACTGGGTCTTGCAAAGAAACATGGTGTGGTGGAGAGATGATTTCAATTTGGGATTCTTCTGCTACTGGCTGTTTGAATTTATTTGGGATTCTTTTGCAGTCGGGAAAGAAGAATAAGGGAGAGAGAGGGAGGGAGTTTGGGGGTGTGGTGGAGAGATCTGGGGAACAATTACTTGGGATTCTTCTGCAGGGGAAGAAGAAGAAGGGAGAGAGAGGGAGGGAGTTTGGGGGGGGGGGGGTGCAGAGAGATCTAGGAACAAAAAGATGATTTCACTTTTTTATTTTAAATTTTATTTTAAGTTTGATTCCTCATATCCGGTATAATACCAAACATAGTATACATAATACGGTCATTAGTCCAATACTACACCAAACGCCCAGACTAATTTAGTCAGTACTATCCGGTGGTTATTTATCCTATCTGACAGAAATAATCAGTACAGTCCGAGCTACCAAACGTGGCCTAAATGTATCGAGAGTTTTAAATCTATCGTGACATTATGTCCCCCATTTCTTATTGCAAAACTTTGTAATTTGCTGGTGTGCTTCCTGGTAGTTGTGATGTTTATTGACTGGAAAGAAAGAAAAAACATAGAAATCAGATGAATTTTTTTTTTCTTTCTTTGAACAACTATGATTGCCGATAGTGTTGTGAATTTTTCTTTTGGGTCATGTAACGCCACAGTTTCAGAAGTTCAATTGTCTTTGTTATTCTTCACAGATGCTTGAGTGTGATGAATCTGATGAGTCATATGAGTTCAATAAGCAACCTATAACATTCGAGTCTGAAGATGATTATGTTTCAAGAAAAAGATCATCAAAGTGTTGGATTTGTGACCAACTGGACAACAAGCCAAAATACCTTTCGGCTAATAAAATAGAATAAGGAAAAGGAGGACATCATTATGATGTCTAGCCCTTGATTTGTGACTTTTACAAAGGCAAAGAATATGTGGCCTTGTGTGATGAGTGCAGCGAAAGAGAGAAGAGGAGAGAGAGAAGGCGGGGCCTTTTGTTTATATTAAGGCATTTGGTTATGCCTTTAGAAAAAAGAGAGTTGGGAACGGCAGATTAGAGAGAAGAAAGAGAAGGGTTGCTGTTATCTATCCTTCCCATTTGTTTGTAATCCCCTTTTGTTAGTAATCACTCAATCAAAGATATTTGAGCTACATTTTGTGGCTTTTGGGAGAGAAGGAATTTGGTATATGTTTCCATCTTCTCCATTTGTTCTTTGTGAGAGTGAGAGCTATTGGGTGTATGTGGGATTTGGGTTTGAGAGTTAAAACTCTATTTGTAATCTCCATTTTGATATTAGTGAAATTTCTTCGCCGTCTCGGAACTGGACGTAGGCTTACGCCGAACCAGTATAAATCCTTGTGTCATTTGGATTATTTGTCTTATCATATTTTGCCGTTGTTGCTTATTGGTTTCATATTTGACGCTTCCGCACAACACAAAGGATGTGGACTCCCTCTGAGGTGACGACATTGGTTGATGGTATTTCTCAATACGGAGTTGGACGATGGACATACATAAAAAGGTTCCTATTTGCATCTTCTCCTTATCGCACACCACTAGATCTCAGGGTACATCACAACTTTCCAATAATGGGAATAATATGCTCTCCATTTGCACAGAAAGTGGAGAGGGCCAGTTACGCAAGGCGCAGGGCCCCCTAAATTGGGGCAGGCTCCGTGAAGGCTTTGATAGGGATTTTTTACCACCTGCAAAATTAGGGATAAAAACACTTAAAAATACTTGTAAGAGTACAACGTCATCGTAGTATAGCAGCTCAAGCAAGGTCATTTTCCGCAAGGATTGAATGAATAATTTATGTTAAAATCAAATCTTAATTAGTTATTTGAAAACAAAGTTTAGAAAAAGGTGATTTAATGACCTAAAATATTAAAAACGAATTTAATTAAAAATAATTAAATAAATTGAGAAAGTAAAGAAAACCAAAAGAAAATAGTTTTGCAATCTATTTAAGTACTAGGGTTTCGCCATCACCTTAACAATCCTACGTAGTTCTTCCAATTACTTATGACTTACATATGCATATTCGAAGGTTAGGTTTTCCTAAAGTATGTCGTACTTGGAATCTCCAACATAGAACGTATATCTAACATGCATCTCGTCCGTCGCATCCAAATCGAATGTGAACATGCAAGACTAATTAAGTTTTGTGAAAACCTTCTAAAAAACCATATAATATAACCCTTAAGACGTGTCGTCCATCCTAAGAAATTACACATATTAACCACAAGAAGCCAGCGCTAATTTCTATGATAGCCCTCTGCCAAAATTGCATCAAATTACTTTTCTAAATATCCTAATAGTGGCCAATCATCAAGACAATTAGATAGCTTAAAGCACAATGATTAATAATTCAAAACTTGCATGCATAATATCATACGTAAATTGAAAAGAAACTACATATTCTTGCTAAGACTCGTGGTCTTGCCCAAACGAAACTAGTTACAAACAATCATAAAATAAAATATTATTAAAAATATGGATAGAAAACACCTTGAAAATAAACTTGAATCGTCAAAAACAATTCTCCAAATAGTGTGTGCGTTCTCCCCCCTAACCTAATGGCTAAAAAGCCTTCTTTATACTACTACAAAAGAAAAAAACCCTAAAAGATTTAGAATAAAACTAGGAAACATTATAAAATAATAAAACAGAATAAAAAGGTTTCCTATTTGAACTAAAATTTGGAGTTCTCAGGAAATAGACTTTTGACGGACCTCGGAAAATCAGACTTTTGACAGACCAAATCAGCTCCGATTTGGTCCAAAAGGTCCCTTTTTAAAGCTTGAGACGTCCCTAACAAATCTCCAGAAGGAATCTTCCTCCAAATATGGTTTCTTGACCTTCAAAATACCCAAAACGTCCAGAAATATCAATCTGGGAAAGCTGCGCGCTGGGCCTTCTTATCTTCGCCGTCAAATGGCTGGGTAGAAAAATCTAGAATTTTGACACAATCATCTTGAAAGGATCATGAACATCCTCTAATTAGAATCACTCCAAAATTAATTTGTTTGTATACTTTTTACTCCAGAGGAAATCAAATATCCTACATTGAAAATATATATTTAAGTATCAAAATTCTACCCAAATAACCAATAAATTATAACTAAGATTAGGGTAAAATATATGGTATAATATCGCCTCATCAGGCCTCATACGCCATTTTAAGACCAGATTTCTACTGGCTTTCTCCATTTTGTGTTCTACAGGTGAGGAGTTGAATTTCAGTTGAACAGTTGTCTTTGCGGTTTAACTTCTAACTTCACTACTTGTGCACGCTGCAGGACAATGGAGAAATATTTTAAGGAGGAGCTGTGGAAAGAAACTGAAGAAAGAAATCTGTTTATACTTTTACATTTTAGGATACAGAAACGGGAGACTTTGGATGCGGTCCCTAGTTATGAATAGTCTTTGACTGAAACCTTGTTGGTTTTCAATTTTTGATCCAAGTCCCTGAAATTAATTGATAATTTATTTCTATGTACGTTACTATATTTTTTAAATTAAAAATTAAAATTTATAGTTGTTTATAGTAATGAGATTTTAAATAAAAAACCATAATTTGTGGGATTAAAAATATTAAAATATAAATATACTATTGTGTGTGTGTGTAAACATGGGTACATTCATAAAAAATAACCAAAAAATTATTGTATCAAAACATGGATACATTCTTCAAAATGGGTACATTTAGCAAAAATAAAAATGGGTACAAATAAATAAAAAAATATGGGTACAATACAAATAAAACTTTAAAAAATATGGGCACAAAAAGAAATTAATATATGGGTACAAATTAAAACTGAAAGGAAAATTGGTACAAATTAAAAAAGGGTTGCAAATTAAAAATGGGTACAAACTAAAAATAAAAATATATGATAAAAAATTTAGCCATAAATATAAATATACTAATTGTAATATTTTTAATATTAAATGAATATATTTAGAAATAAAAAATATTTTATTATTGAAATAATTAATGATATTATTAATACAAAGGACCTTGATCAAAAATTGAAAAGTAATAAGGTTTTAATCAATAGAGTAGTAAAAATAAGGATGAAAACCTAATTACTCCTACAGAAACTGTCATGTAACCTAAACTTGTCTAGCTGTCGTTTGGCAACCACAGGTCGAGCAAAAGGAGATGCGTGCTCTACCAAAGTCGTTGGTGCCCCGTGTCCGCGAGCTGGCCACAGTCCATCCGTATCCCAGGCAGCGCGGCAAAAAGTTTGCTCCTCCCATACTTCCAATTGCCAGTAAAAGTGCTTCATCTGACCATATCAGAACGTATGTACGACGGAAGAACCGTTTTCAAAGTTCAATAACTGGTGCAGTAAATCAGTAATCACTACTCAGGAATGTACCCAAGTTTAGTTGTAAAAATTCTCTGTTATAACATCAAGACAATTGGGCCAAATTTTCCATTGTAAGCAAGAGTTTTGTTCAACGTCTGCTTGTGCTAGAAAGTTATTAATGTCTGCAGTTTGTGGGTTTGATCATGTGTTATGTTTTTCTGCTCTAAATTTTGGAAGAAAAACAAAATAAAAAGATCGTTTGCATGAAATTTGGAATGGAACACATATTGCTAAAGCGGGATTCACTTATTTATTCATTTTTGGGGATATTTCAGAAATTGGAATAAGAGATCCGTCCCTTGCATTCTCATTTTTCGTAAGTAAACATTATCAAAAGTTCCATATTTATTTATCCACTTTTGTGACATGGAACATTATAACATAGGAGCTCACCGACAATGAAAACTAGAACATAATTTGTGTTTTGTTACACTGGAGAGAATCGAACACTTAATATTCGACTTTAAAACTGTAAAACTTATGTTTTGTTACACTGGAGAGAATCAAACACTTGATATTCAATTTTAGAGCTGTAATACCCAATTATTTTCGGCCTACGTATTTCTACAGAATACCATGACTAGAGACACACTAGATGTTGTCTACCAAACCTTATAGAGAGTATACTAATTCCACTTTAACTTATAACAAGTGGCCATACCAAAGATCATATATAGTATTCACATACAGATATTACCCTCCTCCGGCAGGACTTGTGACACCCTCAGTTGTACTAGCGTGCGTTGAGCTTCACATCTGTAAAGTACTAATTCTACATTGTACTAGCTAGCTTGTGCATTGAATACACGTCGGTGAAGTACTAGGTCGATATTACCCATTATCACCATCACCACCATCTCCGCCACTGGGGTCATCGTAATACTGCCTAGGTATGTTATGGTGATTGTCGATATTGTGGCTGTTCAAGCTGCTTCCCGGGTACTTAGCACTGCTCTTCTCCATGGCTTTTCCGCCTTCGACACGGTCGTGCAGCGGCTGCTCTTGTCCATTCATTCCTCCCAACATAGCCCTCCTTGGTGCTGCCAAGCAAGAGCTGGCCATCATCACAACAAATAAAAGTGCCACCACCTTCATATTTAATAAGGTCATTAGCTGCTAGAAGAAAGGATTTAGATCATAAACTAAGATATAATTTTGTGGGTTGATGAGTGATTAGCTAGCAAAGGAGTTTGCTCATTATATAGGGAAAGGGCAAAATGAGTAATTATGGGGTCTCCAGTAAATTTTGGACAAGATTTAGTGGAATTTCATATTATTCAACATTAAATAAATTTTTAAATATGTCGATTAGTTAGTGATGGTTGAGAGCAATTTTTGCTGTCCACATTAGCCGCCCTTCCCACCTTTACAAGTGGAATTATATTATGGAGAAATTAGATTCTCATTCTTCCTTTTACTACTCCATTGATTAAAATCCTATTCCTTTTTAATTGTTGATCAAGGTCCTTGTGTATTAATAACATCATTATTATTTCAATAATAAAATATTTTTTATTTCTAAATATATTCATTTAATGTTAAAAATGTTACAATTAGTATATTTATATTTATGACTAAATTTTTATCATATATTTTTAGTTTTAGTTTGTACCCATTTTTAATTTGCAACCTTTTTTTTAATTTGTACCAATTTTCTTTTCAGTTTTAATTTGTACCCATATATTAATTTCTTTTTGTGCCCATATTTTTTAAAGTTTTATTTGTATTTGTACCCATACTTTTTTTTAAATTTATTTGTACCCTTTTTTTTTTATTTTTTTTGCCAAATGTACCCATGCTAATTATATGTACCCATTCATGTAATTTTTTCAGATTTTTAATCTTAAAATGTACTCATTCTTAAATATACCAATTTGTTATATGTAAAATGTACCATTTTTTTTATATAAAATCTATTCATGTTGTAAACATTCCTAGTTTAAGTGTGATTGTATAAATTCTAGATTAGATTTGATTCTAGTTATCATTTTCTATTCCTTGGGGATGAAGGAATATCTTCTCTCCCTTTACTACTATAAATAAAGGCACAATGTAGGAAGGATAACAACACACACACATTCCCCTACAATTCTACAAACACATCTCTCTCTTCTTCTCCTTGCCACCGGCCACCCTAAACTCGTCAAATAAAATAGACCACAACACGTTATCAGCACGCTCCTACCGCTGCACTTAGGCATCTGACGTTAGAGAATTTTTCTACATCAAACCAGTTCATCCATATCACCACACAATCAGGTTCTTTCAAAGCAACGGTTTTTAACTCGATATTTTTGCAGCCTTGGTAGCATGAACATTCACCATGATGCATGACCTAACTTTACATTTTATGTATTTTAGATTCTACATAAATTGTGTATGCCTCATAACCATAATTGTTGAAATTATGTGAATTTGATATTTACTATGAATTGAATCAAATATATTTGTATATGCATCAAATTGAATTTGTCACATCCCCGCCCGGGTCCACCATATCCTGGGCCCGTTCCACCACCGTAGCACGATATTGTCCGCTTTGGGCTTACCATTCCCTCACGGTTTTGTTTTTGGGAACTCACGAGTAACTTCCCAGTGGATCACCCATCCTGGGAATGCTCTGGCCTCCTTCTCGCTTATTTTCGGAGTTCCTACAGAACCCGAAGCCAATGAGCTCCCAAAAAGCTTCGTGCTAGGTAGAGATGGGAATATACATATAAGGATCACTCCTCTGGGTGATGTGGGATGTCACAATCAACCCCCTTAGAGGCTCGACGTCCTCGTCGGTACACTTTCAGCCAGGGATTGGCTCTGATACCATTTGTCACATCCCGGCCCAGGTCCACCACATCTCGAGCCCGTTCCACCACCGTAGCATGATATTGTCCGCTTTGGGCTTACCATTCCTTCACGGTTTTGTTTTTTGGGAACTCACGAGTAACTTCCCAGTGGATCACCCATCATGGGAGTGCTTTGGCCTCTTTCTCGCTTAATTTCGGAGTTCCTACGGAACCCGAAGCCAGTGAGCTCCCAAAAGGCCTCGTGCTAGGTAGAGATGGGAATATACATTCAAGGATCACTCCTTTGGGTGATGTGGGATGTCACAGAATTAAATTAACATATTATTGTTTTGAATATGCATATAATTGAAAAAAAAATTGTGATTAGGACAGTTAGGGTTCTTTGAACCCGTGTCTTGCCCTACCACATCCATGGTGATGGGCCACACCATGCACAGCCCTTTGGGCTCCTATTGTCTCCCACGTGCTGCCAAGCTTGCAGCTTGCGCCGAGCCAAAACCAAGAGCCATCGGCTCCTTGCCTGCCCTAAGCCACTGGGCTTGGCCCCTCTTTTTTTTGGCATATTGCTCTAACCCGTTAGGCTTTGGAGCTCCCTCGACCCCAACAGTTTCTCACGGCCCGCATAATAAAAAAATTAAAAAAAATATGCCTACAACAGCCCAATCCCTGCCCAATACTCATAGTGGGCTTGCAGCCTCACCCGAGACCCCCAGCCCAATTCTTAGGCCTGGGATACACGGCACATTTTTTTTAGCCACCCGTGGCTTCATTTTTATTTTTTTTTTGGCCCCGAATTTTATTTGCCTAATTATTTTAGGCCCAATGGGTTTTATATTTTTCCACCCACACTTTAATTTGGCCCGAAGTCCAAATAATTAAAATTCAATTATAATTGTAAACCTAAAATTATATTTTTGCATATTTGTTTGCATATATATATTTGTGTTTGCCTGCAGGAATATATGAACTTGAAGTTCATAATTATTTTGAAACCTGAAGTTTCTTATAAACATGCCTTGTTTGAAAAGCTGAAGTTTTCATTTAAACACATCACCCATGAAAACTTGAAGTTTTTCATACAAAATTAAACCAAATCATGTCTATTAGAACATGTATGTTCTACTCCTACGTGAATGGATTGATTTTCTCCATTACACTAACCACATCTTGTCCATCTATTTTGTGATAGGAACATGTCAAATTTGAACAAACTCGATTTCACCGCTTTAGAGGTCTCTAGAAGGAACTACCTCAAATGGGTACAAGATGTGAAGCTCCACCTCACTGCAAAGAACTTGTGTCCTGCCATTGAAAAAGCAACGGACGAGCCTGTTGGCAAAGTTGAAAAAGCCAATGCTATGATCTTCATCCGAAGACATATTCATGACGCTCTGCAAACTGAATATCTTGCTAAGGAGGATCCAGGTGCACTCTAGGTCGTTTTGGTTGATCATTTTGATCACCAAAATGACATATTCTTGCCTGAAGCAAGACACGACTGGCAGCATTTGCGCTTCCAAGACTTTAAGTCTGTGAATAAATATAATTCTGAAGTTCATCGAATCCGATCACTTCTCAAGTTTTGCAATGAAACTTTGACTGAAGAGGATCTCCTGGAGAAGACCTATTCGACATTCTCTGCTTCTAATATTGTCCTACAGCAACAATATAAAGCTCAGAAGTTCGCTAAGTTCTCGGATTCAATCTCTGTTTTACTTCTCGCTGAAAAGTAGAACCAGCTGTTGATGAAGAATCATCAAGCTCAACCTACTGGGGCGACTATTGTGCCTGAAGCACATTATAGTAATAACCAACGCCCAAAACACCAAAGGGGCGTGGTAGGGGTGGCCAGAAGCCATCCCACCAAGGTTAACAGAGTCAAAGCCTATCCAAGGGAGGAAACAAAGCCCAGAAGCACCCAAACCTCGATCACAAGGCCCCGAACTTCCATAATAAAGGTAAAACACCTGAAACCATGGATGCGGACATGTGTTATCGATGTGGTTCAAATGACCATTGGTCCGATGTTTGCCAAGTTCCCAAGAAGGTTGTAGATGAATATCATTTTCGTCGTAAGAAGCTTGCATCAAACTTCATGCAAGTGGACGAACCGGAGACTACAAAGACGGAGGTTTCTGATTTTCAGGCTAATGTCACCCCTATGGAAGATTAGAACCTTAGACATAGACTTATTTAAAGTTGAAATAAGACAATTGGGGCCGAATTCCACCTAGTGGCCGAACCCCTCCTTTATTTTTGGTTGATTTTTTAGCAATTTTCCTTTATATTTGGATTATTAGTTGGTGATTTGTTTTGGATATTAAGTTTTTAATCCTTGATTAATAAAAATTATTTTGAATTGATAATTGTTTTTTATAAACTTTTATGCATGTGACCAATTCAAATTAATTTTTCATTCTAGGTATGACTAGTGGGAAAGTTAGTTGTTTGGCAGATAGTGCAACAACGCACACAGTTTTGCGTAAACGCATCTATTTTACTAACTTCATACCAAAGAATGCACCTCTGACAACCCTTTCAAGCCCATGCAACTTGATAGAAGGATACGGTAAGACACGTATAATGTTGTCTAGTGGTACAATCTTGACCATTTCTGAGGCACTATATTCTCCAGATTCCGGAAGAACGTTGTTAAGTTTCAAGGACATTAGAGATAACAATTACCACGTAGAAAACAGAGTTGAATTTCTGTGCATAACTTCCTACGAATATGGCTAAAAGCGTATTCTAAAGAAGATGAAGCATATTCCGAGTGGTTTGTATACTACGACCATACGCCCCATTGAATGCCACTATGTGGCCAGCCCTACTACTAGGACCTCGCACGAAATTACACTTTGGCATGATCGTTTGGGACATCATGGATAAATAGCGATGCGCCGTATCCTCAAATCTTCACATAGGCATCCACTAAACTGAAGTTTAGGTTCAATCCAAGGAATCGCATTTCAAACATGTTCGATAGGAAAGCTTATTACTAAGCCTTCTTATGACAAGATTAGTTAGAATCCTTCCATTTTTCCACAACGGATTCAGGGGGACATTTGTGGACTCATTCACCCTCTCTGCGGACCATTTAGATACTTTATGGTTTTGGTTAACGCTTCCACAAGTTGGTCACAGTATGTTTGTTGTCTAAAAGGAACATTGCATTCTCCAAACTGTTGGCTCAGGTTATCAAGCTCAGGGCTCACCACCCTAATTATCCGATCAAATCTATTCGATTGGATAATGCTGGAGAATTCACATCTAAAACTTTTGATGACTATTGCATGTCGGTTGGGGTTGAAGTTGAACATTCTATACCCCATGTTCACACCTAAAACGGCCTAGCAAAAGCTTTCATTAAGCGCTTACAAATGATTGCTCGATTGTTAGCCATACGTACCAAGCTCCCGATCGCTGCTTGGGGCCATGCAATATTGCACACAGCAAAGTTGGTCCACCTGAGTCCTATTGCGACACAACCATTTAGTGCCCTTCAGTTGGTTATCGGATACGAACCCAATATATCGCATCTACGCATTTTTGGTTGTGCGTATATGTGCCTATCTCATCGCCCTTACGTACAAAAATGAGGCCTTAACGAAGGATGGGAATCTATGTCGGATATGATTATCCTTTGATTATTAGTTATTTAGAACCTTTGATAGGCGATCTATTTACCACTAGTTTCACGGATTGTCACTTCTATGAGATAGTCTTATCGTCGTTAGGGGGAGATAAGAACGTCAACGTTTTTGAAGAATGACGTGAATTATCATGGACGACTCCCATTTTGTCTCATTTAGATCCTCGCACCGCTCAGTCTGAAACTGAAGTGCAGCGCATATTAGATCTCCAGAGCATGCCAGATGTTTTCACCGATCTAGCACACGTGACAAGATCACATATTCCAGCTGCAAATACGCCTGCAAAGATAGATATACCAAATGTACGACGGACTGCCCTCCTGGAAGCCTGGGACACCAATCTTGGTGATCCAAGTACATTAGCGGCTAGCCAATCATCTGCCCCTAAACAAAAGCATGGCTGGCCCCTTGGTTCAAAAGATTCACAACCCCGGAAGAGGAAAACCACGGCACATGGTCCTAAAGAGCCTACCGTGAATCCGACTATCGTTTACTCATTCTACCCAACTCATGAGGAAATTCTAGATTAGGGAAGTGTCCTTGAAGAGACGAATCCTCCTCCCGAGAATCATGAGATTTCGGTTTATTATACGAGCTTAGATGATGTGTGGCATAGAATTGAATGTCGACGTAGAACTGCTTGGTCAAACTGGAAACAAGCAACCCAAGTCGAACTCAATTTGCTTGCGAAATGTAAGGCGTTTGGACCTGTAGCTTCTACTCCTCCACATGTGAAGCCCCGTTGGCTACAAGTGGGTTTTTGTTCAGAAGCGTAATGGGAAGAATGAAATTGTGCGTTACAAAGCTCGTCTTGTTGCACAAGGCTTCTCACAACGCCCCAGGATTGACTATGATGAAACTTATTCACCAGTTATGGATGTGATTACTTATCGTTACCTTATCAGTTTGGTAGATATGCAGCTGATGGGCGTAGTAACCACGTATCTCTATGGGGAACTTGATACAGAAATCTATATGAAAGTTCCCGAATGACTTACATTGACTGGTTCAAATATTTCCAAACCCCGGAACACGCTCTCAATTCTGCTGAGGCGTTCACTCTACTGTTTGAAACAATCCGGATGAATGTGGTATAACCGTCTAAGTGAGTTTTTGACTAGTCAGGGATATGTGAACAATGAACTATGCCCTTGTGTGTTCATTAAAAAGTCACATTCCAGATTTACGATTGTTATAGTATATGTCGATGACATGAACCTTATTGGAACTCCTGAAGAGCTCAAGAGAACTGCCGCACACCTGAAGTTGGAATTTGAGATGAAAGATCTAGGTAAAACTCAATACTGTCTCGATCTCAAGATAGAGCATTGTTCGGATGGAATTCTGGTATATCAATCAAACTACACCCAGAAAGTGTTGCGCCACTTTAATGAAGATAAAGCGAAGTCTTCGAGTACTCCTATGGTTGTTGGTATGCTAGATGCAAAATAAGATCCCTTTCGTCCAAATGAGGATGATGAAGAGATTCTAGAGCCTAAAGTTCCTTATCCAAGTGCAATAGGCGCTTTATTGTACTTAGCTCAATGTACTAAACCCGACATCTTCTTCGCTGTTAATCTTTTGGCAAGATACAGTAATGCACCTACATGCAGACACTGGACTGGCATGAAAGACATCTTCCGTTACTTTAAGGGTACTATGGATTTGGGCTTGTTCTATCCTACGAATCCTCGAATGGTGCCGTACTCTATGCTTCTCGAGTTGATTCTCGCCTTGTTGGTTATGTCGATGCATGATACTTATCTTATCCACAAAAGGCGCGCTCTCAAACGGGTTATGTCTTTACCGTTAAAGGCACTGCAGTATCTTGGAGGTTAACTAAACAGACCTTAGTTGCCACTTCGTCTAACCATGTTGAAATTCTCTCCTTACATGAAGCAACTCGGGAATGCTTTTGGTTTAGAGCAGTAGTGGCCCATATTCGGAGCTCCTGCGATCTTTATCCAGCCGTTAATGTCCCGACGACGATCTTTGAAGACAACGTAGCTTGCATCGAACAGCTCAAGAAGGGTTGCATCAAAGGAGACAACACCAAGCACATTGCACCAAAGTTTTTCTTTTCACATCAACAACAAGAGCATCAGAAGATTGAAGTCACACAAATCCGTTCACAAGATAATCTAGCCAACCTCTTCACCAAATCACTGTCTAAGACGACGTTTCAAAAGCTTGTTCATGAAATTGGTATACGTAAACTTTCTGAGTTGTAACTTTGCTATTTCTCTTTGGAATTGTGTCAAACTCAAGTGGAGTATCATGCAGATACTTGCTTGATCTTAATGTACTCTTTGTCCCTACGATTAGGAACATTTTCCCACTAGTTTTTGCTACCTAACTAGGTTTTAATGAGGCACCCACCTTGGGCTGGTCATATCCCTGATGATGTCCTGCAAACGTTTCTTTGACTTTTGCATTTCTCACACATTTTTCCTTAGACTATGGATTTTGTCCCTTCTCTTTAGGGTTTTTTAGTGAGACTTACTACTTATGCAAGTTCCTACCTTATTGAGAATAAGTGTTGTTTCTTAGAATCAATGTCGATGAGTCAACTTCCACAACTTATGCATGATGCTAAATCTACCTTGACACACTCAAGGGGGAGTGTTGTAAACATTCCTAGTTTAAGTGCGATTGTGTAAATCCTAGATTAGATTTGATTATAGTTATCCTTTTATATTGTATCTTGTATTCCTTGGGGATGAAGGAATATCTTCTCTCCCTTTACTACTATAAATAAAGGCACAATGTAGGATGGATAACAACACACACACATTCCCATACAATTATACAAACACATCTTGCTCTTTTTCTCCTTGCTGCCGGCCACCCTAAACTTGTCAGATAAAATAGACCACAACAATTCAATTTTTTTCTAATCCATTTTTAAACTTATATGGGTACATTCTTTTTTCTTTGATTTTAAAATGTATCTATGTCAAGTTTAATCGAAGAAATTTACTAATGTTATTAAGCCTAATATCTTCTTTTTTTATGTGATTTTGAAGAATGTCCCCATGGTTTGATACAATAATTTTTTGGTTAATTTTGATGAATGTACCCATGTTTACACACACACACACACACACACAATAGTATATTTATATTTTAATATTTTTAATCCCACAAATTATGATTTTTTATTTAAAATCTCATTCATATAAACAACTAAAATTTTTAATTTTTAAGTTAAAAAATATAGCAATGTATATAGAAATAAATTATCATATTAATTTTAGGGATTTTGATCAAAAATTGAAAACCAACAAGTTTTCAATCAAAGAATATTCATAGTTAGGGATCGCATCCAAAGCCTCCCTTATATTATTCACCAACACAAAGTAAGTCAATCCAGCACAAAAGGATATTGTCGTTTGTTTGAGTCAGTTTTTCATTTCAAATCACAAAACATGTTCATCATCATCATTGCGTTTCGAGCTAATAATATAAAGTTACGTAAATATAATTTTGTACATGATATAGAAACGCGAGACGATAGTGTGTTTCGGAAAATTTTCAAAACAAAAGGAGAAATTTGGGAAGCAAAACAGAGAAATCCTAGCGGTCAGAGAAAGTTGACATCCGATCGACGCATGACAATCTCTGTAACTTATTAACAGACAAGTCGAAGGTCCCGAACGACTAGTCGGCACTGTTTTGAAATTCAAATTTGTGTATCTTTTCAAAGGTAGAGTAAGATCCCCTTGGTTTTAAATATTAATACTTGGTATATCTATCTCGTAAAAAACTTCATAAACATATTTTAGAAGTTTAAATACCAAATTATTGTTAACCTATTGTGAGATTAAATTCACCGTCCTCCCCCTAGGGTAGATAGTATCATTTGTTAAAATAAAAATTACCAGTTTAGAATTTCAAATTGAAAAAACATGTTATATATGTGTACAAAGTGGCACCTCTTGGTTAAAAGGTACTAGCATATGGGTACACACAAAGTGTGTGAGAAATTTTTTTATTTTTGTTTTTGAAATAGAAGGAGAGAGGTAAAGAGAGTGATAGAGAATGTGGGAGTGAGAAGTTTTATTTATTTATTTTTTTTAATTAGAGATATGTTATGATTACACGTAGGTGAGGTTTTGAAAAAAAAAAGTAAAATTTGATTGTGTGAAATTACATTTCTCTATTTTAATTAGAGAATTAAATTGATAATTTCATAAAATTTTAGTTAATAATGAGTGTTTTATTAATTTGTAGAGATACAAACCAAGTGATGCAATGCAAGGTTTTGTGAATGGTTACTTAATCATACCGAAGTGACACCTATTCCTGTAAAAAATAGATTTTTTTTGTAGGAAATAACTAACTGAATTGTAATATTGTATGTTATTCCTTCCTCCATCATTCACCAAAAAAGTACAAAGTCTATAAACTAATTTCTCGAGTTTAGTTTCCAGACATTATTGAGTGTCCTGATCTATTCCCTCTTGTGCTTAGTTTAAATTTGGTAGTGTATACGTCACTTTGTATTACGGTCTAGTGATATATTTTTTCACTTGTAAGTGGAAGATATTAAGTTCGATTATCGTCAAAAACGAATTTGAACCACATTATTGCTAGACCATTGTGAGACTTAGTCCACTCCTTACACTCTTAGTATAAATAATATCGTTTGTTACAAAAATATAAAAAAAAAATTAGTAATGCATACATTGTTGAACGGCATATTAAATTTGAGCTTCATTGTATCTAGAAGGCCTAATTTGCATATCCCTCTTGTACACTAGATGTGTGAACAAATAGAGTCTTAAAAAAATAAAAAAATTAAAATCCCTTTTTACGCACCTTAAAACCTTCTTTCTTTCACCAGGTCCCTTTAAAAAAAAATTAAATAAATAAATAAGGGAAAACCATAACATACAAAAATATCCAACACTGTGACGGTTATGTGCAAGTTATTTTCTAAATAATGATTTATTAGGATTATTATCTCTACTAATTAATAAAATCCTTTTTGTCAACCAAAAGAAGATGAAAAGACAACTTAGTATCACATAAAAAAAATGATGAGCAATAATGTAATTTCACATGTCCAAATTTTATTGTTTTTTTATTGAAGTCTCGTACAGGTGATGTGTCCATCCCAGGCCCGCTCTATCACCGTAGCACGATATTGTCCGCTTGCTTACCATTCCCTCATAGTTTTGTTTTTAGGAACTCACGAGCAACTTCTCAGTAGGTCATCCATCATGGGAGTGCTCTGGCCTCCTTCTCGCTTAACTTCAGAGTTCCTACGGAACCCGAAACCAGTGAGATCCGAAAAACATCGTACTAGGTAGGGATGAGAATATACATTTAAGGATCATTCCCTTGGGCGATATGGGATGTTACATGATGTTAAAATATCTCTACTATTTAAAATTAAAAAAAAAACAAAACAAAACCAAAAAAAAAAAAAAAAAAACAAAAACCTCCCACTCTCCCAACACGTTCTCTCTCTCTCTCTCCTTCTCATTTTCTAAAAAAATGTATTCATACACACAAAATATGTAGGCAAATGCTAGTTATTAATAAGAGAAGAGAGGAGTTTCGAGACTATTACTATAATGGTATTGAAATGAAAAGATAAGTATTAGATGAGATAAAATGTCTTAAAGATGTCATTTATTATAATTTAAGAGAGGGGAGAGTTTCGAATTTGGAATGCTGAGTGAAAACTCTAACACCTATTCACAAGGATGTTGAACCACATGCATAATATATTATTTTTTGCTAAAGTGAATCAAGAAAATATTGTGTTAGATAACATTTAGAATTATGTAAGTGGCGACAAAAGCTCCTTGTAATCTTGAATCATACTCACCAAGTTGCCAACTGTGTTTTTAATATATAAATATTTTTACTGTTAACTCTAATTGTTGTGAAAGAAAATCATATCATATTTTAGGCCCTTGATTTGACCTCCACTAGGTGAAAGTGGAACAATTAAATTTGGAAATCATTACACTAAGGAAATTGGATGAGCTTAGCCGCACAATGGCTAGCAATAATGTGGTTCAAATTTGTTTTTGGCAAAAATTGAACTTAAAACTTCTCACTTACAAATGAAGAGGAATACCACTAGATCGTAATACTAAGTGATTACCACTGAGAATTTTAACTACTAGAAATAGCAACTGGTGACAGGTAATTTTGGATTGTTTTACATTAGCCCACAGATTAAGTTGGAAAATAAAATCATGATATTTTTTTTTAATTATTTCTGAACGGTTTGGACATCCAATACAAAATCAGCATGTGCCCCTTAATCCTACTACTAAGTACTCACTTTCTTCATTGTCCTAATCCCAACCATAAATATCTATCTACTCTATTTGGAAGATATTAACAACTTCAACCTAACCAGCCCCAGCAGGGCGCACAACAAACAAGCAAAATGACTAAAGGAGCCACCATGGTGGGTTCTATTTCTAATAGTTAAATAAAGATGTCCAACTTTCTAGTGATTTTGACTGAACAGATAGGCCAGCCACTGATTGTGAATTGAGCCAATTGATCCATGCAATTGTACTTGTGAACTAAACCCATTTGTTTTTCTTAAAACTAAGCCCAAATATGTGATCGAACCATACGAAAACAACATATTCATCCAAATTCGACAATGTGACCACCAATCAAGGTTTGAAGATAGTTCACATATTCGACATTTTATAAAGATGACTATTTCAGTAATTGAGATTTGAAAAATGATCGTTTTAGTCAATTTCCTCGAAACAAAGGCAAGAAAAACGCTTTAATATTATCTTGCTATATTGTCTAACAACGTAGAAAACTTATTTTGAAAAATTGTAAATTTAGTAGTTCAAGTTTTCATGAATGAGCAATCGGGACTCATTGTCCCACAAAAAAAAAAAAAAAAAAAAAAAAAACTTGGGAAGAGAACATTGCTCGTTCATGCATATGATAATCGATCGACTTACATTCCTACAGCCTGAGATAAGGTGCTACTGCCATTGGTAGAGAAATCACATGTTGTGTGGATATATTTTTTCAAACTTATGCGTGTTATTGTCACATCCATTTACTTCCCAGATGTATATGCATGTGTTCTTCTTGTCAGGTCATCACGTTCCTCCCTTATCCATACATTAACGGGTAGAGGTATTATGTACAGTGTGGGACACTACATACAATACATGTGAGTGCAACACTTCATATAGAGAGACGATGGGTTTTGATATCTAGTAATAACTAAGGTGATACAATGATTTTTCTTTTTGTTTTCTAGCTTTCGTAAAATGATAATAATTAGGGAAACCTTCAATTGGATTGATGTACTTGTATTTGAGGTTTGATGTTATGATATACGAATCTCATATTGGAAAGAAAAAAAAAATATATATATATATATACACACACATAACTTTACATGTGCTTATCAATAATTGGGCACCATATTGTCAATTCATTTTATGGTAAAACTTCAACTTTTTCATGATCACAGACAATGTTGTCCCATGTGCGAAACCCAATGACCACACGTGCTCCACATCTCCCGATTTGTGTTGGTCACGTGCTAGGCTTGAAATCACCATACGTGATGGATAATAACTCACATAGAACGAGTTTACTGCCATGTGATGTCCCAATTCAATAATACATTGCCAAGTGGAGAAAAGCTTGCAGTTGATGTATTATTGAATACAGGGCGCCACATGTTGATGAACCGTTACAGTAAGGCCTTTTCCACATGTGGAGACGTGTTCAGAGTGAATCTCACATCAGGGAAAGAAGAGACCTTGCATGTTCTTATAGGTAATTAGGCTATTCTCCGTATTGCCAATTGATTGCAAAGAAAAGGTAATGCTACGTGCGATGTACGTTCCTCCCCTAACCCTCGCAAAGCAGGGAGCCTTGTTAGCTTGGGGTCGCCTTTTATTGAATTTGGTGAATTTGAGATGTTGTACAAATAGCTAGGGTATAATAATTAAATACTTATCATCTTCTTATTTCAAGATGCTAGAAACAGTGCGTTGCATACGTATCGATGACTTTCAACTATTGATACATGTCAAATCCAAATACGTGAATGGCTAGGAGTCATCAATCCGACGTGAAAGAGTGTGTATATGTGTAATATAGTTATATAAAACCCAAACATCTATTAAAGAATGAAGCCTAAGGTAACTTCATCAATAGTTAATTCACCAATGTAACCCATTTATGCATTTGGAGCTAATCTTTACTACGTAGAATACAGCGAATAGAAATGTGCCTAGGGCTCTTATCTGTAGGAAATAAATACAGTGAAATGTAGCAAGTGGAGAGCCACTACCATGTTCGCGTCCATACTAGCTTCAAGGGGGAGAAAAAAAGGGTACGTACATATACAACATCTGGTCAGAGTTAGATTTACACATATTTTTACATTCATTGGAGCGAAAAACCCTTTACATGCATCCCCACTTTTCTATCCGCTGCAACGGGGGAGCTAAAACTGTCTCTAAATTTACTTTCTCCCATTGGAGAAGTTCTTACGTAATGTTTGAAGTTCGAACAACATTATCTGAACATGCATGAAGTTATCATCCAACACTGCCAGAACCACCTAACCCTAATGCTGAAATGAGCTAGCTAGGACTATCAGTCACAATGAAAACGTTTTCAATAGATATGCTTGGTCATATAATTATTGAGGGTGACTTTGAATACCCAGGCCCAGGCATGAATACAGTAAAAAGAAGTATGCTCAAGTCAATTAATTAAATTTGTAAAGAATATACAGCTTCTCCACTTGTACGAATGGATGTTAATTAATTCCATGCATGAATATATTGTGTTTCTTAAGTATATTTTGCTCTCTTTTTTTTCTTTCTCTTTTTTAAAAGAGAACTAATTTCATTAAAAATGAAGACTACAACAAGGTTAAGAAAGTCCGCGACAATCCAAAACAACCCAAATACAAAGAAATACAAGGTCATACCCAATAACAAAGCTCATAAGAGGCATAAATGAAAGAAGCCTTAATTCTGAACAAAAGGATCAGCTGCCTCCACCCAAACAGTCACTGTTCGTGGCAGGAATTTCCGTCGGGGATGTTCCCTAGCCGACGAGCACACAGCTCCCCGAGAGGTTGGCACCGGTTGATGCTTTCTGTCGGGCTTCTGCTTCACTGGTGGGCTTTATCGGGCAAAGCTTGTCGGGCAAGGCTTGTCGGGCAAAACTGAAAGAGAAGGACAGAGTTAACTTTGAAAGGTGCCTTCGTGGGGCCTTAGGTGTAGGCCTTGAGGCTCACAATCAAGATTAACTTTTAAGTGCTCAGGCGTGCCACTGCCATCTTCAGCATGGCAGATGTAAAACGGATGTTGAGTTTTAGTTGTATATATATCCGAGAGACTATGTTAGTTATGACAGGTGCCTTTGTGGGGCCTTAGGTGTAGGCCTTGAGGCTTCCAGTCTGTAACTAACTCAGTACTCGAACATATAATGTCCGCTTCATTGATTGTATGAGTCTTATAACCATTATACTTCTGATTACTTAAACCCGAAGAGCAGAATGAATCCAAATAGGTGCCCTTGTAGGGCCTTAGATATAGGCTTTGAGGCTTCCCATCAGAATTCCTTCTATACTCAAACGTTCTAGCCCGAGGAATAGAATGAATCCAAATAGGTGCCTTTGTAGGGCCTTAGATATAGGCCTTGAGGCTTCCCATCAGAATTCATTCCATACTCAAAACGTTCTATGGTAATCATAATATAATAGAAATAAAACTAAGGAATAGGTTGATTACTTGTGCCCCACGTAACTTCGGACTTCTTATTATCAAAGCTTGTCGTGGATGGGTTAAGTCCATATAAGGTTCTTTTTTATGCCTTGAGGCCAAGGACTTTTAAGTGATCAAATCTTACATGCCCGAGAGCTTAGAACTTAGATCTGGTTTGAACTGTGAAGACATATTCAAATCGAATTCAAGTACTGAGAGAGTCTTTTAATAGTCATCTTACTAGAAATAACTTGAATACAACTTGAAGTATACAACATATTGCTAGGTTAATGAATGAAAAGACAGAAACAAAGAGGGTCGGGCAAGGTTTAACCTTGTCGGGCAAGGCTGATCGTCTTGCAACTTCCTATCTTTGTGGTTTATCAATAGGGTTGAGAGCTTTAGAAAAAGGGGTAAGGAGATGGGTTTACAGAAAGAAATCGATACTACAGTAAAAGTTGAACAGAGTAACAGAGCTATTACAAAGGCTTGAATGAGGGTTTATCCCGAAAGGGATGAAGGCTTGGGCTGACTACAGTTTCGTTTGAAAGAAAATCTGGCTTTTGAGCAGAGTTTGTGCTTGTATTTGTTTTTTTATTTGAGTGTCCTCAACTCTGATTTCTCTTTCTTCTTTTATAGACACTTTGGCTTGGCTTCCTGTAGCAGCCATCTTGCCCGAATGCCATTTGAAGGATAGTGACTCATCAGTTATTTACTTGTACTCCCACTGTAAAGTACTTTTGGGCTGATTAGTTGGCTGGTCTATACCACTTGGTCTTTGGGTAGGTGAGCAAGTGGTGCCAATAGTCTACACCTAGTCGAGAAAGGCTTTTTCTGTCTTTTGGGTTTTGGGCTTGACTTCGGGCTTCTCTCTTCTTTTTGGGCCAACTCCCTTTTGAGCCCAAAGTTTAAGTTTTAATCCAAACAGTGCCCCCTTCAATCAATATTCAGACTGGAATTTCAGGCGCCAATATTGATTGAATATCCGCATGCTTGTATACCCGTTCTTGAAACTTGTGTTTTCTAGACAGGATGTCTACGATCTTGCGTCTCTTGCTCTTCTTCACGACCTTTGGGCTATCCTCTGAGGTTTCTATAAATTCAAGCTTGAAATTGCTTTTGTTCAGCCAACAAACCTCTTTCAGTCTTCGCTTTTATTAACCCTGAGTACTTCTGCCTTTTTAGTTTTCTTCCCAAAACTATGAAATGAATTCTTCAGGATTCAAGTGGGGTTTCCTAAAACTCCCTTTTCGTGAGAAAAAGAGTTTCCATCAGACAACCACTATCCCCAACACCTTTGGTCAAACACCCCGCTATCTCCAACACCCTTGGTCAGGGGTTTTCCTCATGAAAACTTGCCTTCCTGCTCGTCGTCATGATAAATCAGGCTTCACCATCATATATGGTGATGACTCTGCCTGAGGATCCTCTACCAGGCTCATCCTGGCTGCACAACCCGATCACCTGATCGGATTCTATCCATGAAGACATCGGAAACCCAGCTTAGACGTCATTGCAACAGGAAGGAATAGAATGTAGCACATCGGAATTGAATCTGTTGTAAACTTCACCAATTTGTCGAAATGAAATAAACATTATCTTCGCAGCTTTGTGTCTTTCTGTCTTCTTGAATGATTGATGAATATACACTGTACTTTAGCATCCCAAACCTGCTTTACTTTGCATCATCTTCAATATAACAATCTCTAACATCCCATAATGTAGGACAATACTTTTTCAAGAATTTAAAATTAATGGGATGTTTCTGCCAATTTCCTTTGAGGTTTGCCAAGTAATATCCTCATTTGCCTAATACTCGACTAATCATGAAAGGACCTTCCCATGTCGGGCTCCATTTTCCAAAGCCCTTAAGCTGAGCTCCTAGAGGAAGGACTGTCTTCCACACCAAATCTCCTTCCTTGAAAGACTTTGTTTTCACCTTTTTGTTATAAGCTCAAGCAACAGTTTTCTTCCCTTCCTGAATCTGGCTCAGGGCTTCAATTCGGGCTACATCTAAGTCTTCAATCCCTTGACACATGGCTTCGATATACTCCTCACTGTGTAACCCAAACTGATTTTGAATTCTGACAGAACTTACATTGATCTCCATAGGAAGCACTGCATCTTGCCCGAAAGTTAAAGCATAAGGAGTTGTCCCTGTTCCTGCCCTCTTGGAAGTTCTGTATGCCCACAAAGTATTCCCCAGCTTTTCATGCCACTTTTCCGGACTATCTATCACCATTCTTTTGATAATGTTTACCAAAATCTTGTTGCTGGATTCTGCCTGGCCATTTGACTGCGGGTAGTAAGGACTGTACTGGATCATCTGTATTTTGTATTTGCTTGCAAACTCTTCAACTTCTTTTGAAATAAAAGATGGCCCACGATCCGTTACTATGGTTTCGGGCACTCCAAATCTGTACAGAATCTTGGTCTCAATAAAATTTTTTACTGCAGCCGAAGTTATGGATTTCACGGCCGAGGCCTCTACCCATTTGGTAAAGTAATCTGTTGCTACAATGATAAAAGTGTGCCCCTTGCTAGAAGCTGGATAGATCTGCCTGATGAAGTCCATTGCCCATCCTCTGAAGGGCCAAGGCTTGACCACTGGATTTAAAGGCACTGAGGGTACATGTTGGAGATGACCATGCCTCTGACATTCTTCATAGCCTCGGGCATAAGACTTGTAATCTTTCTCCATATCGGGCCAGAAATAACATTATCTTCTCAGCAACCACCTCATCTTCGTTCCAGCCTGATGTGCTCCGTAAATTCCTTCATGTACTTCGGCCATTACTCTCATAAATTCCTCTTGGCCTAAGCATTTCAATAATAACCCGTCTGGAGTTTTCCTTAGCAGGTCATTCGCCCACAAAACATACTTAGTTGCTTGCTGTCTATCCTTCTTGCTTGTGGGTGAAGAGGGGTCCCTTAAATAATGAATGATGGGCGACCTCCAATCTTCTATCTCCGTTTCTAGAACCATTACATCCAAACTAAACCCTCTTTCCAGGATAGAAGGAAGGTTTCTTCTTTGAATCTCGACATCCAACCCATATATTTCTTTCCTGTATTAGCATGCCTGAAGCTAATTGCGCCATCTTGTTGGCCGCTAGGTTGGATCCTCTGGGAACATGACTAACCGATATCTCAGAGTCCCAATAACTCAGTAATTGCGTGGCCGCCAAGTAATATCCGACCATGGTGATATGTTTGCACTTGAACTCCCCATTTAGCTGGTTTATTACTAACTCTGAATCGCCAAAGACCTCTACCTCCATTGCCCCCAGATCCATCAAGATTTCCAAACCAATTATTAAGGCCTCATACTCTGCCCGATTATTGGTATTCCCTTGGTAATCCAAGAGAAACGAGTAATAATGATATACCCCTTGAGGGTTGATAATTATAATCCCTGCTCCTGAAGCCTTTTGAGTGTGGGAACCATCAAATTATAGCTTCCACGGAGTAATTTATAGACCAGCCACTCTTTTTATCTCTTGCTGAACCCACTCCTCTTTGCCCGAGACACATTTGCTTGGCGGAATCCAAACACTAGTAACTTCCAAGGTTCCCGGGATATTGATTATCTCATCTTGAGACTCTTGATGCTCCACCAAGAAATCAGCAATTGCTTGGCCTTTGACTGCCATTTGGGGTACATACTGAAAGCTGAATTCTAATAATGCTAGAATCCACTTCCCAATCCTTCCTGTTAGCATTTGCTTTGATAACATGTACTTTATCACGTCCGTCTTGGCGATGATGTGTACGTGACAAGGTAACATGTAATGCCTCAGCTTATTGGCCGTAAAATACAGGGCTAAGCACAATCTCTCTACTGGGGAATATCTTGTTTCTACCTCGGTCAGAATTCTACTGAGGTAGTACACTGCCTGCTCTTTCCCGCCTTCATTATCTTAAGCTAGCCGACTCCCGATCGATTTATCTAAAGCAGAGATATATAGCTTCAAGGGTTTTCCCATCTGAGGTGGCACCAACACTGGCAGAGAAATCAAATAAACTTTGATACTGTCGAAAGCCTTTTGGTGTGGTGGTCCCCACTCGAAATTCTCCTTATCCTTCAGTCTTAGCAAAGGAGTCAGTGGTTGGATCTTACCCGCTAAATTGGCAATGAATCTCCTCAAGAAATTAACTTTGCCCAGCAGCCTCTGGAGTTGCACCTTGTTGGTGGGTGAAGGCGACTCCATTATTGCCTGCAATTTGTTTTTGTCCACTTCTACACCTCTTTAATGAACCAGGAATCCCAAGAAGTTGTCCGCTCTCACTCCAAACGCGCACTTCTTTGGATTCATCTTCAATTTGTGGACCCTCATTCTTGTCAATGCCTGCCTGAGGTCTATCAGATGCTGCTCTTCTGTCTTGGATTTCACCACGATGTCATCAATATATACCTCCATATTATGGCCAATCAGATCATGAAAGATGGCATTCATTGCCCTTTGGTACGTCGCACCGGCATTCTTGAGCCCGAATGGCATGACCAGATATTCATATGACCCCACATGCCCAGGACACCTAAAAGCTGTTTTGTGTATATCCTCTGGAGCCATCTTTATCTGATTATACCCGGCATTTCCATCCATAAAAGATAAGACTTTGTGTTTTGCTACTGCATCTATGGATAGATCTGCCATGGGCATGGGATACTCATCATTCGGTGTAGCGCCATTAATATTTCTGTAATCAACACAACATCGTACTGCTTTTGTTATAGCCTTTAAAATGGGTACAATGTTGGCTAACCACTCCACATATTTGGTTGGCCTGATAAATCCGACTTTTACTAGCCTCTCAATCTCTTCTTTGATCTTCTCTTTTATCTCCTTCAACATCATTCGCGGTGCTTGCTTAACAGGTTTATATCCATCATTGATGGGCATTCTGTGTTCCACCAAGGCTGCATCTAAACCTGGCATCTCAATATAATGCCAAGCAAAACAATCTTTGAATTCTTGCAAAAGACAAATAATTTTTGCCCGATCATCAATCTCCAATAAACCACTAATTTGTATTGGTCTTGGATTTTCCTCTGTCCCTAGATCAATAACTTCCAGAGGATCTTGGACTTCTGGTGGTGGCTTATCAGGTTCTGCACACAAAAATTCAACTAGCTCCGGGCTCTCGGGCAGGTCGTCTGGCTCATCTAGATCGTATATGCACTCAGCCATTTGAATGGCCCTTTCCAATTCTTCTTGACAAGATTCCTCCTTGCTCTCATCCTGGCTGGTTGAAGCTCCCACCTGCCATTCTTGCTCTTCTCTGTCTAAGAGCTCATTTTCTTGTCTTCTTCCTTTCCCATACACCAACAGTCTTTGAATCAGGGATCTGACTGCCATTACCTGATCCTTCTTCTTTTGTTCTATCATTGATGATGTAGCGGTGTTGGGATGATACAAGGTTTATCCCACTCCCTCTAGTAAGGAGCATTCCTTGTTCTAGAAGCTTTTGGGCCGTCACCTTGGTAAGGCGGCCGTTCTCGTCTGCTCCTGAACATTTCAAAATTCCTACGTTGGGATTGTAGAAACTTGCTTCAGCAACATTGGCTGTGGGAAGAAATGGCCGTGATTCGGCCTCTACCATCTCCCAAAAGCCTGGTCCTTCTACGCCTGCCTCATGATAAACAGCCACTTGTTAATGTAGAGTGGAGGGTATGGCAAGACTTTGGTGGATCCAATCTCTTTCGAGTAAGGCTCCATAGGTGGAAGTGCAGTCCACCACAAAGAATGCCAACATGATCTGTTTATACCCCAAATACACTTCTAAAGGCAATATCCCATAAGTCTTGGTGATAGCGCCTGAGAAGCTAGAAACCGTGAGGTCTGTAGGAATAAGATCCTCTGTGCTTCTCCCCAACTTTTTCATTTGCTTGGCCGGTAGTACATTAACAGCCGCTCCTCCATCAATTAAAATTCTTTTGAAAGACACTCATTCCAAATGGGCTGTAACGTATATGGGCTTCAGGTGATTGGCAAGTGAAATGCTCAGGCGGCTGAACACCATCTTGTCCGTATAGATCCTTAAAGGACCATCCTTGGGTGCTTCAAATGATTCAGCTTTCCCCGATTCTCCCTCTTCAGCTACCTCCACGCTGACATGAGCCATCATTGGCTCAATTGTCATATAGTCTCCTTCCATCGTGGCAGGCTGATCAGGTCTGGCACTAAACATGGCGGATAGCACGTATACCATGTTGATATGAAAGTTGCTAGGCTCTGGCAGTTCTTCTTTCTTGCTCCTAATCTGGTCCATGAACTCATCTAACCAAGCCATCACATCTGCTGGAAGCAGTGGTTCTGGTGCCCCCTCCTGCTGATTTACACCTGAATACGGTGTTTGTTTTGGAACTTCCCCGAAAGGTTCCACTAATGATGGAGAAAGTGGTTTCCTTTCAAGCGAAACAGTCCCAAAGCAAATGGGTTACTCTGTCTTCCATCCGGGAGTTGGCACCATGATTATATCTTCTTGAGCTCTCCTCAATATCCCATATTTCCTAGGGTGTTGGCTTTGTGGCACATGGTTTCCCTCGCCTTCAGCCTTGTTGTTAGCCTTCTCCACCTCCTTCTTACTCCTCCAGCGGAGCTGACTACTCCCCCCCAAATGACGTTTTCTCCAACTTTTGATTCTTGGATACTTTCGACGTCGCAGGAGTTTTTAAGGAATTCATGTAGGCTTTGTGTTGCCTTTGAACCCTTCTGACCATGGAGGCTCCCATTTGTTTAACGGGCTGTCTATTTTTCCCAACCACATACCATTTTAGCCCGAGGCGGGCAGTATTATCTTTCTTGACAGGGTTTGTTATCCTGTTATTTCTCCTGACTTCTTTTCCCATATGGCCGTACTAAGAGTGCTCTACACCCCTCTCTTTCGGCTTCTTGGCATCTTTATCTTCTGCCTCCTTAGACACTTCATGGTTGCGAAATATCTCTGATAAAGCCCTTGGTTGGGAATCGCCTCCTAATCGCTGAAAGACACTTCGAGAGGTATCCCTTCCTGCAGTCCACCGAGCTTTCTCATGTGCCTCTCTTCTCTTTTCTTCTTCATTCCTTCTAATCAGTTCCTGATCTATGAGGGCTCCTGTAGGCGGTATTTTGAGCTCACACTCGCATTGGCACTTACTGCACAGCACTATCCCTTTGATTATAGCAACTCTTGGATATTCGGGCAAGTTGACCACCCCTTTTGTGGGTTTGTCAACCAATCTTCTTTCTTCTTCCCTTGTGACCTTTTCTTTTCCCTTCTCAGCCCAGGCCATAATGATCATATTTATTGGGGCCTCTGAGAAGGAATCCGTAGGTTTATCCATCACGGTTTCCTCTAGCTGGTTGGTTTCAATTCTATTATCTTTTTCCCCAGATAGAGGTAAAGATATAGGAATAGTTGGACTTATAACCAGGTTGGCTTCTCGTCTGAAACCTGCGGAGACGTTCTCCAGTCTTTGTAGCATTTGCAACAAAGCAGTTTGCAAATCTTCTGATCGTTGTGACATATCTCTTTTGATCAAAAGATAGTCCCACTGGGCGTGCCAAAACTATGTTCGTGGCAGGAATTTCCGTCGAGGATGTTCCCTGGCCGACGAGCACATAGCTCCCCGAGAGGGTGGCGCCGGTTGATGCTTTATGTCGGGCTTCTGCTTTACTGGTGGGCTTTATCGGGCAAAGCTTGTCGGGCAAAGCTGAAAGAGAAGGACAGAGTTAACTTTGAAAGGTGCCTTCGTAGGGCCTTAGGTGTCGGCCTTGAGGCTCACAATCAAGATTAACTTTTAAGTGCTCATGCGTGCCACTGCTATCTTCAGCATGGCATATGTAAAACAGATGTTGAGTTTTAGTTGTATATATATCCGAGAGACTATGTTAGATATGACAGGTGCCTTTGCAGGGCCTTAGGTGTAGGCCTTGAGGCTATAAGTCAGTAACTAACTCAGTACTCGAACATATAATGTCCGCTTCATTGATTGTATGAGTCTTATAACCATTATACTTCTAATTACCTGAGCCCGAAAAGCAGAATGAATCCAAATAGGTGCCTTTGTAGGGTCTTAGATATAGGCCTTGAGGCTTCCCATCAGAATTCCTTCTATACTCAAACGTTCTAGCCCGAGGAATAGAATGAATCCAAATAGGTGCCTTTGTAGTGCCTTAGATATAGGCCTTGAGGCTTCCCATCAGAATTCATTCCATACTCAAAATGTTCTATGGTAATCATAATATAATAGAAATAAAACTAAGGAATAGGTTGATTACTTACACCCCATGTAACTTCGGACTTCTTGTTATCAAAGCTTGTCGTGGATGGGTTAAGTCCACATAAGGTTTTTTTTTATGCCTTGAGGCCAAGGACTTTTAAGTGATCAAATCTTACATGCCCGAGAGCTTAGAACTTAGATCTGGTTTGAACTGTGAAGACATATTCAAATCGGATTCAAGTACTGAGAGAGTCTTTTAATAGCCATCTTACTAGAAATAACTTGAATACAACTTGAAGTATACAACATATTGCTAGGTTAATGAATGAAAAGACAGAAACAAAGAAGGTCGGGCAAGGTTTAACCTTGTCGGGCAAGGCTGATCGTCTTGCAACTTCCTATCTTTATGATTTATCAAGAAGGTTGAAAGCTTTAGAAAAAAGGGTAGGGAGATGGGTTTATAGAAAGAAATCGATACTACAGCAAGAGTTGAACAGGGTAGCAGAGCTATTACAAAGGCTTGAATGAGGGTTTATCCCGAAATGGATGAAGGCTTGGGCTGACTACAGCTTCGTTTGAAAGCAAATCTGGCTTTTGAGCAGAGTTTTTGCTTGTATTTGTTTGTTTGTTTGAGTGCCCTCAACTCTGATTTCTCTTTCTTCTTTTATAAACACTTTGGCTTGGCTTCCTGTAGCAGCCATCTTGCCCGAATGTAGTTTGAAGGATAGTGACTCATCAGCTATTTACTTGTACTGCCACTATAAAGTACTTTTGGGCTGATTAGCTGGCTGGTCTATACCACTTGGTCTTTGGGTAGGTGAGCAAGTGGTGTCAATGGTCTGCACCTAGTCGAGAAAGGCCTCTTCTGTCTTCTGGGTTTTGGGCTTGACTTCGAGCTTCTCTCTTCTTTTTGGGCCAACTCCCTTTTGAGCCCAAAGTTTAAGTTTTAATCCAAACAGTCACACCATCATCGTGAAGCCGTCACCGCCAAGAACAAGAACCAACAAACCATATTGACGAACGGAAAATGGGGGTGGCAAACCACCCTCGCTATGAGCACTCCCATAATTCTACCAATTAGTGTAAAGTACACTTAAAAAGCCACCCAAACACAAAGCATGTCCCTAAATGGGATCCACAAAGGAAACACCCGATGAGCTGAGTAGCAAAGGTCGGTGGGCAACGATTCGCGGCAGGGAACAACAATTGGAGCAGAATGACTAATTAATATGTGCGTTGTCGTACTCTCATATTTCTAATATGCAGATTAGCAAACATCAGCTAGAAGTGTCATTGAAAAATCCATCAAAAATCAAGGTTCTAAAAGACGCTAGACGCTAGTCGGGCGGCAAGCTGGGCCCTAGTGCCTAGGCAGCTAGACGGATTTAAGTAAATTTATTATATATCGTATAAACAAATGTTTGCTTATACTTAAAAAGTACATAATTTCATTGGGACACATGAACTTTAAAATAAAATGACATATAGATTATAAATTATTAGAACATAATGGAAAAAAGAATGCAACAAGTCTCTTACAGTTTCTTGAAAAAAAGAATGCAATATGAAAGTTAATTGATTTTCTATCTAAGTGAGAGTCACGACCTAGGTGCGTGTCTAAGCGGGTGCCTAAGTTTTTCAAACACTTAGGGATTAATTGGGTCGGTGGCTAGGCCTAGCAAACGAGTTGTGTTTGTTGTGTTTCGTGTCGTATTCGTGTAACACATGTTATCTTAACGGATCGTGGCATGTCACACCCGTTATCTTAACGGATCCTTAATAGGTCAAGTTACTTTACCCAACAGATAAAATGACCTGACTCGTTATGATTTGTTAAGAAAAATATATTTTTTTCGGGTAAATTACATTTTACCCCCTAAAATTTGAGTACAATTACAACCTCATACAACAATTTTAAAACATTTCAGTCACATATATTTACTTATCATACGTGAATGAAATGGGTAAAAGAAGAAGGAAACAGAAGAATTGCTTCCGAAAGGAAGCATGGGAAGGAATTAATGGGAAGTTATGGGAGATGGTTGAAGGTGGAACTTGGAAAATGAAGTGCCAGGGTGACAGCTAAGAAGAGCGGACGAATACACGTGCATGGGGGAGCTGAGCCTCAGAGATCGAGAGAGAGAAAGGCCAACTAAATCATTTCTATGCAAAAAAATATTGCTTGTGGGCTGCAACGAATAAAAAATGTTATGATGCTCCGAATTACAGGATATTTATATATTAATTGTTAAATTTTAATTTTTGTATTTTTGTACTTTTAAACAAAATTTGAACAGTTAAAATATTCAAAATATCTCATATTCCTCCGAGGCACCGTAAAAAACCATCGCAATGCGCATATGATATATGACTTCTGATCGGAAATATCTGTCTCTTGATCCTTCGGTTCTCAGCGTCTCACCCACCCGTGAGAGGCTAGCCTTCTTTTGCCCAACCTCATGTGCACTACATACATCATTTTGTTAAGCTCCCCCACCCTATCACCTTTGTCTACGACCCACCTCATAAGATCCCACCATCTTCATGCATGCATGCATGCATGCTTCAATTTCTATATATACATGATATGATATATATGCATCATTATGTGATGTTTGTTTTGATTTTTCAATACAAGAAGTTTGTCCATGATATTTGAACTTTACTCCAACAAAGTGAAATTTAAAATTCCATATGATTATATATAGATAGTTATGGACTATCTTTTTTTAATTCTCTATTTTTTAAATGAGATCAACCTTGTATAAGAGACTAGTTTACGTGAGACCGGTCAACGAGATATTCTCAACCATTTGTGGGAGAGGAATGCTCTCGGGTCTGCTCTCTAATCTCGGCCGACCCATATCTTTTGGTATTGAGAAGAGAAGTAGCAATGAACAAAGAATTTAGTTAATAATTTATCTTAACTTGCTTTAACTAAAGCTTCTAAACATATATAGTTTCAAAGTCTTGAACAAATGGAAGTTGATTTATTATTTCTTCTTTTCTTTAGATTAAGAAATCGGAGAGGAAAAAGTTATAGCTGGATATGAAGAGTTTATGAAAATGTTGAATGAGATTTGACAGGAGGAATAGTTCAAGGATACTAACTCCTCTTTCAGTCCGTCTCCATGTCTGTAGAAATAGTGTTGCCAGTTTGAGTCAAATTGATAAATTGTCGGAAAGAGGAACTCTTTCTTTCAACCAACCTAGCACAGCCAAGTTTGTCTCTAGGGAGGATGAATCAGTGTGCTGACACTCACTCATCTCTCAGCAAATCAACTTCAAAATTCAAACATCTGAACCCACTCAGAATCACAACCACAGAATCCACCATGCACAAAGCTGCACCATTCCACAATTGCTTGCATTTTCAAGTTTTATTTTAAATATGGATTGATTCAAAGAGGTCTATCTTATCTAAGAGTTTATTTTGAAGTGCTTTTAAAATAACTAAAGGGTTTTTGGTGAAAGTATTTTTGAAACTAATTTTTAGTAAAAATGCAAGTAAATCCTCGAAAAACACTTAACTAGTGTTTCTTGCCGAAAGCACTTCAAGTGCTTTTAGAACCCAAAATTATTTTCCTTAAAAACACCACTTTATTTTAAAAACACTTCTAAACGCCTTAAGATGCTTGTACAGTTGTATGTACTCCGCAATAATAACTAGGTCGAGCCATAGATGATATGTGGATATACCTAGAAAATGCTTGGCTAATTACTAAACTCGTTAGAATATGCTTTAACTGAGGATGTTTCTTAATTAATTTGTGATGATTGTATTGTTTGGAGGATGGTTATGTTGTTAATTGTGCGGGACACTTTTTTCTTTTCGTATGGATTGAAATTTCAAACAAAGCTTTATCGGGCTCCATAGTGCACCCCATCCTCCATATTAATGTACATATTTCCCTTATTTCAATAAATATCGTGTTTTTCTAAAAAGGAAATGCTAATGTTGTCAAATCAAGAATAGATAATAGCTGACGCAGTGTGATAAAGTAATAGAAAAACTTAACGACATATCCTAAACTAGAATCAACTAACAATTTGAAATCTACCCAATTTTGAGATAAGTTTATTAATCGAAAAGAGACGGCCCCACCAACCTAGAGGTTGCTTGTATACAATTAATAAATAAATAAATAAATTTAAAAAAAAAACATACCATAAAGGTCCTAAAGTCTTATAATCCCTTTTGGGATAGTAAATTATGAAGGAATCGACAAAAAATTCCCATACGTCGGCACAGAGTCTTCTTCACCTTTGCTGTTCTATTCGAAATGGTGGTTCATGGTTTCAATTGTTTTTCGATCCCTTCAGTCATTTATTCTACATTGATAGTCTTTGCCAAACTAATATTATTATCAGAAAACAATGCTTATGTTGTGACAAATATGAATGTTGTATTTTGGCAAAGAATTAATTAGTGTAATGATTTATATATTCATAGTATGGTAAGGTAATATGCTTTACGAATTTAGGTTAAATCGTGTCTTTATGTATAATTTATCTATGCATGATTTCGGAAGAGAGAAACCTTAAAATTGATCCTTTTGGTTGGTGAGCAAATGGAGAATGTTGAAAGAATCGAGAACTAGTCTCTCTCCATATAAGACTAAAAATGTGACTCCCATCTTATGCTCTGCAAACCCGGCAGGATACATCCATCCATCCCCTTTGGTACTCTCTTACTCATATAGCCCATCTCTTCTCCTGAATGCTTATAAGGTCAGATATTGAAGAGATTCGCAAAAACTTATCCAAATCTAAACTGCAGGCTAACGGTTTTAAGACTGCAGAGCAACAATGTTGTACGGATAGTACATGCATGCATGCTATAACATTATATATACAACTTAATTTAAGTGTTCGATTCAAAAAAGCAACAAAATGTTGTTGACCACACAACGTTCTAAAAGACGCTAGATGCTAGTCGGGCAGCGGGCCGCGGGCGGCGAGCAGGAGCCTAGTGTCTAGGCGTCTAGGCAATTTTTTACCTTTAATTAAATTTGTTATATAACATATAAATAAATGTATACTTATCCTTTAGAAATACATAATTATATTGAGATACATAAATTGTAAAATAAAATACATAGATTATAAAGTATTAAAATACATTGAAAATATGGGAAACAAACATAATTAGTGTTAATCCAAGTATTCAACAAGTTTCTTACAATTCATTGAAAAAATAAAATGTAAAATGAAAGTTTTTTATTTTTTTCGAACTAAGAGTCGTGACGTAGGCGGGCTGGTGTCTAGGCGAGTTAGACGGATGCCTAAACAGATCTAGACGTCATTTGTTAATTTTCAAATGTCTAGTGAATAATCACATTATTGATCAAATCTTTTATGTCACTAGTTATTAGTGGAGAAATAAATATATTTTAAAAAGAAAAAAAAAGAAAGACAAAAATTCGATGGAGTTTTAGAGTATCTTATACTCCAGATCTTTAACCATTGAATATTAATTATTGTATCTTTGATCAAAATTTTAATAATTTAAACTCTAAAATATAAGAAATTCTAGTACGCTAAAACACCATAGAAAATTCTCACAATTTAATCCATTGTTTATGAAGAATTACATATGACCAATGTTCTAAAAATCAACCTAGATGGTCACCTAGGCACTAAGCGGTGAAGGCCCGCCCCGATTTTGGGAAAATCGTTTCGAAAAATCGATCTGGAGCTAGGCGGTCCTAGACGGTTTTCTTTTAATATTTTTTATATTTTTTATTAATTGTGTGCTTTTTTCTTTTTTGGTTTCATGATTGTATACTTATGGAAATGGTGTACCTAATTTGCAAATGATGGATTTACTACAAGTTCATCCAATAGTGAAACGAATTGGAGCACTTTTGAGAGGATACATACAAAGAAAAGAAATAAACTAGATACAACAAGGTTAAATAATTTAGTCTATGTCCAATCCAATAGAAAGATCATGAAGAAGAAAAATTTAGTCCATCATTCAAATCATCCTCATTATGATTATATACTTACTGTTTTTTAAATATTGAACTTTTTTTATGTATATAATTTGTGTATTCTTCTACTTCTATTTTTGCATTTTATCATTCTTTTATTATCCATACGAGGATAGTTTTTTTTAGGTGTAAATAGGCACTTATTTACAATATATATAATAAATTTACATAAATTTACCTAGACATTAGACCCTTACCCGCCGTCTGACTAGCGTTTAGCGATGTTTAGAACCTTGCATATGAATCATCATTGTGCAGAATTTTTTTTTTTTTCCGGCAGATTTATATATTAAATTGAGCAAAAATAATTGGAGAACAAGCAAGTGGGATCGCACACTTCGCCAGTCCCATCCTAATCTCATATGTTATCTTTTCCTCTCCCAACTTGTGGGGTCTTAACTTCGAGAACTTCAAAAATCACTCATCAAGCACCATGATTTATTGTGAAAAACAGAAGGGGGAAAAAGCCTGCCGCCAAATGTGCCATGTTTTATAGATTATAATCTTTGAGATGACATGCATGTTCGTAGAATTTCCTATCAAGAGGCATTACTATAAAGTTTGGGGTACAGCATGGTACTGCAAAGCATTTATATACCGTTACATAACATGTTGATAATAAGTCAATATAACTTATTGGTTATCAATAATCTATAACATGCTTAGATAACTTAACAAATATTGACATATTATCGTGATATGGTATTAGCACTTCAAAATAGTCATTTTGTATACTTTTGTTCTTTTCTACAAGCAATAAGAAAGATTGCAGAATAATTTTTTAAAATGCTAATAACAGATCTAACCGGTGATAGCAAATATGCAAATCTGAAAGGAAAAGAACACCATCTCTTAGAAGTTGCCCCATGATGATCACAATTATCACATCTCAGCTTCCTCTCCCACATCTATATATACCTTTCATCTTTGTACTAACCACTACCACCTCACCTATTTCATCTCTCTCTGTGGGTATACTTAGCTAAAGAAAAAAAAATGATGAAGGGAAAGTTTGTAAGGGTGTGTGCAAACGAAACAAGTGGAGGAAGATAGGGAGTGGAGGGAGCATACCTTCTTCCACGTGCTGTGAAAACTGCTGCCAATGGCCTCTCTGGCCTTCCATGCAAGAAGAAAACTCCATCCCAAAAGATGTCCCAAAGGGTCACTTGGTAATCTACGTAGGTGAAAATCACAAGAGGTTTGTGATCAAAATCACCTTGCTTAACCACCCTCTCTTCAAGGCATTGCTCGATCAAGCTCAAGAAGAATACGATTACAATGCTGATTCGAAGCTCTACATCCCGTGTGATGAGAGCCTTTTCCTCGACATTGTTCGCTGTGCTAGCTCGCCGGATGATCATCGAAGGATTCCTCTGTGTCTCTGAGAATTCAATTGAGTGCACTAACAAAGAACACTGAGGTATTTAGTTGATTCATGAGGTCTCTGCTCCAATCATAATAAATCAGGAGAAATATATGGCCTTATTGTTGTTGTACAATATGGAGAGTTGTAAGAGATTAATATTATTCTAATTTGTAGGTCACCAAATTGTGACTCAGTTCAAAAATTAGTAAGTTCTGTTCTGCTTCCTCTGCTGTTTTTATAGGCTTGGAATTTGGTGTGTATGAAACATAACTGGAGTGGTTCAGATTCCAAACTAAGTACATCAGCACCAAAATCTGAAGTACAGTACTGGACCACTGCTCAACTTTTATGAACGAAACTCCAACTTCTATTGGTACGACATTGTTACAGGAGAATCATTATCAGCACTCTAAAATAATCATCTCGTAATCTTTAATATTGATGGAAAGGAAGTAAGGAACCTTGAAAATTTTGAAATAGTTGCACATATTTCACTGAAAATAAAAGGAAAATAAAATGATTTTCGCACTACCATTTCTCTTTATGCCCTTCATTGTTTCACCAGTCATTCCTCTTAATTTAAATCCCTATGATTTCTCATCTCCCACATTGTAGTTGCTGTCTAAATATTTGAGATTTTTATTTAATTTTTAGTCTATTGGAATTTTTTTTTTTTTTTTTGAACAAACAATATTATCTCACTAAAGGGAAGATGTGAACTTAGTCTCACAATGAACTAGCAATAATGTGGTTCAAATTTGTTTTTGCGAGAATCGAACCTAAGACCGCTCAATTACAAATAAAGAAGAATACCACTAGTACCAAGTGACATGTTTGTCGTATTAATTCCTGAAAATATGATGACAACTTAGCTTAATGAGCTTCCTGATATACAAAATATTGAAGTCATTGTTTGTTAGCAGTGTGGGATTTGCAGAATTCAAGCCAAGGTCTTATGGACATGAAATTACAGAGAGGAATGCTGCCAATTAGGAAATGAACAGAGAAGCCAAGGACAAGTTAAACCTACAAAACTCATCACTTATTCAGACATAAACTCTATCAAATTCAACAGTGGAAGCTGGAAGAAATTTCAAAGCACCGCAATGACCAGATTCTATGTTTGTTTGAAGAGACGGGACTTGTTATCGACTAACAAAAAATTCTTTCTTGATTTTGTCTGAGTGGAACGACAACTTGAACATGACTAATGGAGTGAGTGTTCATCGGTCATCACTGCCGCAAAATTGGTTTAAAAACTGGGTTTCAGCCAAGCGGCGGCTTCAATTCTAGAAAGGAGACGATATAGACTTGCCTTCTTCAACATCAAAGTCTGTTTCTACATAAAACAGGCTATTAGAGACCTCAAATTGTACACCGACCACATAAAAGAAGAGAAGAAACTTCAAAATATATGATTGTAAACTATGTTCACCTACATTTAGAGCACCAGACCTCTCAACTGTTTAGCTCAATTCATTGCATTTTTTAGCACCTTAAACCGCATGCCAAATTCGCATAGCCTTGACAGATGCAGCTTGAACATGCAAGACGAATAACAAATGAGACGAATAACAAACAAACATATTCAATATAGGAGAAATAAGTTTGACAGTGATCTAAAGGATCCAACACCAAAGTCAGGGGTCCTAATCCTATGTAAACAACAGTCCTTGTAAATAATGAATATATATGTGTGTGTGTGTGCGTATATATATATATATGGCAATATTATGAATGATTCTACACCCAAAGCTTAAATCATTTTCCAGAGCATCCACCAACCCTAAGAAAGTCCACAAAGAAAGCAGGAGAACTCAAGTATCTACATATACACGGTGATCTCCAATTGGTGCCAGTCACGTTTATTCCAACATAAATTCTTCATCCTTAAAGAAGACCAGAAATGAATCCATGCAGGTTATAAAAAAATTCACTATTTAAATACTTCTTAATGTAAAAATACATTAAATCAATGATTGGCATGTCCAACAAAAAACCTATTCAATCAGCAAAGACCATATTAAAAGTACATAGTATTCCGAGTCCACCTCTGAAAACGGTCCTTGATACTTATACACATTTCATATGATTGTTGTAGCAAAATAACCCTACACTCGTCTACCTGCACAGCATACCTCAAGAATATGCAAATATATACACTCCCAAGGGTCATCTAGTTTTCGCATCACATTTGTTTTACCATAAGACAAACACTAATACATCCATATATGGTGATCCATAACAGTAAATTAAGGCACATTCAGAAATTATGTGCAATGTGTATAACAAACATGTAAAAATGGTATAATTAAAAAGAAATTCTTCCATAATTGAAATGACATAAAGATCAATACTACAACAATCTAAGTCACTATCACAATGACGACTCTGATTTCTTTCATTATCATCATAAAAAGTAACATACACTGCGGAGAATTAAAACAATGATTGCAACGTCATTTACACATGAAGGATTCTTGTGCAAGGTAATACACAAGTAGTATACTGGCTCAAGGTAAAGTACATACAACATCTGTCTAGCAAACTACACCAAACAATGGCAGTGCGGAATAAGGGAATCCAAAGCAGGAACACAGAGCACTGAAAGATTACCAGGAATGTAGTGTTACTATTGAAGCATGCAAGAGAAACTGCCAGCTAATTACTGCCAAGTATCACCTAAGGCCCTCAATCTAGTGCTCCAATCCTCCCCCCCTGAGAACTAGCATCTCGACACCTCGCCCTAGCTGCAAAGTAAAATATGAGCCAGGATACCATAAAATAAACTTCAACAGTCGACTGAAAGAGCTTGGCAAACGATCTTCCACAAATTCGAGTTAAAACCCATCTTACAGATCCCCCACAAAGTACCGATTCCAAACACTTGATTTGGATAGCTTGGCTCAACATTGACAACATTAAATAACAGCCCTCCTTGACAATTTCTCTCCCACTCTTCCTCGAATCCACTATAGCTACCCAAGCATCGACAGCAAATACGAATGCCACCAATGTGTCCAACAAGTACCACACAAACAAAAACCCAGTAAGCTCCTTCTCATAACCTCGAATCCAGGGAGGCATAACCGAAAAAGGCATCAACTTTAACCTAATAAACAGCTTGAAAAAAGAGTACTGGTCCTCAATTTCGCCGAAATACCACAATCCCAGAAGCTGAGTGAGAGCATCTCTCACCGCCCACCTCATGAGAATGAACCCAGAGAGCCTCTTGATTCCCAATCTGGACCCATCCCAAACCAGACCAAAAAACGAAGTAAACCGCCCGATCAGATCATTCACAACTGTTGTAAAAACAATGCCAAGAACCCATGAATACGTTACAAGAAACCCTAGAATTACCCAACCGTAAGCTGCAGATAAGAAACTCACAAGGAAGAACAACGTCGCCACGTCCCGGCGACCCAGCTCCAATCCGTTGATCAAGAATTGCAAATCGACGGCCCGATCGTCCATTTCTTCATCGCCGCCTTTCTCCTCCCCTTCATTGCTTTCTCCGTCGCCATCCCTACCTCTAGATCTGTCATTGGAAATGGTGAATTTCTCGGCCTTGAACGTGAGGCTGGAGCGCACAATTTCAGAAACCCTAGTCCCGTAAGTTCCATTAAACCCTAATTTGGAGGTGGAGTGAGAGGAGGAGGAGAAAATGAGGATTGGGGCGATCCGATTGGGGCCGAAGAGGGAGCGAGCGTCGTCGTCATCGCCGGAGAAGAAATCATCGTCTAAGGTTCCGACGCGGGTGAGGTGAAGCAATGGGCGGTGTCGGCGGCGGAGAGTGATTGGAGAAGGGGACTCGGCTGGAGATCTGGGAGAGCGGTGGTTGGTATTGCCGGCGCCAGCGAGGTCGAGGCGGGAGAGGAGGGATTTGAGAGAAGGGTCGCGGTCGACGAAGGAGGTGAGGAGGTGGGTCCCATTTTCGACGACCGTGCGGAAGGAGAAGATGAGGAGGGAGAGGAAGACGAAGGTGAAGAGGTTGGCAGCGAACGACGTCGTGGCTTGTCGGAGGAGCTGGGAGGTGCTGCGGAGGTGGTTCAGCCGTAGATGCTGATCGCTCATCGCGGTTTTTTTAGAAAAGAAACGTTTCTCCTTTTTTATTTATTTTTGGTATTTCTCGGCGTTTCTATTTATTTGTTTGTGGTGTTGTTCGTTGGTGTTAGTTGTCGTGGCGACGACTTTGTGAGGAGATACAGAGGGAGAGAGAGAGAGAAAGCGACTAGCGTGTGTTTACAACACTGATGCAAAAGGTGGAGAGATTTTTAGTTTGTTCGTAATAAAGCTGGTACGCCACATGTAATCATATATTATTAGGAAAACTAATGAAAAGGGTTTGAAAACTTTGAGTTTTAATGATAAGGACAAAATAAAGAGTAAAGTGAATAGTAGCAGGATTGACTTTTTAGTGTAAAAATGTGGTTTTTCGTTAAAGTGAACAGTACCAGGTGCTTTTCGTTAAAGTTCCCTATATTATTTTGTAAGTAAACGAATACTTGAAAAATAAAAAATAAAATTTACATATAATATACTACTTTATGTTCTAGATACACTAAAAAAAATTTCGTAAAAGTGAAACGAAATGATCGAAAATAAGATAGGTGATACAGACGTTACAAATTTCTTCCTGTATTACCATGTCAATGTCATAGTACTAATTAATTTTAAATTTTGTTTTGATATATTAACCCAAGAAGTGGATAAGAATATTACAATATGTCAAGTACTAATTGGTTTTGAATTTCTTTGGTTATCTTCAATCTAATAATTAAAAGTTATATAATTAAATTTAAAGTCAAAGTTCACTCTAAATATTGTATAAACACTCTAACATTGTTTTAAAAATTCCCGCCTAGCACCGCTTAGGAGCCTAGGCGCTAGGCGGTTGGTCACCACTCCGATTAATGCTTAGGCATTTGAAAATTTAAAAAGGGCGTCTAGACCTATTGAGGTACCTGCATAGACCACCTAGGCACCCACTTAGCCCGCCCAGACTCACCTAGGTTGCGATTCACTTAGACAGAAAATAGATAACTTTCATTTTGCATTATTTTTTTTAATAAATTGTAAAAGAGTTGTTGAATACTTAAATGAACACACATTATATGCTTGTTCCCCATGTTTTAATTATGTTTCAATACTTCATAATATATATGACATTCTATTTTATAATTTATGATGTAATTATATATATTTTAAGTATAAACAGACACTTATTTATACGAAATATAATAGATTTACTTAAATCTGCCTAGTTCGCCTAGACGGCCCCCACTTAGCCGCCTAGGTGCTAAACCCCAGCTCGCCGCCCGACTAGCGCCTAACGTCTTATTCCCCATGTTTTCAATAAACTTAGACATAAAATAGATCACTTTCATTTTGCATTTTAATTTTTCAATAAAATGTAAGAGACTTGTTGAATACTTGGAAGAACACTCATTATACGCTTATTCCCCATGTTTTCAATATGGTCTAATATTTTATAATTTATACGTCATTTTATTTTGCAATTTAGGTATCTCAATATAATTATGTATGTTTTTAAAGTATAAATAGGCACTTATTTATACAACATACAATAAATTTACTTAAATCCGCCTAGTCTGCCTAGGCCCTCGTCTAGACCCCGCTTAGCCGCCTAGGCACTACACCCCAGCTCGCTACCCAACTAGCGCTTATTCTACAACATTGTCAAAAGCTTATTCTACATGATTCAGTAGCCTCTTGCTAGAGCATTAAAAGAAAGTTCTAAATCACACAACTCATGGAATCATTAGATGATTGATCACTTAGGCTGTTTACATGATATAGGCTAAATTAGAGTGATTATGTAACAACCCATCCTAGATTTTACGAAACATGGAACTTTGAGGGCAATTTGTAATTTCACGTTTGGGAGATATCTTTTATTTTTGTCTTTAGTGGACCTTGTTTTGTGATCCACTAGGGGCCCACATGTTCCCTTGTTTGTCGACCCTCTCTCCCTGTCATTCTCTTTCCCTCCTTTCACTCTATCTAAAACTCTCTATTTTCTCATTTCTCTTATCCCTTTCTAACCTCCCCTCTCTAGGAAAGCACACAAACATAACAACAACACCAGCAGCTTCACACCACCATCCCTCACCCTCTATGTGAACCCCATGAACCCAAAAAGGGCGAGGGGACTCTTCCCCAATTTTTCAGCTACACCCGTGAGTTTGTAGGCATTTTTTGGCCATCTCCGGCCACTTTTTGGCTTCCAAATAGGTAATCTCTCATCTTAAGCCATTTTGACATATTATGGGTTCGATTTGGCTGAGAAATGAAGAAGTTATAACCTTTTAAAGTTTACCCAGTTTCAGGCAACCTCCGCGGCTTTCATGCTATTTTTCGGTCAAACCACAATGAGTTAGCCATCGAGAAGGGTACTAATTTGTTTGTCTCGTTCCAAGGTGTGACTTTCATTTTGGAATCACTCAATTTCGTTGAGTATTGAAGAAGTTATGGAGCTTTGAATAATACCCAAAAATTCGGCCAAAACCCAGTTCCTGTTGGGTTTCCGGCGAACCGGGTCAATGCCGGATATTCTTTGGGGAATATTCCGTTAAGGAATATTCTTTGGGGAATATTCCATCAGGGAATATTCTTGAAATATTTTGTTAGGGGATATTCCTTACATTGACTTTGCATTGACTTTTACGAAATTTTCTCGGGACCCTACTTAGGATAATTCGACGCCCTGATTCTAAATTCACGCTCCGTTTTCCCAAATTTAATCGTCTTAATGGGGTTTTACTAATTGGTCCTTTTATGTGCTTAGGTGCATTTGTTAGTGGTGATTCCATCCTCCCTAGTTTGAACAGTTCTTCGGTGACGGAGTACTGTGAGTAGACCCCTTCCAAAATGCATGTTTTTATTACTAAAAATGCATACATGAAAAGCATTATTTTTATAATATAATGTTTATTGAGTTATCGGATTTACACTTTATGAAATATCATGCTTTATTGAATTTACGTTACTGAGATATTTATGAATATGATTTATGATATGATGTTTGAGCTATTAAGCTCTTATGGTATATATTTTGGAAAGATTATGTTCATGATTTTTTGTGTTTACTTTGTGGATATTTAATGATATATGTGCCTTCAGACAGGCGATGTAGTGCATTTGGGCATAAGATATATATGCCTTCAGGCGGACGATGTAGTGCCTTCGGGCGAAAAATATATATGCCTTTGGGTGGGCGATGTAATGCTTCGGGTAGAAAATATATATGCCTTCAGGTGGGCGATATAGTGCCTTCAGGTGATTGTGATACCACTACTAAGCACATTATATACGACATATGTTTTACGAAGTTTTTATGGCATGCTATGGAAAACCTATTACTTATTAGCTATATGAGTTTTTCTAAAACTGGGGGTTAGGCATTTGAAGAGTAATTGTTTTAGTATTGCTTATATATAAACTTGGTCCACTCATGCTTTGTTTTGCGCCTCCTTCAGAACTTAGAATCGAGTCGTACAATCCCGGCATCAGGGCACTCCTGCATCGGCATCTTCGAGTCTTCTTGGTGTAAGACCCATTCCTTTGTTCATACCTTTTCATAGTATTTCTTCTACAGTATTATTGATTAGTTGTATGCTCTGAAAACGTTCTTACATTTGCATATTCATTATAGTTAAATTTACGTGTTTTATTTTGTGTTCGTTCTTTCTTCATAACTCTCATGCATGTTAATATGGCTTCGTCACCCTCGGGCGTCAGCCAGCACGTGCCTACCCTGGTGTTTGGAGAATATCGGGTTCTAGCGTGTCAATTTGGTATCAGAGCATGGTTTGTTCAAAGCATACTTATGATCGTTTCTTACTCTAGTAGTTTGTCGACCTTGATATCATTTGGATGTCACGGCTTCCATTTATTGGTGCTTTTTCGACGTAGTTGTGTAATCTTCTTTCTGTCTGAATTGCCACATCCTTATCTGAAGTATGAAATTCATGTTGGGATTGTGCCTCATCGGTGATGAAATGGAATGATGGACGACTTTCAACAACAGATCGATACTTTGCGAAAGATAAAAAAATCTCTATGAGAGGAAGTCTGATTAAAACCAGCTGAAGATCTAAAACAATGATGATACTCTGCAACTTGTGTTCCCTAGGAATAGTGGGCAGAGTTGTATCTATATGGAGATTGCTTGAAACATCTGAAGTTCGTGTGGAGAAAGTGAGTAAGCACTAGTTGTATGCAAAGTTTAGCAAGTGTTAGTTTGGTTAGATCGACTCAATGTCCTCGACCTTGTTGTTTCTGCTGAGGAAATTCGTGTGGACCCTCGAAGATTTCTCGGTGATTGCATTTCCTAACAAGTGGACGAATGCTCCAGCGACGTTCATGAACCTAACTGACCAGTTATTCCACCCATATTCCGACGGTTCTGTGATTTTCTTATCGATAATCTTCTTATCTATTCCAACAACGAGGTCAAGTTCACTAAACATCAACAGTCAGCTTTACACCAAATTCTTCAAACGTTGGTTTTGTTTACATAAGATACTTTTCTTGGGAGACTATATTGTAGCAGAATCTATTCTTATCAATTTCCAAAAAGGTTGCGACTGTTGAAAATTGAAAATCCTCACAAGGTGTTGTGAAATACGAAATATCATTGGTCTTGTCAATTTTTATCAACAGTTCTTAACAATTCTTTGAGCATAACCCTATTTCCTTTTTGGCTAAGAAACAAGTCAATTTTGTTTGACATGTTGAAGGTGAATGAAGTTTCTGACAACTAAAGTATTGTCTCACTTCATCATTGTTCTTACACTTTTCAATGACATCGATAAATTTCGAATTCTATGGTGATGTTTATTGAATGTTTGGCTGCACGCTAATGCATCATGACCGAGTAACGTGTGTGCCTCTTAACGGTTGGAACCGCATGAAGTGAACCATCCTATTTACGGCCTTGAGCCAGTGGTTACTGTCTTACTTGAAAACCTAATGACACCCTTTCTTTGTAGAAATTTATGTGGGACAAAAGTTGGGAACGAAACTTTTTGGAGTTTGGAACATCGTCTTACTCATGCTCCCATCCCTATTTTTCTTGACGTTGGTGGTGAGTTTTAAGTCTCTTGTTTTGCGTCCGTGTCACGTTTAGGGTTGTTTTCTAATGTAGCATGGGAAGATGAGTTTTAAGTCTCTTGTTTTGCGTCCGTGTCACGTTTGGGGTTGTTTTCTAATGTAGCATGGGAAGGTCATCGCCTATGCTCCAGGAAATCTCAAACCTCACTGAAAGAATTATCCTATTCATGACCTAGAGCTGGTAACAATTTCCCTTGCTGTAAAATCTGGTGATGTTTTCTCTACAGCACCCCTTCTGACCAAAGAAGTTGTAGTGTGTTTTCACACAAAATGAGTTGAGTTTGAGGCATAAGAGGTGGATAGAACTCATCGGTGATTTTGATTGCACTTTTGAGTATCATCTTGGTCAGGCAAATGTCGTAGCTAATGCTCTTAGTCAGAAATCCCATGGACAGCTTACCTTCATTCGAGCTATCCATGTCCCGCTATTGTTTTCTCTTTGAGGATTTGGCTTTACTTTGGCGCTTGATCCACGGTGAGTTTTTTCGACTCACTTCTAAGTCAAACATGTATCGGTAGATTTCGGGTAAGAAGCCCAAGAGTTTGATCAATAATGTGCAAGTTTGAAGGAGCAAGTGTCAGATGACATGAGACGGGATATCTTCAATCTAAAATTAAAAGTTATAAAATTAAATTTAAAGTCAAAGTTCACTCCAAATATTGTATAATCTCTTTAATGCACATCAAATAAAAGTCAAACGCATGGTCATATATAAATATTTGAGCGAAATGCCTAATCAAATATTGATTTTGCACTTGTCTCTAGAGTCGTATGACTCCAACTTTTTAACTGCAATAGAAAAAAATTGTCAAATTTAAAGTCAAAACATATATGTGACTTTTTAACTTTTCTAATGCATTGGAAATAGCCTAAAACATACCCATAGGTGCTTAATGAAGATTAAGTTCACTCAACACGAGCATATAATAAGAGTCATTATGTGTGTATACAAGAAGATACACTCATGTCAATAAGAAATTATTCATTGTAATACAAATTTATCATTAAACCCGAGGCATCATAGTTGTTCCTATGGATAAATCATTGACTTTGTAATTCTACAACATAGTCAAAAGTTTATTCTACATGATTCGGTAGTCTCTCGCTAGAGCATTATAAGAAATTTGTAAATCACACAACTCGTGGAAACATTAGATGATCGATCACTTAGGCAATTTACATGATATAGGCTAAATTAAAGTGATTACGAGCATTGTTTTAGAGAAAGACCATATTGTTCTGTAATTCCAATGAAATAGGTTCTCACCTATAATTTCACATTGGCTTGAGAGTATGATATGCAACTAGGCATCACCGACTATGAGACCCTAGATGATAATTTCTATTATCCTTATCAAAAAGTTGAATTAAAAGGGTGTTTTAAAATTCATTTATTAAAGTAATATAATCGTCTCAATATCTGATCAATTAGAACATACTAATCACATTCCCAATTTTAGAATCAAGGGTAAAAAAACTGTGAAGTAATTAATGTGATTAATTAGAATGGGGTGCCTCCATGTAGTTTCGGGCCTAATCAGGCCCATTGAGCCACTTAGAGTATTTTAAGTCATGACTCGCAATACATTAGATTTTTTATCTCCAGAAGTAGAAAAGTTTCTCTTACCATGTATTATAATGCAATAAATCAAGCCTACATCTAGTTCGGAGATGGCAGAGAAATTTCATTAGTAACAAAGAAGATTACAAAGAGTGTTCAAGCTCTCACAAACACAAGTCCCAAATACACTCAAATTCGCTCACACATAAATGAGCCAACAAGATTATTGAAATTCTTGCTCGCCAACACAAAGACCAATACGAAATCTGTAGTAGATTAAACACACTCTTGCAATTTATAAACATAACACAGCCAAAGAGGGGTAACTAAGAACGGAAAGTACACGGTGAAGACTGGGTATCCTTGGATGTAAGCTCGGATCTGTCCCCAGGTGGTTCATCGTCCCTCATCTTCCCAGGCTACCCCGAGCAGGGTGTGGAAGCTTATCTGGATGCTCCAAACCCCAGCGAAGATCCGAGTTTTCATGTGGAAATCCCTCCACCGAGCTCTCCCTACGATGGAGGGTTTGTTCAATCGGCAATCTACTCCTATGTCGTTTTGTCCAATATGCCATAAGCAGGAGAAGTTGATCGAACACTTGTTTCTTCTTTGCCCATGGGTAGAGTCTATCTGGTTTGGAGGGAATATTTAAAGATTGACAAGTGTGGGGTTTCGAACTAGATGGAGTGGTTTCTTTCGAACCTGCATGCGAGAACCCGCAGTGACCGAATGGCTATGTAACCTTCTCATGTTGGCATATCTGAAAAGCCAGGTGCAACCTTCTATACAGTCAGTGACAAATAAATCCCGTACAGGTCCTATGTGCTATCAATTCCTCGGTTGAGGCCTTTCTCGATGCTATCAGAAGAAATCCGGTTATTCCATAACCTTTGATGAGGGCTGATCGTGTGCTTGGATGGTCTCCTCATATTCTGCTATTTACTAAGATCAATGTTGATACCAGCTGGTTGGCGTCGACATGCTCTGGCTTTGTGGGAGTGGTTCTGCTAGTCATGAAGGCTCTTTCGTTGCGGCAATCAGGCATGCCACTCGGGCTCCGTCAGTGGGAGCAGCTAAAGCTGTGGCTATTCTCAAAGGCTATGAGTTTGGTCTAGCCTTAGGGCTTCGAAGGGTGATTGTGGAGTCTGATTCTTACAAAGCTATATATGTTTTATCGGATTCAATTGAGGATGGCAGATGGGAGGCTTTCCCTTCTTTGGTGAAAGCTAAATATTTGGGGGTGTCTTTCTAGGACTGTCGCTGGTTTTGGATCCCAAGATCAGCCAACAAAGCGGTGGACCTATTGGCATCGTAGAGGAGCTCAAAGATGTGCGATGTTTCATGGGTTAATAGACCCCCATCTTCGTTGGTTTTTGTGATTCAAAATGATGGTTTACCTTGTCCTCCATAATGTATTTTGGGCAGCGAAGGGAGAGACGTGATAGCTTGGCTATAGCATCTCTCTTGTTACTCCCTCTGCTGTCCGTCATTTATCTTTGGCTTTGTTGTCTATTTGCCTCGTTGTAGGCTTTCCATGTACTTTCTGGCTTCTTAGCCTCGGTAATGCATTACCAGTTGCCAAAAAAAAAAAAAAACAAAAGAGGGGTAACTAAGATTATAACTAAGCTCCCAAACAAAAGAGATAAGTTCGTTCCCCAACAAATGATCTGGGTTACACTTCTTCACATTCGAAGAGTTTGCGAACCATTGAGGTCACACCCCCTCTAAGAGTAATTCCACCCCTAAAGACTTTGCGCCAGTACCCAGCGTATTTATCCACTCAAGTGAACAGTAATAGACCCTAGTGAATAGTAATAGGTCAAAGCATCTCCACCCCTAAAAAAATGCACTCGCACCCAGTCTAAAAATGCGCTGGCACAAACAATCTCCACCCTACAAAATGTGCTGGCACCTAACCCATTTAAATTTTTTTATAAAAGAATAAATAAAAAAAAATAGTTTTAATTTCGGATAAGATTTTTAACCAATTTCGTAACGCCACGTGTCATTATCCGAACGTACTATTTTGTGAATAGATTTCCGTTAAGATTTTCAACCAATTCTGATGCGCCACGTGTCACTATTTGTTTACAATAATTTAGCGAAGATTACAATAAGATTTTCAACCAATCTTATTACGCCTAGTGTCATTATCCGAACGTACTATTTTGAAGACCTTGACTGCTTCTGGCGTCTTTTCCATGTACATCGCAAAACGCTTTCATAATTTTACTCCACATTTCTCGCTTATCCATCTCATTACTCGTAATTGGTCATGAGTTGTGTGAACCCAACATTCACACAATGTAACATCTTCAATGAGCTTCCACGTAGACATTTTTTTCTCTCAAAGTGTAGAAAATATTGAAATGTAGAAAGTGTTGAAAATATTGAAATGTGGTGTTAGGTGGAAGATGAGGGTTTATTTATAGAAAAATAAATAAATTTTTTAAAATTTTCTGTATTTTTTAATAAGTTTTCTATATTTTTTTCATAATTTTTAATAAATTTTAATGTAGTTAATTAATTTGGACCGTTGGATTCGAAAAATATTCAAATTCAAGAGCCAAGGAGCTGCCACGTGGCCAACAGGCATAATTCTGACCGTTGGGACTTTTTATTTTTATTTTTGGGGAAAAAACATGGACCATTGATCTATGATCGGACGGTCCATTTTAAAAGTAAAATTTAAATTTTTTTTACCGTTGGAAATCCAACGGTCTAGAAAAACTAGTCGTTGGAAATCCAACAGCACTGAGAGGGCCACATCGCCTACTTCCGGGTAAAGAACAAGTGGGCTGACAGCGGGCCCCACCGCCTGCACCCATGTCCCCTACTCGCGCTCACTCGCGAGTGAATTGCACATGCTAGCCAAATAGGCTGGTCTCTGGGTTTGTCAAAAATGGGTTGATCTGTTGCCTGGCTTGGGCTGGGTGCCAAGCAAGTTTGTGGGCTGGAGTGAATGGACTGACCACCAGCTTGGTTTTTTGACTGGGTGCTGGCACATTTGCACCCCGGTGGAAGTGCTCTAATAGAGGATGAGAACCCCCGTCGCGCAGCACCACTTCAAACAATCAAAGTTCCCTTAGAGCAATTCCACCCCTGTGGACTTTGCGCCAGCACCCAGCGCATTTATCCACTCAAATGAACAGTAATAGACTGGAGTGAACAGTAATAGGCCAAGGCATCTCCACCCCTAAAAAAATGCGCTGGCACCCAGCGCATTTATTTGGTGTGTTTTTTTTTTAAGTTTATTTCGGATAAGATTTTTAACCCATTTAAAATAAAGAATAAAAAAATAAAATAGTTTTAATCTCGTCACGCCACGTGTCATTATCTGAACGTACTATTTTGTGAATAAATTTCCGATATTATTTTCAACCAATCCCGACACGCCACGTGTCACTTCCGTGGTACAATAATTTAGCCAAGATTTCGATAAGATTTCGATAATTGAAATGTGGTGTAAAGGTGAAAGATGAGGGTTAGGTATTTATAGGAAAAAAAATAAGATTTTTCAATTATTTCTGTAATTTTTTTAAAATTTTCTGTATTTTTTAATAATTTTTCTGTATTTTTTAATATTGTTTAATGAATTTTAATATAGTTAATTAATCTGGACCGTTGGATTTGAAAAATATTCAAATGCAAGAGCCAGGGACTTGCCACGTGGCCAACGGTCATATTTCTGACCGTTGGGGCCTTTTTTTTTTTTTTTTTTTTTTACTTTTTTGTAAAAAGAACGTGGACCGTTGATTTTTGATCTGACGGTCCATGTTAAAAGTAAAATTTAAATTTTTTTTACCGTTGGAAATCCAACGGTCTAGAAAACTAGCCGTTGGAAATCCAACGGCACTGAGGAGGGCCACGTAGCCCTATTCCGGGTTCTCCACAAGTGGGCTGACAAGCGGGCCCCTCCCGCCTGCAACCCGGTTCCCTACTCGTGCTTCTGCGCGCTTGTGCTGCACGCGCCTTCTAAACAGGCCGGTCTCTGGGTCTGTCCGAAATAGGTTGGCCCGTTGCCCAGCTTGGGCTGTGTCCCAGGCTCTTTCGCGGGCTGGAGCAACTTGACAAGGGGCTGGGCTGTTTTTTGGACTTGGTGCTGGGCAATTTCCACTGGGGTAGAATTGCTCTTAGAAGTTAGAAAGGATGCGTTGCAAATTGTTGATTGTATAGAATCAACTGTTTTAGTATGTCATTGGTTGGACCACAACCAATTCGAACTATTTGAACTATTTGATTGAACTATCTATGACCGATATTAGATGTTCAAACCTGCTACTGGACAGACATCAAGCAGAGCTGCAAAACTACATTTCATTTCTACTAACACAATTTAACCCCCTTGTTCAAAGAAGCGGGTGCAAAATCAAATCCGACTCCAAATAAGCAAATACAAAGATAACATTGCCAATCAAATAGACTTCTGAGCAATCAAAATTTAAACAACACTTACTAGAGAACAAAGGGAATGAATGACTTAATTGAAATCGGGCTTCTCTGGGTAGGTGCAGCCAGACCTCTGGATAACAACATTTGCAGCATAGTTGCCAGCTTTGACACAGTCTTCGATGGCTTTCTCTTGAACTAAGTGAGACAGAAAACCTCCAACGAAAGCATCCCCTAGACAAAAAGTAACACAATAGATTAGTAATTAACTCGCAGTGGAGCGTTTCTAACTGTAGTGTGCTACTAGATGTTTTCAAATGTATTAAATTTTTTATACATGCTACTAACTGTTACAGAAAACATACCTGCTCCATTGGTGTCTACCAATTTCTCTTTGGGCAACTTCTCCACTGGGAAAGCTTTCACTTTCCCATCCTCAGCAACAACTACGGGATCTGCACCCTGAGTGATAACAGCAATCCTCTTGTGTGTCCCTGATGCCTTGGGCCATTGGGAGATCTTTAGAGCTATTTGCTCGACATCATCGGTCTTTGATTCAACAAGTCAAAATAATTTAACGATATGAATGTAAACAATTTCCAAAAACATAGATTAACAGTAATCCTCATGTTGTAATAGGCAATTTTACCTCCCAGCCATGAACTTTTGAAAAGGTTCTTGCTTCCGTCTCGTTTCCAAAAACATAGTCCACATACCTACATTTTAATAAATAAAAAAAGGCATGCCCTACTTAAGTATGTCCTTATTACTTGATTATTATGCCCAGAACAAAATGAAAAGCTTACGGCAAGGCTTTCTCCTGAGCATCCTTGAAAAACTCGCAGATGAATGGAGCAGAAAGGTTCATTGAGAAAACCTGCAGATAAAGGGAATTTTCAAGAGTCAAGACGCTGTTTAGCAATAGCTACTGAAAGCAGCAAATAAGAAAACAATTTGAAGAAATAAAATTTCAAATACCTTGTTATTTGCAGCAGCATGTTCAGCAACAAGCTGGATGGAGTCTGGGGATACAGTTAGAAAAAACCCAGCAATGTAGATGTACTTGGCCTTCTCAACTGTCCAAACAGGATTCAAAGAATCAAGTCACAAGAATGAATTACTGCATAATGAAGTACAAGCCTAAACACAAAGGTTGAAAGAGTACCGAGTGCCCAATTTTCAGGTTTTTTTAAATGCTCAATTTTGTAGCAGTTGGCAGCTGACAAATTGGCAACAAGTGACCTAAATATACACACCGTAGAATGCTGTCAGTCCACTAGGTTGAAAATTATGAGTGAATATTTCAAACTATATTAACAGTTAACGGATGACTAGCGAATTGGAAGCAAAGTTTGAAATTTCAAAATTGCTTAATTATAAACTGACCAGTGACTACCAACAACACAGACAGCACAAGTTCCTGTTGGGGCAGTCTCATCCTCATAATAGTGAACAACAACAACAACAACAACAACAACAAAGCCTTTTCCCACTAAGTGGGGTCGGCTATATGAATCCTAGAACGCCATTGCGCTCGGTTTTGTGTCATGTCCTCCGTTAGATCCAAGTACTCTAAGTCTTTTCTTAGAGTCTCTTCCAAAGTTGTCCTAGGTCTTCCTCTACCCCTTCGGCCCTGAACCTCTGTCCCGTAGTCACATCTTCGAACCGGAGCGTCAGTCGGCCTTCTTTGCACATGTTCAAAATCACCGGAGCCGATTTTCTCTCATATTTCCTACAATTTCGGCTACTCCTACTTTACCTCGGATATCCTCATTCCCAATCTTATCCTTTCTCGTGTGCCCACACATCCCACGAAGCATCCTCATCTCCGCTACACCCATTTTGTGTACGTGTTGATGCTTCACCACCCAACATTCTGTGCCATACAACATCGCTAGCCTTATTGCCGTCCTATAAAATTTTCCCTTGAGCTTCAGTGGCCTACGACGGTCACACAACACGCCGGATGCACTCTTTCCATCCAGCTCGTATTCTATGGTTGAGATCTCCATCTAATTCTCCGTTCTCTTGCAAGATAGATCCTAGGTAGCGAAAACGATCGCTTTTTGTGAGCTTCGCTAGATTGCTCCGGTCATTAGTGTGGATAAGTATATAAATGGATAGAGATAGGAAAGCAAACACAAGATGTACGTGGTTCACCCAGATTGGCTACGTCCACGGAATAGAAGAGTTCTCATTAATTGTGAAGGGTTTACACAAGTACATAGGTTCAAGCTCTCATTTAGTGAGTACAAGTGAATGATTTAGTACAAATGACATTAGGAAATATTGTGGGAGAATGATCTCGTAATCACGAAACTTCTAAGTATCGGAGTGTGGTGTCGTCTTGACTTGCCTTATCTGTCTCATAGGTAGATGTGGCATCTTCTCTGGAAGTACTCTTCCTCCATCCAGGGGTGGTATCTTTAACTGGTGGAGATGCACAAGGTAATGTATCAATTTCACTTGAAGCTTACTTGTAGTTTCAGGCTTGGTCAAGCGCGATACAAACCATGTAGTAGGAGTCCCCCAAGTCGCCGAGCTAGGGGGTCTGCTGAAAGAGGTGACAGACAAGGTAAGCAATCAGAGCTCCGACTGATTGTTCACCTTCTCCCCATCTTGCAGCAGCATGAAGGATAAAGAGAAGAAAAATGAGAAGAGATGATATGAGATACTTTTGCTTTTGAAGAAGTAACTTTCCACAGGCTTATTCTTGAACTGAGCTGGAGGGTTTTCTGGTTTCCTCCAGAGTATAAGGCCGACTGAAGAATTTGAGGGTCAAAACAAGTCCATCAAATCTAGAGTACGTTCCACCCTGCTGATATGGGATACTTTTGCTTTTGACAGAGTAATGAATGTATCGGCACGTGTGCTGTTACGCTTGTCTCCACATGCTTCCTTGTATCCTTCGCACTTGCCCTATCTGTTCCTCAAGCAGATGCGGAATCTTCCCTGGAAACATAAGATGTTGAAGATGAGTACTCGAGAGCAATGCCAGGTAAGTAATCAGGTAAGGGGTTCCAGGCAGTCAGTTCCTGGCTGGAAGCTTGATTCCAAGTGCTGACTGATTGCTCTCTTTCTCCTTGTCTTGCAGGTAAAAACAAGGCCAAAAGAAAAGACAGGGAAAAAGCATGATATGGGATACTCTTGCTTTTAACCCTGATGATATGAGATATTCTTGCTCTAGTATAGCTTGTTTGCAGAGGTATTATCGGGGGGAAAGAAAGCTGAATATTTCGAAAGGCTTCGTTGGGAGTGCCCTCTCAGATATGATGAAGGGTTGAGCATTTTTGCAGGTCTGCCTGTCCGTTGGGGATGGAGGTCGACATATATAGGAGTCTCCCTAACAACAAGTAGTAATGCTATTCCTTTACCCTGCTTGGTCATAGCACGGTAGTGGGAGCTGCCAGTTTCACATGTTTTAACTCTGTCAGAGCACTTTGAAAAAGTGGTCTGTGGTATCTGGCTCTCGAGATTCGGAGAACGATGCCTCTTCGATTTTTGAGAAAGCAATCATGCTGGGGGTATGACTCTCGAGATTCGGAGAGCAGTGTCTCTTCGATTTTTGAGGAAGTAATCATGTTGGGAGTCTGGCTCTCGAGATTCGGAGGGCGGTGCCTCTTCGATTTTGGAGCAAGCAATCTTGTTGGGAGTGTTGTCTCGAATGTGAGTAAAGGTTGGGCATGTTTGCTAGTCTACCTTGCCACGAAGCACAAAGGTTGACACACAGGGACTTTCCAATTATCCAGCAATGGTACTGTTCCTTTACCCTCTCTTCGATTTTGAGAAAGTAGTCATGTTGGGAGTCTGGCTCTCGAGATTCGGAGGACGGTGCCTCTTCGATTTTGGAGCAAGCAATCTTATTGGGAGTGTTTTCTCGAATGTGAGTAAAGGTTGGGCATGTTTGCTAGTCTACCTTGCCACGAAGCACAGAGGTTGACACACAGGGACTTTCCAATTATCCAGCAGTGGTACTGTTCCTTTACAGTTGTGGGTAATAATATGGTAGCTAGACCTTCAAAATTTATGTGTCTAAACTTTTGTTAGTGCTGTTTCTTTGCTATTCTTTTACCTTTCTTGGTCAGAGCGATGTAGTGGGAGCTGCAAGCTTCACGTGCTCAACTTTGGCAGAGAACTTTGGCAAAGTTATTTGTGGTACCCATGAGCTATTGTTGCGTGTGGGAAGTGGGTGATTGAACAGTAAGATTCATGTGCTTTCTACTTCACCAGAAGTCTTCGACAGAATGCTCATAATTTCTGCAAAGCTGAGTGTGCGTGTGACAGGTGCTGACAAGGCTAGAAAAGTAGGTGCCTCTTCGATTTCTGAGATCGGCCCTCGTGGTCTCTGAGCAGCCCAGCTTTTGAGAAAGCGAGCGCCTCTTCGATTGATTCGGAGAACGATGCCTCATCAATTTTTGAGAAAGCAATCATGCTGGGGGTCTGGCTCTCGAGATTCGGGGAGCAGTGTCTCTTCGATTTTTGAGAAAGTAATCATGTTGGGAGTCTGGCTCTCGAGATTCGGAGGGCGGTGCCTCTTCGATTTTGGAGCAAGCAATCTTGTTGGGAGTGTTTTCTCGAATGTGAGTAAAGGTTGGGCATGTTTGCTAGTCTACCTTGCCACGAAGCACAGAGGTTGACACACAGGGACTTTCCAATTATCCAGCAATGGTACTGTTCCTTTACCCTCTCTTCGATTTTTAAGAAAGTAGTCATGTTGGGAGTCTGGCTCTCGAGATTCGGAGGACGGTGCCTCTTCGATTTTGGAGCAAGCAATCTTATTGGGAGTGTTTTCTCGAATGTGAGTAAAGGTTGGGCATGTTTGCTAGTCTACCTTGCCACGAAGCACAGAGGTTGACACACAGGGACTTTCCAATTATCCAGCAGTGGTACTGTTCCTTTACCCTTGTGGGTAATAATATGGTAGCTAGACCTTCAAAATTTATGGGTCTAAACTTTGTTAGTGCTGTTTCTTTGCTATTCTTTTACCCTTCTTGGTCAGAGCGATGTAGTGGGAGCTGCAAGCTTCACGTGCTCAACTTTGGCAGAGAACTTTGGCAAAGTTATCTGTGGTACCCATGAGCTATTGTTGCGTGTGAGAAGTGGGTGATTGAACAGTAAGATTCATGTGTTTTCTACTTCCCCAGAAGTCTTTGACAGAATGCCCATAATTTCCGCAAAACTGAGTGTGCGTGTGACAGGTGCTGACAAGGCTGGAAAAGGCTGGAAAAGTAGGTGCCTCTTCGATTTCTAAGATCGGCCCTCGTGGTCTCTGGGGAGCCCAGCTTTTGAGAAAGCGAGCGCCTCTTCGATTTTTGAGATCGGCCTTCGTGGTCTTTGAGCAGCCCAACTTTTGAGAAAGCAAACGCCTCTTCGATTTCTGAGATCAACCCTCGTGATCTCTAAGCAGCCCAGCTTTTGAGAAAGCAAACGCCTCTTCGATTTCTGAGCAGGCGCCTCTTCGATTTCTGAAGCTTCGTCGAGTGCAGATTTTTATAGGGGCTGGCATTAAGTTCCAAAGCACACTTGAATCTCCACCAGTAGAAGCTTCATTCTTGCACTTCTAAGATCTTGATTTGTCCGACCTCTTCTCTCTTCAACACCTTTGAAAATGTCTGGCCCCTCCGACCGTCGTTTTGACTTGAACCTTGTTGAAGAGGCAGCCCCGCCTTCTCCAGACAACATATGGCGCCCATCCTTCGTCTCCCCTACTGGTCCTCTTACCGTTGGGGATTCCGTGATGAAGAATGATATGACCGCTGTGGTGGTGGCCAGGAACCTTCTCACTCCCAAAGATAACAGACTACTTTCCAAACGGTCTGATGAGTTAGCTGTTAAGGATTCGCTGGCTCTCAGTGTTCAGTGTGCAGGTTCTGTGTCTAATATGGCCCAACGCCTATTTGCTCGAACCCGCCAAGTTGAATCATTGGCGGCTGAAGTGATGAGTCTCAAACAGGAGATTAGAGGGCTCAAGCATGAGAATAAACAGTTGCACCGGCTCGCACATGACTATGCTACAAACATGAAGAGGAAGCTTGACCAGATGAAGGAAACTGATGGTCAGGTTTTACTTGATCATCAGAGATTTGTGGGTTTGTTCCAAAGGCATTTATTGCCTTCGTCTTCTGGGGCTGTACCGCGTAATGAAGCTCCAAATGATCAACCTCTGATGCCTCCTCCTTCTAGGGTTCTGTCCAGTACTGAGGCTCCAAATGATCCCCCTCCGGTGCCTTCTCTTTCTGGGGCTCTACCGACTGCTGAGACTTCTCCTAAGCAACCTTTGTGAAGGCTCCCTCTTGTGTGCTTATTTTGACTCATGTATATGTACATATTTGTAGCTTATCGGGGATATCAATAAATAAGCTTTCCTTCATTTCAACGTATTGTGTTAAATACACCAAAGCCTTCTTCGCTAAGTTCTTTGAATTTTCTTTTGTTAAAGCTTGTATGTTGAAGCTTTCTGAGTGGAGCATGTAGGTTGGGGTAGTGTTCCCTTAATTTCCCGAGTGAGGAAAACTTCTCGGTTGGAGACTTGGAAAATCCAAGTCACTGAGTGGGATCGGCTATATAAATCTTAGAACGCCATTGTGCTCGATCCTGTGTCATGTCCTTCGTTAGATCTAAGTACTCTAAGTCTTTTCTTAGAGTCTCTTCCAAAGTTTTCCTAGGTCTTCCTCTACCCCTTCGGCCCTGAACCTCTGTCCCATAGTCGCATCTTCTAATCAGAACGTCAGTAGGCCTTCTTTGCACATGTCCAAACCACCGTAACCGATTTTCTCTCATCTTTCCTTCAATTTCGGCTACTCCTACTTTACCCCGGATATCCTCATTCCTAATCTTATCCTTTCTCGTGTGCCCACACATCCAACGAAGCATCCTCATCTCCGCTACACCCATTTTGTGTACGTGTTGATGTTTCACCGCCCAACATTCTGTGCCATACAGCATCGCCGGCCTTATTGCCGTCCTATAAAATTTTCCCTTGAGCTTCAGTGGCATACGGCGGTCACACAACACGCCGGATGCACTCTTCCACTTCATCCATCCAGCTTGTATTCTATGGTTGAGATCTCCATCTAATTCTCCGTTCTTTTGCAAGATAGATCCTAGGTAACGAAAACGGTCGCTCTTTGGTATTTCTTGATCTCCGATCCTCACCCCTAACTCGTTTTGGCCTCCATTTGCACTGAACTTGCACTCCATATATTCTGTCTTTGATCGGCTTAGGCGAAGACCTTTAGATTCCAACACTTCTCTCCAAAGGTTAAGCTTTGCATTTACCCCTTCCTGAGTTTCATCTATCAACACTATATCGTCTGCGAAAAGCATACACCAAGGAATATCATCTTGAATATGTCGTGTTAACTCATCCATTACCAACGCAAAAAGGTAAGGACTTAAGGATGAGCCTTGATGTAATCCTACAGTTATGGGAAAGCTTTCGGTTTGTCCTTCATGAGTTCTTACGGCAATCTTTGCTCCTTCATACATATCCTTTATAGCTTGGATATATGCTACTCGTACTCCTTTCTTCTCTAAAATCCTCCAAAGAATGTCTCTTGGGACCCTATCATACGCTTTTTCCAAATCTATAAAGACCATGTGTAAATCCTTTTTCCCATCTCTATATCTTTCCATCAATCTTCGTAAGAGATAGATTGCCTCCATGGTTGAGCGCCCTGGCATGAACCCGAATTGGTTGTCCGAAACCCGTGTCTCTTGCCTCAATCTATGCTCAATGACTCTCTCCCAGAGCTTCATTGTATGACTCATTAGCTTAATACCCCTATAGTTCATGCAATTTTGTACGTCGCCCTTATTCTTGTAGATAGGCACCAAAGTGCTCATTCGCCACTCATTTGGCATCTTCTTCGTTTTCAAAATCCTATTGAAAAGGTCAGTGAGCCATGTTATACCTGTCTCTCCCAAAAGTTTCCACACTTCGATTGGTATATCGTCTGGGCCTATTGCTTTTTTATGCTTCATCTTCTTCAAAGCTACAACCACTTCTTCCTTCCGGATTCGACGATAAAAAGAGTAGTTTCTACACTCTTCTGAGTTACTCAACTCCCCTAAAGAAGCACTCATTTCATGTCCTTCATTGAAAAGATTATGAAAATAACCTCTCCATCTGTCTTTAACCGCGTTCTCTGTAGCAAGAACATTTTCATCCTCATCCTTGATGCACCTCACTTGGTTTAGGTCCCTTGTCTTCTTTTCCCTTGCTCTAGATAGTTTATAGATATCCAACTCTCCTTCTTTGGTATCTAGTCGTTTATACATATCGTCGTAAGCCGCTAACTTAGCTTCTCTGACAGCTTTCTTCGCCTCTTGCTTCGCTTTTCTATACCTTTCACCATTTTCATCAGTCCTCTCCTTGTATAAGGCTTTACAACATTCCTTCTTAGCCTTCACCTTTGTTTGTACCTCCTCATTCCACCACCAAGATTCCTTTTGGTGTGGGGCAAAGCCCTTGGACTCTCCTAATACCTCTTTTGCTACTTTTCGGATACAACTAGCCATGGAATCCCACATTTGGCTAGCTTCCCCCGCTCTATCCCACACACATTGGGTGATTACCTTCTCTTTGAAAATGGCTTGTTTTTCTTCTTTTAGATTCCACCATCTAGTCCTTGGGCACTTCCAAGTCTTGTTCTTTTGTCTTACTCTTTTGATATGTACATCCATCACCAACAAGCGATGTTGATTAGCCACGCTCTCTCCTGGTATAACTTTGCAATCCTTACAAGTTATACGATCCCCTTTCCTCATTAGAAGAAAATCTATTTGTGTTTTTGACGACCCACTCTTGTAGGTGATCACATGTTCTTCTCTCTTCTTAAAGAAGGTGTTGGCTAAGAAGAGATCATATGCCATTGCAAAATCCAAGATAGCTTCCCCATCCTCGTTTCTCTCCCCAAAACCATGGCCACCATGAAAACCTCCATAGTTGCCTGTCTCCCTGCCCACGTGTCCATTTAAATCTCCTCCTATAAATAACTTCTCCGTCTGAGCAATTCCTTGCACCAAGTCTCCAAGATCTTCCCAAAATTTCTCCTTCGAACTCGTATCCAACCCTACTTGAGGTGCGTACGCACTAATCACATTGATAAGTTCTTGTCCTATTACAATCTTGATTGCCATGATTCTATCTCCTACCCTCTTGACATCTACAACATCTTGTACCAAGGTCTTGTCCACGATGATGCCAACACCGTTTCTCGTTCTATTTGTGCCCGAATACCAAAGTTTAAACCCTGAGTTTTCTAGATCCTTTGCCTTACTACCAACCCACTTAGTACCGTTGGGGTGAAATTGGGAAATTTGAGGTGGAGAGACTTCGACCAAAAATGGGTGGATAGACAATTTAGGAGGAAAAAAAATAAGACTTTACTCTTTCAAACCGCAACTTAAATACTATGAATTATAAAAGTCCCTCTCTCTTTTTTCGTTGACAAAAATTCCTTTCTTTTTAGGCATGCATAAGTAAATATTATATAATGAATAAAGCAAGATCGATATAAGAACAACTTACATTAACACCAGCAAGTTTTGAGTTCTTCTTCATCTCTTCCCCATACTTGTCCTTTCCAATGGAGCCCATATAACTTGTTGTCCAGGTACTTGAAGCATCCACTGCAGAAGGTAAAGAGAAATACGCCCAATGGTGATAACAATTCATTAAGGATATAAATGATCAAAAGAGCAATTCATCAAGCACCTGAGCAACTCGGATGGAATTCTGAGTAGCACCTGCACAATTCAAAAGTTAAAACTCAACTTATTCTCGTAGTATTCACAAATTTAGCACATCTGCAACAATATTTATTTCAAAACCAGACAATACACATTCAGTGCCCTACCTCCAGCAATGTACTTCGCATTGTACTTGGAAGACATTTCGTCATACCTGAGACAAACATCCATGTTGGTCAAGATTGCATCTAGTAAAAACTATGTTTACCCATGGAAAATTGTCTCGCAGTCAGACGGAAGTGTGGGGACTTAATTTTCATTAATGGAACTACATTTTGTTACCGATATATTATATGAACACAATCCTTTTTGCGTGGTCACCCAGATAAATAAGGCACTGAATCTAACTACGATAGGGACACACTTTAAAGTTCAATAATTTCGTGTCGGTGCAATACCAAAATACAATCTAATATCCCTCTCTTTGAAATGGAGAATAAAAAAAATTACCCTCAAAACCGCTACAGATTCATATTTATGCAAGAAGAGTAGAAATTCGAAAGGCGAAAACTAAATCACTTACATGCCCAGGTGCTTGTCTTCGGCAAGAATCGCATCATTGGGCTTGAGTTCATATCTGTGACACAAAAAAGCAAACAAAATCAATGCCACCACACCAATTATGTGTTCTTCTAGCTCACAGTACAGTGACCCAAAGCGTAGAGTATAAGCTACATCCATACAGTTGAGCTAGAAAGCCCAAATGCCTAGGCAATAGATCAAACAGCTGGTGGGCAACATCAAGCTTCATGGACCTAAACCCCGAGCGAAAGAAAGCAAAAAAAAAAAAGAACAAAAGGGGTTTGAGAGAATGCGACTTACTTTTGCAAGAACTCCTCGTCGACGACGCCGGAGATGTCGAGCAGTGGGTTGCCCATCCCCAACAGAATTCCCTCGGACACCATCGCAGCGAGAGCTTAAGCTTAAGAAACCGTAGCAATTACAAAGATGGAGAAATCAGATCAGATCTCTGGTTATTGGTAGGAATGTTTACGGAAGGGTAATCGGAATAAAGAAAGGGAGTTGAATTTCAATTACGGAGTATTCCGACGTTTATTAAAGGAAACTTTAACAAAAAGCACATGTACTGTTCATTTTAACGAAAAATCACATTTTTACACTAAAAAGTCAATTCTGTTGTAAACATTCCTAGTTTAAGTATGATTGTGTAAATCCTAGATAAGATTTGATTCTAGTTATCCTTTCCTATTACAACTTGTATTACTTGGAGGAGAAGGAATATCTTCTCTCCCTTTACTATTATAAATAAAGGCACAATGTAGGAGGGATAACAACACACACATTCCCCTACAATTCTACAAACACACATCTCTCTCCTCTCTCTCTCTGCCGCCGGCCCTAGTCCCTCTGTCAGATAAAATAGACCACAACACGTTATCAGCACGCTCCTACCGCTGCGCTTAGGAATCTGACGTTGGAGATTTTTTCTGCATCAAACCAGTTCATCCATATCATCACGCAATCAGGTTCTTTCCAAACAACGGCTTTTAACTCGATATTTTGCAAGCCCTGATAGCATGAACATTCACCATGATGCATGACCCAACTTTACGTTTTACGTATTTTAGATTCTACATAAATTGTGTATGCTTCATAATCAAAATTGCTACAATTATGTGAATTTGATATTTGTCATGAATTGAATCCTACATATGTACATGCATTGAAACTATTATTTGCATATGCATCAACGTAAATATGTGATTCATTAAAATTATACATGCATATAATATAATTGAATACAAAATAAAAAATAAAAAATAAAAAATAAAAAAAACGAAAAAAAATAAATAAATTTTTAGGGCTGCACACAGCAGCCCATTCCCCTCTTCTCACCCCGTGGGCCTGTAATCCCACCCGAGGGTTCTTGGCCTATATTTTTAGGCCCCGAGATTTTATTATTTAATTTTTTTTAAAATAATATGGGTTTTTATATTTTCACCCACATTTTAATTTGACCCCGAAGACCAAAAATAAATTAATTCACTTATCATTATACAATATTTCTGCATATATTCTTTGCATATTTGTTTGCATATATATTTGTGTTTACCTGCAGGAATATATGAACCTGAAGTTCATAATTACTTTGAAACCCGAAGTTTCTTATACACATGCCTTGTTAGAAAACCCGAAGTTTTCACTTAAATATATCACCCATGAAAACCCGAAGTTTTTCATGCAAAATTAAACCAATACATGTCTATTAGAACCTGTATGTTCTACTCCTATGTGAATGGATTGATTTTTCTCCATTACACTAACCACATCTTGTCCATCTATTTTGATAGGACCATGTCGAACTTGAACAAACTCGACTTCACCGCTTTGGAGGTTTCTGGAATGAACTACCTCAAGTGGGTTCAAGATGTGAAGCTCCACCTCACTGCAAAGAACTTGCGTCCTGCTATTAAAAAAGCAACAGATAAACCTGTTGGCGAGGCTGAAAAAGCCACTGCTATGATCTTCATCCGAAGACATATCCATAACGCTCTACAAACTGAGTACCTTGCTGAGGAGGATCCACGTGCATTATGGGTCGCTTTGGCTGATCGTTTCGATCACCAAAAGGACATATTCTTGCCTGAAGCAAGACACGACTGGCAGCACTTGCGCTTCCAAGACTTTAAGTCTGTGAATGAATATAATTCTGAAGTTTGTCGAATCCGATCACTTCTCAAGTTTTGCAATGAAACTTTGACTGAAGAGGATCTCCTGGAGAAGACCTACTCGACCTTCTCTGCTTCTAATATTGTCCTGCAGCAACAATATAGAGCTCAGACGTTCACTAAGTTCTCGGATTTGATCTCTGTTTTACTTCTTGCTGAAAAGCAGAACCAGCTGTTGATGAAGAATCATCAAGCTCGACCTACTGGGGCTACTGTTGTGCCTGAAGCACATTATAGCACTAATCAGCACCCAAAACGCCAAAAGAGGCGTGGTAAGGGCGGCCAGAAGCCATCCCACCAAGGTCAACAGAGCCAAGGCCCATCCAAGGGAGGAAACAAAGCCCAGAAGCGCCCAAACCTCGCTCCCAAGGCCCCGAACTTCAAGAATAAGGGCAAAGCACCTGCCACAATGAATGACGATATGTGCTATCGTTGTGGTTCCAAGGACCATTGGTCCCGTATTTGCCGTGCTCCCAAGAAGGTTGTGGATGCATATCATTCTCGTCGTACGAAGTTTGAATCAAACTTCCTGCAAGTGGACGAACCGGAGACTACAAAGATGGAGGTTTCTGATTTTCAGGAGGATACCACTCCTATGGAAGATTAGAATCTTAGACATAGACTTATTTTTCAGTTAAAATAAGACAATTGGGGCCGAATTCCACCTTGTGGCCGAACCCCACCTTGTTTTTTGGTTGATTTTGAACAATTTTCCTTTATGTTTTGGATTATTAGTTGGCGATTTATTTTGGATATTAAGTTTTTTCCTTGAATAAATGAAATTATTTCGAATTGATACTTGTTTTTATAAACTTTTATGCATGTGACCGATTCAAATTAATTTTTCATTCTAGGTATGACTAGTGGGAAAGTTAGTTGTCTGGCAGATAGTGCAACCACGCATACTGTTTTGCGTGAACGCATCTATTTCACTAACTTCGTACCTAAGAATGCACCTCTGACAACCCTCTCAGGCCCATCCAACCTGATCGAAGGATACGGTAAGGCACGTATAATGTTGTCCAATGGTACAATCTTGACCATTGCTGAGGCACTCTATTCTCCACGTTCCGGAAGAACGTTACTAAGTCTCAAGGACATTAGAGATAACAATTACCACGCTGAAACCCACGTAGAAAACGGAGTTGAATTTCTGTGCGTAACTTCCTACGAATATGGCCAGAAGCGTATTCTAGAGAAGATGGAGCGTAACCCGAGTGGTCTGTATACTACGACCATACGCCCCATAGAATGCCACTATGTGGCCGGCCCTACCACAGGGACCGCGCACGAAATTACACTTTGGCATGATCGTTTGGGACATCCTGGACGAATAGCGATGCGCCGTATCCTCAAAACTTCACACGGGCATCCACTAACCCGAAGCTTAGGTTCGATCCATGAAATTGCATGCCAAACATGTTCTATGGGAAAGCTTATTACTAAGCCTTCTTATGACAAGATTCGTTCGAATCCTCCCATTTTTCTACAACGGATTCAGGGGGACATTTGTGGACCGATTCAACCTCCCTGCTGACTATTTAGATATTTTATGGTTTTGGTTGACGCTTCTACACGTTGGTCACACGTGTGCTTGTTGTCCACAAGGAACGCTGCATTCTCCAAACTGTTGGCTCAGGTTATCAAGCTCAGGGCTCACCACCCTGATTATCCGATCAAATCTATTCGATTGGATAATGCTGGAGAATTCACATCTAAAACTTTTGATGACTATTGCATGTCGGTTAGGGTTGAAGTTGAACATCCTGTACCCCATGTTCACACCCAGAACGGCCTGGCAGAGGCTTTCATTAAGCGTTTACAAATGATTGCTCGATCGTTGGTCATACGTACCAAGCTCCCGATCGCTGCTTGGGGCCATGCAATATTGCACGCAGCAAAGTTGGTCCGCCTGAGGCCTGTTGCGACACAACCATTTAGTGCCCTTCAGTTGGTCACCGGATGCGAACCCGACATATCACATCTGCGCGTTTTTGGTTGTGCGGTCTATGTGCCGATCTCGCCGCCCTTACGTACAAAAATGGGGCCTCAGCGAAGGATGGGAATCTATGTCGGATATGATTCTCCTTCGATTATTCGTTACTTAGAACCTTTGACAGGCGATCTGTTTACCGCTCGTTTCGTGGATTGTCACTTCTATGAGACAGTCTTCCCGTCGTTAAGGGGAGATAAGAACGTCAACGTTCCTAATGAACGACGCGAATTATCGTGGACGACTCCCACTTTGTCTCATTTAGATCCCCGCACCGCTCAGTCTGAAGCTGAAGTGCAGCGCATATTAGATCTCCAGAGCATAGCTCAGAGCATGCCAGATGCTTTCACCGATCTAGCGCGCGTGACAAGATCACATATTCCAGCTGCGAATACGCCTGCAAAGATGGATGTACCAAATGTACGACGGACTACCCTCCTGGAAGCCCGGGATGCCAATTCTGGTGATCCACGTACATTAGCGGCTAGCCAATCATCTGCCCCTACACAAAAGCGTGGCAGACCCCTTGGTTCAAAGGATTCACACCCCCGGAAGAGGAAAACCACGGCACAAGGTCCTGAAGAGCCTACCGTGAATCCGACTATCGCTTACTCATTTTACCCAACTCATGAGGAAATTCTAGATTATGGAAGCGTCCTTGAAGAGACGAATCCTCATCCCGAGAATCGTGAGATTTCGGTCTATTATGCTAGCTTAGATGATGTGTGGCGTAGAAATGAGATGATTGTCGACGATGCATTAGCATTTGCAGTAGCTACTGAGATCATGTTGAGCGATGACATTGAACCGCGTTCCGTTGATGAATGTCGACGTAGAGCTGATTGGTCAAACTGGAAACAAGCAATCCAAGTCGAACTTGATTCACTTGCGAAACGTAAGGTGTTTGGACCTGTAGTTCCTACTCCTCCACATGTGAAGCCCGTTGGCTACAAGTGGGTTTTCGTTCGGAAGCGTAATGAGAAGAACGAAATTGTGCGTTACAAAGCTCGTCTTGTAGCACAAGGTTTCTCACAACGCCCCGGGATTGACTATGACGAAACTTACTCACCCGTTATGGATGTGATTACTTTTCGATACCTTATCAGTTTGGTAGTTTCCGAAAAACTGGATATGCAGCTGATGGACGTAGTAACCGCGTATCTCTATGGGGATCTTGATACGGAAATTTATATGAAAGTTCCCGAAGGACTTACATTGACTGGTTCAAATATTTCCAAACCCCGGAACACGCTCTCAATTCGGCTGAGGCGTTCACTATACGGTTTGAAACAATCCGGAAGAATGTGGTATAACCGTTTAAGTGAGTATTTGACTAGTCAGGGATATGTGAATAACGAACTATGCCCTTGTGTGTTCATTAAGAAGTCACATTCCGGATTTGCGATTGTTGCAGTATATATCGATGACATGAATCTCATCGGAACTCCTGAAGAGCTCGCGAGAACTGCTTCGCACCTGAAGTCGGAATTTGAGATGAAAGATCTAGGTAAGACTCGATACTGTCTCGGTCTCGAGATAGAGCATTGTTCGGATGAAATCCTAGTACATCAATCGAACTACACCCAGAAGGTGTTGCGTCGTTTTAATGAGGATAAAGCGAAGTCTTCGAGTACTCCTATGGTCATTCGTACGCTAGATGCAAAGCGAGATCCCTTCCGTCCGAAGGAGGATGATGAAGAGATTTTGGAGCCTGAAGTTCCTTATCTAAGTGCGATAGGCGCTTTATTGTACTTAGCTCAATGCACTAGACCCGACATCTCCTTCGCTGTTAATCTTTTGGCAAGATACAGCAATGCACCAACACGCAGACATTGGACTGGCGTGAAAGACATCTTCCGTTACCTTAAGGGTACTACGAATTTGGGCTTATTCTATCCCTACGAATCCTCGAGTGATGCCGCACCCTATGCTCATCGGGTTGATTCTCGCCTTGTTGGTTATGCCGACGTTGGATACTTATCTGATCCGCACAAGGCGCGTTCTCAAACGGGTTATGTCTTTACCGTTGGAGGCACCGCAATATCTTGGAGGTCAACTAAACAGACCTTAGTTGCCACTTCGTCTAACCATGCTGAAATTCTCGCCTTACATGAAGCAACTCGGGAATGCTTTTGGTTGAGAGCAGTAGTGGGCCATATTCGAAGCTCCTGTGATCTTCATTCCGCCGTTAATGCCCCGACGACGATTTTTGAAGACAACGCAGCTTGCATCGAACAGCTCAAGAAGGGTTACATCAAAGGAGACAACACCAAGCATATTGCGCCAAAGTTCTTCTTTACACATCAACAACAAGAGCATCAGAAGATTGAAGTCACGCAAATCCGATCACAAGACAATCTGGCCGACCTCTTCACCAAATCACTACCGAAGGCGACGTTTCAGAAGCTTGTTCATGGAATTGGTATGCGTAAACTTTCTGAGTTGTAACTTTGCTATTTCTCTGTGGAATTATGTCAAACTCAGGGGGAGTATCTTCTGGATACTTGCTTGATCTTAATGTACTCTTTTTCCCTACGATTAGGAGCATTTTTCCCACTGGGTTTTTGCTAGCTAACTAGGTTTTAACGAGGCACCCACCTTGGGCTGGTCATATCCCTGATGACGTCCTGTAGACGTTTCTTTTGACTTTGCATTTCTCACGCATTTTTCCTTAGACTATGGATTTTGTCCCTACTTGGGTTTTTGTCATAGCCTTAGGGTTTTTAGTGAGACTTACTACTTATGCAAGTTCCTACCTTATTGAGAATAAGCGTTGTTCCTTGGAATCAGTGCCAACGAGTCGACTTCCTCAACTTCTGCATGATGCTGAATCTACCTTGAGTATTTACCCACTCAAGGGGGAGTGTTGTAAACATTCCTAGTTTAAGTATTATTGTGTAAATCCTAGATAAGATTTGATTCTAGTTATCCTTTCCTATTACAACTTGTATTACTTGGAGGAGAAGGAATATCTTCTCTCCCTTTACTACTATAAATAAAGGCACAATGTAGGAGGGATAACAACACACACATTCCCCTACAATTCTACAAACACACATCTCTCTCCTCTCTCTCTCTGCCGCCGGCCCTAGTCCCTCTGTCAGATAAAATAGACCACAACAAATTCTGGTATTATTCACTTTACCCTTTATTTTGTCCTTATCATTAAACCTCAAAGTTTTCAAGCTATTTTCATTAGTTTTTCTGTTTATTAAATATTAAGGAATCTAAAAAGTGATGGAGCCCATATGAAACAAGGAATTCAATTCCTGAAATTGGAGAAATCGGATTCCCTAGTTTTGTGAGGTATTTGAATTCCTTGAGGGTAAGGGAATCGGGAATGCATTTTTTATTCTAATTATGCCCTCACTTGTTTTTTATTATCCCAACATTGCCCTTCATTTGACACTCATTATGTCATTTTTAATAAATAAATAAAACCTATTTCTATATTTTTATATAGATAATTTTATTATATAAATATAATTAAGAATTTAATTTAATTAATTAGTATGAAAATAATTTATTTATGTAAGGGCAATTTAGTCATCAACTTAGTTTTCATTCCGATTGAAGTAAATTAGTAAACAACTTATATGGACTCAACATCATTCTTGCCATCTTTTAATAAATAAATAAAACCTATTTATACATGCTTATATAGATGAATTTTATTATATAAATTTAATTAAGAATTTAATTTAATTAATTAGTATTCAAACCTTCCACTGCATTAAATGTAAACAAGTGTAGGATATAAAAAATAAAAAAATAAAAAATAAAAAAGACGATAATTTAAGTACAAAATTATTTTCTTTTTTTTTTCTTTTTTGTGCCAGTCGAATTAAGGAGACTAGAAAAAAAATTAGATTATCCACATACTCTTCATTATCTTATGTTTTTAGTAAAATTGTCTTGCCTACATTATAAAATATTATGTCAAAAACATGAAACGACATAAAGTCCATTGAGAGTTTCCTTAGCATTTCTCTATAACTTAAGGGGAGAGAGTAGGGATGGGCAAATACCCATTGGTAATGGGTAACCGCGATTACCTGGCCATTTAAATTTCACGGTTACGGTTATGGGTAACCGTTTAGATAAATAAACGGTTATGTGTATAACCGTTTACCCGCGAAATTTAAATGGGCGGTTATGGGTATTAACCGCGGTTATAAACGGGTAACCATTTACCTATTTATTTTATATATGTAAAATTAACACAAACCATGTTCCCTATATGACAAAACTTAGATCAATGCTATTGACTATAGTGCATGACTTCTATAGCTAATATAATATAGTTTTCCTTAACCACTTTAAATTTCATGGTCCATTATATATATTATGTTAATATTTTACATTCCGAGTCAAATAATCCAAGAATAATGTCTTTTAACAGTTTTCGTAATCCAAGAATACTTAACAAATTTTATATTACCTTCATTGCTAACAGTTAAAAATATCGTCTGTAAACTATTATTTCAATTATTGGAATGGTATACGGACTTAAAAAATTAAATACGGAAATGTATGATGAATGTACCTATAATGGTGTTTAATTGTTAAAAAAACTAAATTATGACAAATTTTTATTTTTTAATTTTCAAGTTAAAAAAACACGTAAACGGATGAAAAATGAGTAAATGGTAAAAAAGAAAAGATAAACGGATTTAAAAATGATAAATGAGTAAACGGGTACTAAATGATTACGATTAAATGGGTACACAGTTATGAGTATAGTTAACCGTTTATAAACGGTTATGGGTATGGGTATAACCGTTTAGACAATTACCCAACGGGTAAACGATTATGCGTTTATAAAAATAAAAGGTTATGGATAAATAACTGCAGTTCCTCGCCCGCTATAACCGTTGCCCATCCCTAGGAGAGAGGGGAAAAAAAGACATCATTGTCTAATTATTTCATGAATTATTGACAGAATAAACGAATACCAATAGTACAGAAGAAAGCCCCTTGAACATAATAAGTTTATTTCAAAACTTTTGTATAAGAAGATGAATATGTGGATACCAAAATATGTTAATTTCTCCACTTTTGCCCTTCAAATCTCTCCTCGACTGGCCAAATCTCTTCTGGATCATCGAAGCGAAGTGATATTATTCCCCTTCAAAAACAACTGAATAAATAAAAAGGTTTCAGAAGGGCTCTCCGAAAGGAGTCGCAACAATCTGTTGACTACAAATCCTACTTAGCCGTATCCTTTCAAAGATGATCGACGATTGCCTGCGTAAAGTCAGAAGTTGATGAAGAGCCACCAAGGTCAGCGGTTCGGAACTTCCCCTCTGCAATTGTGCTGAGGATTGCATTTTGGATCCGATCTGCTTTATCATGGAGCTCCAAATGGCGTAGCATTGTAACAGCACTTAAAAGCAGGGCGGTCGGATTTGCCAAATTCTACAAAATTTCAACCAAAGAATGAATTAGGCGGAAACTTATTGGTAAAACATATTTCTACGGGAGAGCTTCCTAAGTAATGAACAAATTAAAAAACGAAACAAGTCACAATAAAATGTAATCAATGATTTGAATACTAGAATGGCTTTTATTATCAAGTTACCAACATCGTCAATTCCTCCCATTCAAGAGCCATACCAAGCAGGTTTCTATGTTAATCCTCTTTAGGAGGTCTACACCTACAGTTACGATATACAAAACTACGGGATAGGACAGATGAGATGAGCCTGTCCCTAAAGAAAACTTAAAAAAGAGACTCTGGCCTCACATAAGCACTTTCCTCACCCGCGGAGAATGAAATTATATACATAGCAGATTGAACATCAAAAGGTTCAAGAATGTTCACCTTTCCAGCAATATCAGGTGCTGAACCATGTACAGCTTCAGCAAGGGCAATGCCACCCTCTCCAATATTGCAGCTGCATATGAAAGGCAACCAACGTTAGATGATTTTTTATTCTTATTACAGTAGGTGATAAAAAATGCATATATACACCATACCTTGGCGTTAAGCCCAAACCACCTATCAACCCAGCACAAAGATCACTTATAATATCACCATAGAGGTTAGGCATCACTAACACATCAAAAAGTGCTGGATTCTTCACAAGCTGCAAAAATAAATCCTTCAATTAGCATTGCCTTAGTTTTATCATTAGTTAGTGTGGTGTTGCCTTAGTTGTGTTCTTTTGTTCTTTTAAAGAAAAATCCAAAACTCCATGTTTAATATGTCTTTTTCAAAATTTCTCAATGTATTGTTAAAAGTCTGCGAGGCATATCATAAATGCTCCCTTAGATCAAAGACTGTAGCATCATTTGACACCAAGTACCAAGTTTTACATGCACACAAATAGTCTTTCCGTAAAAGTTTTATCAAGAAATTTATTCATACCATCATACAGCAATTATCAATGACAACTTCCTCATATTTGATTTCAGGGTACTTCTCTGCAACCTCACGACAACACTGAAACAAAGACCAAACCAGTTTTGATATGAGCATACTTAGAAAAACAATCGAGAAGAATAAAATTTTTGCATGAACAATTGGCAGACCTTAAGAAAAAGACCATCAGTTTTCTGCATAATGTTTGCTTTGTGAATTGCAGAGACTCTCTCTCTTCCATGGGCCTTAGCATAATGAAAAGCATACTCAGCCACCCTCAAGCTTGCCTGACGGGTGATGATCTTGAGGCTCTCAACAACACCTCTCACCACCTACCACCAAAACAAAGAACTAAATCAAACTTTTGTACATAGAATATTTGAGTATATTCATCCGCTTGTTCTTTAAACACTTACTTGATGCTCAAGTCCACTATACTCTCCCTCTGTATTTTCACGAATAGTGATAAGATCGACATTGTCATATCGAGTTTTGTAGCCAGGAAGGCTGTAACAAGGCCTGACATTTGCATACAAATTAAGTTCTTTCCTCAGAGTAAGGTTCAAGGAACGATGACCTTTCCCAATTGGTGTGGCCATTGGCCCTTTCAAGCCTACCCCATTTTTCCGCACTGACTCTAAACTTTCCCATGTTAGGAAACTCTGCGTTCTCGGATCTATTTCAGTCCCAACATAATGTTCTTCCCATTCAATTGGCACGTCAGCTTCTCTGAACACCTGCACCAGTGCAAATTGCAAACTGCATCAACACTTCAAACCATAACAAACTAAAATACAAACAAATTCCATCGCACACCGATGGTTATTCACCTAGGACATAGTACTAATAACACACTGCTATCGACTTTTCGCATTTAAATTATCGATCTTTGATGTAATCACATCTTTACGATGAGTAGCTAGCTCTCGAATTCGCATATACAAAAATGGATAACCACATCAACAAACAAAGACAATTCGGTTGAAAATCTTCACAACAGATCATATCATCCAACTATAAACGGTTTCGAATAAACGACAAATACATACATACTCGATCAGCAAAAAATAATAATATTGTCTTCATCGCAGTCTAATATTCCATGAAAGATACAAACTTCACTAGATTTCAAAACCCTAAATTTAAAGTGGATTTGACTTTTGAGAGCCAGTGTGTGTATCTGTGTAACACACACATATACATACAATCTTGACGGAAAAGAAACGGAGCGTAAACGAAAAATTGATAAGAAGGAAGCGATGGAGATCGGAGATTAACCTGTTTGACGGACTCGGCAATCTCGGGGCCGATACCGTCGCCGGGGAAGAGGGTGGCTCGGATCGGAGTGGAAGCGGAGGAGAAAACCCTAGCTGACTGAGATGACGGGGACGATGACGACAGCAAGCTATGGGCAGGGTTGACGGCGCCGGAGAGGAAGTGGCTGGAGGCGCGCCTCAATAGGTGGGAAGCCATTTGCAGCTGATTGTGTGTAATTTGGCGATCGGAAAAGAATAAGTCCCGACTTTTGGTCTTCTTCTCACAACCAAATGGACTTGGATCCTCTCCTGAGCCCAAGGAGAGGTTTGTCATCTCCAACCGATGGCTGGTCAGAGAGTTCGTTTTAGCCTTCTGACCTTTTAAGATTTTTCAAGATATTAATATTTTAATGAACAGTATAGGGCCATATTTGTCTCCGTCTCCAATCGAGGGCCAGAGGGCTCGTTTTAACCCTGTCACAAAAAATCGTTTCCAACCGAGGGCCAAACATAATTTATTATTTAAATTTAAAAACTACAACAACTTAAATGTAAAAACAACAACTTATATTTAAAAACTACTAATTAAATTTAAAAACTACAAATTAAATTTAAAAACAACATTAACTTAAATTTAAAAATTACAACGACTTCAATTTAATATCCATAATCAACATCATCTTCATCATCCGCCATTGTAGGAGTATAGTCAGAGGTAAACAATTGCCGCCGAGACATAATTTCCTTTTTTTTCCTATCAAAATAGGCCTTACTCCTTGGAGTGTAATTCGAAGTGTTCATTTCCATATTCTTATCATCCATCTCTTCTTGTATTTGTTTGGCCCGTTCTTCATGTCTACACTTCCTTTCTTCTGCCTCAAGGGCATTTTGCTCCGCCAGTAATCGCAATGAGGCCGCCACTTCATGTTGAGCGGCGTAATCAGCATTTGCCTTGCCCTTTTCCCTCAACCTTCGGGCCTTGTTTCGTCCCATAGCCCTAGGTAAAGAACTTTCGGACGGAGTCGGATTTTCTACCCTTGTTCGTTGAATGGTAGGAGATTCATCTTCATTCATATCTACAGATGGGGATGCAGCTCCCAAAGGATTCACTCTATGTTGAGGTGGATCTTCAAATAACACCCACCCTTTACAAATTTCACAACAACCGTGAAACTGAAAGGGTTTTGAGCTGCCCATATACAATTCCTCCGCTTGGTGTACCTAGAAAATATAATTACAAAAATTTTAGGAAATTAATTCATGAAATTAAATGTAATATAATGACATATAATTACAAAAATTAAATGTAATATAATTAAACATTTAAAATAAACTGTGAAAACACTAACTTCGTCATAGTAATTGGCGCCGCTTTCATGTCTACTTGCGGCTGCTAATAGTGCTTGATGCCATTTATTCAAACTTGGATGAAGATGTTTCTTCGATCTTGAAGAACAACTTTCGTGGTTTCGGGTATTCGGTGGAATGGTGCCTTCGTAGAACTCTAAATATTTTTTGGACACATAGGTCCAAACACCTTCACTGGTTTGAGAAATCCCCCTCACACTATCTTCTGAGACCCATCTATAAGCCTTGCAAAGAGCTTCATCTTCTTTTCGGGTCCAAGCCCTACCTTTCATTGCAGATGAGGCCATTTTTTTGAAAAAAAAATGAAGGAAATATTGAAGGAAATTATTGAAAAAATATTGAAGGAAATTATTGAAAAATTGAAACAAATATTATAGATGAAGGAAATATTGGAAAATATATTGAAGGAAATATTGAGAAATATATTGAAGGAAATATTGAAAAATATTGAAGTAGGAAATATTGCAAATGAAGTGAAGAATTGAAAGAACTTCACCATATTTATAGAAGAAAAGAAATGTTTAAATTAAAAAAAAAAAATCCAACAGCTAGCTGTTATATTAAAAAAATTTCAAACTATTAGTGTCGGTTATAACCGACACTAATAGTAAATAAAAAAAAATTATTTGCCTATGCATACCTATTACTGTCAGTTATAACCGACATTATTAAAAAATCCTTCTTTAATGCTGTCGGTTATAACCGACAGCAATAGGAAAACTATAAAAAAAAAAAAATAGCCAGCCCTTTGGCCCTTTGGCCATTTGAAATTCCGTGGGGCCCTCCCAGATTCCCGAGCCATCTGACCTAGCCCTCGGTTGGAGACGGTTTTACGACTATTTTCGGCCCTCTGGCCCTCTGAACCATTCGGTTGGAGATGGCCTAAGGACTTCGCTACAAACAGGGTCTTTTAAATTATAATAATTATAATCGTTGGATTTTCATCTAACAATCCAAGTTCTTTGGTCAGGAGGATCCTCTCCTTGGGCTCAGGAGAGGATCCAAGTCCGAACCAAATGAACAAACAGAGTGGAGGAATATTTGGTTGTTTAATAATAATTTTTTTTTGGGAATTATTATTAGCACTCTAAAAATCTCATTCTATACTACTCACAAGTTGTATGTTTCTTTCTAATTATAGAAAGTTTGGAGTGCCAAATGTGATTTTTGGAGTGCTAATAACAATTCCATTTTTTTTATGGGAACTTTAACGAAAAGTTACCGGTACTGTTCACTTTAACGAAAAATCTCATTCTACACTCCTCACAAGATGTATTTTTCTTTCTAATTATAGAAAGTTTGGAGTGCCAAATGTGATTTTTGGAGTGCTAATAACAATTCCATTTTTTTATGAGAACTTTAACGAAAAGTTACCGGTACTGTTCACTTTAACGAAAAATCACATTTTTAAACTAAAAAATCAATTTTGGTACTATTCATTTTACCATTTATTTTATCCTCATCGTTAAAACTCAAAAATTTCAAAAAAAATTCTTTAGTTTTCATTTTTTTTAATTTCTTTTAATTTCTTTGACTAGTAATAATCTTTCTTCAATTAAACGTAGCAAAAGGCACACACTGCAGAAATATAATTTTTATTTATATTTTTCTCAAATATTGTTCTATAAATTTTTATGTGAGGAGCCAATTTTTTTTAACTGAATTGGCAGGCATTCGTTAAAAAAGGGGTGACATTTAGGAAGAGAGAGAAAGATAGAGCTAGTTTAGAGGATGATAAAATGATGTGGCTGTGAGGTTTACAAAAAAACAAAAAAAAAAGGTAAAAACTTGCTTATGCGAAACTACTTTAATGCTCACATTTTTTTATTTTCTAACATTTTTTCAATTATGTGTTAAAGGTTAAATTGTAATTTTATTGGTTTTTGGTTAACAAAGGGAGTTCTATTGATATGTAGTTTAGATTATATTTTTTTTTCTCCTTTCATTCAATCACAACTAGAACGGCAGACACACGACCTTAAAATTGAAATTGATAGCCGGTCTGTAGCTTTGGCTTCGAGCTGATGGCAATCACTTTTCCTTTTCACCTATTCTTCCTCCTTCCTCTTGTCATAGATCATCGTAGATTTGTTTTTTGTTTATTACCGTCAATAAGTGCAGTCTCAATGTGGTTATTCATGAGTCTCTTGTAGTAAGTGTTTTAGTTTTGTGTTAGTGTGTTATTGACTCATTTTAGGTTTACTTCGATGTTTTTGGTAGCTTTGTTGGTTTTGATCAGAAAGTTTATGTTGATTTGGATATTAATTGGTTTGTTGTCAGATCCTATTTGGAGTCAACATTGATGGCTGTTAAAAAGTGTCATGTTCGTTCTATTGTAGTTTTTGTGCGCAGAATTTCCTAGGCCATATTTGCTCTACTGTAGTTTTTGTTCGCATAATTTTTCAAGTAAATCCCACCATGAATTCGATGACAATATAGTAAATAAGTTGAAGTTTAGAAAAACAAAGAGGTGGTGGTATATTTTCTTCATATTAAGAAACTATTGACCTACATTATGCAGAAATAGTTAGCGCTACCAAAGTTCAACTTATTTATAAAAATGTCAATGCCCTAAACTTCAACTTATTTACAAAAATGCCACACATTTTCCTTGTTATCAATAAAAGTTCATTAGTGTTGCAGTCGTATTAGATTAGGAATGTGATTGTGTAAATCCTAGTGTATCGAAGGATATCTTTGAATATTCCCTTTAGTAGTTAATATCCTATTAGAGTTGTAATCCTAAAAGGGTAAGGAATTAACCTTCCCTACTACTATAAATAAAGGCACAATGTGATACAACACACCTCACAATTACACATCTCTCTCTTCTCTATCTATGCTGCATCCCCTCTCTCTCTGGCCTCCATAATTGTTCAGTAAATTATGCCTACAACACGTTATCAGCAAACTCTTAACGCTGCGCTAAAGAGAGTTTGATCTCCAATCAGGGGAGCATTACTTTTTAATTGTCTTTTTATGATTAATTTATTATTTTATTGAATTGATCTATATGCTATTGATTCAATTTAATTTTTTTGCGTTGAACATGATACAATGCATTGGAGATGCAATTTCGGCTTTCCGAGAAAGATCTTCTACAAATTCAAAAGCTTTTGTTGTTTTCTGCCAATCAGGTACGCTTAAAATAAAGTACGATATTTGAAACGACGGTGAAGCATGAAAACATTCCCCATAATGCATGAACCCCGTACATTTATATTTACCTTTCGATATATATATACACACACGTTTCATGCATTACGCAATTTTTGCCATGTGGAATTTGTGAGTCAAAGAATCAAAATAAAATAGAAGCAATTTTGGGTTTTTTTTTCCAAACCCTACCTGAAAAAAAAGGGAACCAAGCAGCCTTTTTGGGCTTGCTGTGCGTGAGAACCAAGCTTACTCGCATGGGCCTTCATTCTTTGCTGGGCTTCAAGCCCTGATTCCCTTTGGGTTCTGAAAACCCTAAAACTAAAACTTGAAAAGAAAAAAAAACAGAAAAGCGTTGGAGCCACGGTTTGAAGCCTCGGTCGTCCCAAGCCAAGCCGAGCCGCTTAATTTCTAAGCCAAGTCCAAAACCCAGACACAGAAGCATATGACGTAGTTTTTGGCGTCTTCTTCTTCGTTACACCCGACGCCAACTCGCTTGCAGTCGAGCTCCGGTGACCTACGACGATCGGAAGTTGTCCCCGACCTCGAAACCTCGAGATTAAATTTGAAAATCGATTGTATTTTGGAGATTCTCAGAGAATCTCACTAGTTTTGGACCACTACCGATGTCGAGAAAGTACTCCATCGTGAATCCTAGGTCCTTGTTAAACCCTGGCTTGTCTCGTCGTCTATGATCACCATTATTAGTGGTGGTGCCACCGTCTTCTTCGATGAACCACATACCCAGCATCGCTGCAATTTGTTTGGATACACCCATCGAGGCCTTAGGCTTCTCGGTACTCAGCCCACTTGGGCTTCAATTTTTTTTCTTTCTTTTCTGGGCCTGTAGCCCTCTAGACCTACATGGGCTATTTTTTCCCCAAAGCCCACTAGCAAGCTGAATGCTTGCTGGGCCTCGGTTCCCATCGGCTTGCTACCACCTGTAGCTTATCTGGGTTGCTTTGCAGCCATGGCCCAAGCCCAATTTGGGCCTGATTTCTTGTGTGGCCTGCAACCCACATTAAATAATAAATGGGCCTAGACAAATACTATTTTTTGCTTTTACAATCAACCATGTACGGTCCGATTTATTGAATTAATTAAAGTGACCAGTAGTCCATTAATCTGACAATTAATCCAAAATTATTGGCCTGAAACTCACTTTTGGACATTAACGATTCAATACATTATTTCATTTAATTGAATCGTTGACTCCCTTTCGTAGTCCTGAAGCACTCACACTTGAGTTCCTGAAGCAACCCAAATCCACTACACTTAGTTGTATAATGTATTATGTGTTCTTACATGTACCTCCTTTTATGAATCGGAAGTTCATAACTAAACTCGAACCTGTAGTTTCGAATTTAGTGCCTTTGAAACCCAAGTTTTCATAAAACAATACACCCATGAAAACCTGACGTTTTTCATGTAAACCATGTCTTAGAACCCAAATGTTCTAACTTTGATGCTTATGGATATATTATTTTCATAGCACTAATCACAATCTTGTTTCATCTATTCAGTGGATTGTCGAACCGTAACAAGTTCGATTTTCTTGATTTGGATGTTTTTAATAGAAACCACTTTATGTAGGGTACAAGACGTTAATCTCCACTTGACTATGAAGTAGCTGAGAAACCATTGAAGCCAACAATGGCAAGGAAGAGCTAAATAAGCCTCTGCCATGATCTTCATTCGAAGACTTATGCATGAAGCATTACCCACGAAAGTACCTCCCGAACGAGGATTCCATGGCTATTTGGCTCGCTCCTACAGACCGTCTGATCGTGAAAGATATTGCCTGAAGCACACCATGATTACATCCATGAATGAGTACAATTTTGAAGTTTATAAATCTGATCGAATTTTGACTAGAGAATACTTTTCTCGTCCTTCCATATTTCTAACTCGCTCCTGAAGCAGCAGTGTAGAAAGCGGAAGTTTACCAAAATTCTCAGATTTGATTACTACCACAAACGTGAAAGAACGGTATAGACCCAGCTTCGGCTGGAGTTTACCGAACGGTATAAACCTAGTTCGATTGGAGTTTACTGAATAGCTTAACCCAGTTTGGTCAAAGCCTACCGATTGGTGATGCTCTGCTTCGGCAGAGGTGCATCGAACAGACTACTCTGCTTCGGCAGAAACCTACCAAACAGACCATTCTAGCTTTGGCTGTAGCCTACTGAACCCAATTCGGGGTTTGTCTCTCTCACCATCCAATTTCGAGTTTTTTTTACAACATCTAGTAGAATCAGGTCATGCCAAGGTGTGGCATCATGCTCGAAGCGTGATCCTTGGCACCTAAGACCTAAAACTTAAAAAATTAGGCATATTGTTCCCAAACCTAACTCTGCATAATCTACTTCCGTCTTGATGTAATAGATCATTAGTTATGCACCTATTTGTGCCTCTACCAATGTCGTTAAGGGGTATCATTCTAGTGGTCAATATGATAGACTAATTTTGCTCCACCGGACACCGTTGGAAGAGCAGAATTTTGATATGGATGACATTTTTGGCCAAATCCCCTTAGTAAACCATTTACTTTGTGAACATTTTTCTATGTTCTTAGATTCATATTTGGTGTTTGTTTTAGTTATGGATAATCTTATTGATCTTGTCCTTGAATACGTATTAATTGAATTATGTTTCTTGTTAACATGTGACCAAATTCAATTAAACACGTGATTAGGTACGAATGTGGGACAATTAGTTGTCTAGATGAATGTGAAACTGCGCACACTAACTTTACACATCAATCATATCTCTAGGAACGACTCCAGGTCTATCCAACCTGATTAAGAGCATTGGCACGCTCCTCGTTATATGAATGGTACTAAATTACCATTTAAGAGACCTTATATTCTCTCCATTTCGGAAGAACGTCTTTGAGCATTAAGGATATTTGAGATGACATTGATCATGAATGAAACCACTGAAGAAAATAGAGTTGAATATCTTTGCACCACCTCCAAAAATGAGTCTAAAGCTTTATTTTAGGGCCAATGGGCTGCCACCCAACTGGGACCACTCCACATGTGAATATTTGTCGATTACGATTCTCCTTTGCACTAGCTCTCTTAGAGCCCTTGCAATCATTCTCTTTACCGTTCATTTGTGGATTGTCACTTCAATGAGACAGTCTTCCCACCGTTAGGGGGAGATAAGAACGTCAACGTTTATGTAGAACGATGTGAATTTGTGTGGACGTTACCTACTATGTCTCATCTCGATCCTCGTACCGCATAAGTGTGATAAGCAAGTGCGATGAATTCTAGCTTTTAGAATGTTGCTCCAGACACATTCCTCTGATCTAGCTAAAGTGACGAGATCATATACTAGCTGCAAACATGCTGCAAGGATAGACGTACTTAATAGACGTCGATTCAACATCCTTAGAGGGTGTGCCGCCCCTGTTGGACGGTCTGGTACACCGGCATATAGCCAATCAATCTGACTTGGCCTGGAGCATGACAGATCACTCGGCTCATAGGATTCACTTCCCTAGAAGAGGGTCCATACTTGATCGCTGTCTCAAATCATTTCCATCTCATGAGATTAATCCGAATTACTTCCGAGACTTGGAGTTCTTGGTCTAGTATACTAGTTTGGATGAGAAAAATGAAATTGAAATGAGATTACCATCGATAATGTTTTCACTTAAATGATAACTACCGACATAAATTAAATCGTATTCCATTAATTAAGTGACAACATAGAACTGATTGGACAACTGAAATTACAATCCAGGTTAAACTTCCTTACCAAAGTGTGTTTGGACCTATCATTCCTACACTGCCCAAGGTAAACCTATTGTGTTACAAGTGGAAAGTAAGCGTGTTTGGACCTATCGTTCCGACATAAATAGTTACATGTTGTAGACATAATTTACTGAACAATTATGGAGGCCATAGAAAGAGGGAAGGTGCGGCATAGAGAGTGAAGAGAGAGATGTGTAATTGTGAGGTGTGTTCTATTCCACCCCATTGTGCCTTTATTTATAGTAGTAAGGAAGATTTATTCCTTACCCTTTAGGATTACAACTCTTAATAGGTAATCAACTCCTAATAGGAATATAAGAGATATTCCTAGATATACTAGGATTTACACAATCACATTCCTAATCTAATATGACTACAACATTACATTATTTTAAGAATCGGTGTCATTATTTCTAAAACCAGTGCACTATTTTTAGAAACAGTGACACTATTTCTAGAAACGATGTCACTATTTCTAAAAATAATGGTCAACATCTAGTATATGGTCACTAATTTATAGAAATATTGGTTACCATTTCTAGACGGTGATGCTATTTTTAGAAGCAGTGTCAACATTTTTAGAGGGTGACACAATTTTCTAGAGATAGTAAAACTATTTCTATTAAAATAATAAAAATTATACTTTAAAAAAAAAAATTCTCTATATTATATTAACTTGCTCTTTTTGTTTCCAGACAATTACATTTAATAATAATTTCAGTCTAATCTTTTAAAATTTGACAAAACAAGTTCTAAATAATAAACTACAAAACAAGTTATAATCTTTTAAGATATAAAGAGAGGAAATGGACATGACGAGATATGAGAGATAAAAGAGAGAAAAATGGTGGGGCTAGGTGGAATAGGAGAGAGGAGAAGTGGGCGGATAAGAGGAGGAGAAAGAAAGAAAGAAAAGAGGTGAGGCCAGGTGGAAGAGGAGAGAAGGGAAAGAGAAGAGAAAGGTGGACGAGAATAGATAGGAGAAAGATAGAGAAAGAGAGAAGGGATGGGGTCAGGGTGAAAAGGAATGGAAAAGTGAAAAAAAATGGTAGTTGGGCCAATTTTGTTGGGCTGTTTATTGTTAGGTTTTGTCCTAGCCATTGACTAAAGTTGTTAGATTGCTTTTGGTTAAAATTCAAAGTTTTGAAACCCTTTTTATTAGTTTTCTTTATATATTAATTGTAATATAATGTATCAAGTAAGCAAGTCTATATATATATATATATATGAACAAGATGCATATAAGTACAATTAAAAAATTAAAAAAAAATAGTGAGATAGTTAGTTATTCCACTTAAAAAAACTAAATGTCGTTTGTATTTTAAACATCAGATCAACATCTCTTTGACCTAATAGGAGGCAATAGTTATTTATCTCTCTTTTCAATCAAATTTCAACCTAATTCACCCCTTTCATGCAAAATTCTTCATTTCAACTTCCTTTCCAAACCTCTTCACTGCCCTAGCACTAAGATCTGCCCACAAAGGAAGCAAGTTAAGCAACTTAGTCAAAATTCAACACCACATAAAGTGTATAAGCTTATTACATTGGCGTTAATGTTTTGATTGCAACTGTGTTAGTGGAGAGAGCTTGTTCTGCTATGAAAATTATCAAAAGTCTACTCCGCAACAAAATGGAAGATTAATGGTTGAGTGATAGATTGTTTGTTTACATTAAGAAAAATGTTTTTGCTTGTATTGATAATTAAACAATCATGCGAATTTTTCATTGTATGAAAACTCCTTCACTGCGGACTTTCTTGTGCACTAGCCCAACCAATTTAGTATGTACTTATATATTCTCATTGAAATACGATAACAAGATAATACATCAGTACCCATCTTCATATATGTATCATTTCCTGCAATTTAGCACACAATTTTTGTCTTTTTTTTTAATTTACTTTTTATTTTTTATTTTTTGTTTTTACTTTTTATTTTTATAAAATATTCCAAAATACTAAAAATATACATGCCCGTATGAAATCAATAGGTACCTAAAACCAATCGATCACAAACTAAACATACCCAATTACTCAAGGGTACCCACAAAAATAAAACAAGAATACAATCAATTGTAACAATATAAAATTTGACGGTGATTCAATCAAGCGCACCACTAGAATCTATCTTCTATAGGGTAAAATCTTTATTGACCTAATATTCAAATTTCAGAAAGTATGACAAGGAAACAAATCAATAGTTTCAAAGATAGTAACAATATCTCTTTATAAAAAGGTCATAAATCCTAACTTGCCAGAAACAAATCTTCAAACAACTAAAAAGATAAGTTTGAAATAATTACATAACATCAAAGAAATAAAATAACGGGGTATGTAGATTGAATAAATAGACAAATGTAATTTGAAGAGGCGTTGAAATTGGTACTAGGCGGAATATCATGTATATAAAAATTATAATCCGCTGGATTGATTAGTTAACCCCGCTAGTCAACTAAGATACATTTGTTAGTCAATAAATCAAAGATTCAATTACCAATTTCAATTCCCAAAAACTATCCTAGTCCGCAAGGCCTCAATTCATTACAAGTTATTAATGTGTCAAGTGAGCATGACTGTGAGCACATACCATTTAAATGTTCAAAAGATATATGTACCATGTATGTGTATGTGAGATGTATGACACAATATAATAACTTTGAACATAAGATGTTTTTGGTCGAAAAACCCCACTTCTGGGTTAAAAAATCGGGGACTCTTCACTGAGTCCAATCCAATAATGTAAACAAGGTTCATACAAAAACCACACAAGCTCAATTCCTAGATCCCTATCGACATAACAATTTTACCTTTGTGCAACCTTACCTTACACGAGATGAACTCTTTCAATCTTCATGAAGTGGCAGCTCCTCATGAGCTCTTCACCTTGTGGCATCGATATCAACTCAAATCACGAAATGATATGATATTATAATATGCATATAAAATCTGGATTCAAACGACCAGTCAGATTCTCTAGCCAAACAGTTGAAGGAAGAATCTAACTTGAATCTAAAAGTTTGGTCTAAAAACAGATTTAAAGCTTAAAACCTGACCAAGAACTTAATGCAAAACCTTAAAACAATGTAACCCTAATATACAATGATTGGATGTTTAATGCATGAACTTGGTTTTGCAACTAGGGTTTCATAAATTGGGAGGAAGAAGAAGGTAGAAGCATATATGCTCTTTCTCTCTCTAACTTATCTCTAGACAGAAATGTACCTGGAAACCCCCCAAAAAACAAAGAACTCTAGTTGGGGATCTTAACCCAAAAGCATCAGTTTTTTTTTTCACCTACCAAGGACACTTGTTGAACTACAAACTGATCAGAAATGATTAAGGGCTGAGATTTGACCATTAGCAAAAAGTTGTTAGAAAGGCCATATGGGCAGACCTTAAATTGTGTACCCAACAGCTGGAAATGAGCGTGCAAAACTGACAAGACAACTAAGTTAGTCAGGAAGTAACATGAATTTAAACATGAAATGCACATGCATAATCAAACATTTTGACGTGAGATGTATCACAACCTTGAACGTTTATTCCTAGCAACAACAATCAATAACCAGAGAATGTGGTCTAAAACTAAATTGAGCATATGGTACACAAATACAATATTTGACAAGGAAAACTAAACACTTAATACTAGACTCTACAATCTCCCCATTTGGCTTTCCTTGACAAAATACCCCAAGTCTAGAACTAATTTCACTCACCCATACTCAAGAGAAGAACCAAGGATTGAATCCTGCATATAAATAACTCTTGACAAGAACAAGTGAAATTTATCATGAATAACAAAGGCTTGCAAGGTATGAAACACAACTAAAATTTTTCTCCCTTATTTTGTCATGTTAAGACAAAGACAAGGTGGAAAATTGCACAGAATAGTCAAAATTGCTACAAATACACAGGACAATAACAACAAGAGCACATTGGATAAAGAATTTGTAATAGATCATATAGATATGCCCAAGCAAAGTGTAGCAACAATTAGACTAGCAACAAGTAAGCACAAAAAATGCACGTGTTGTAATTGAACTCCCCCATAATGGAAACTCCCCTAGAAATGATGCTTGCAATATGACAAACTCTTGAACACGATTACCACACAGAATTAGAGATTTGCACTAATAGATAACCAACAACATAACAACCAGTAAGAGAATGAACTAAGATGTAGCTAGAATATCTATGCTTCTAAGAGATGTAATTTGAAGAACACAAAAAGTAGACGTGCAATGTAGTTCTCAATGGACAAATCTTCAAAGGCATACACAAACATTAATAATGAGATTAACACAAACTCATAATCATGCAGTGATGTGTCAAGGTATGGGAGAAATGATTTGGGGATAGCTATCTTAAAATCATAGATCCAAGCACTTAACCAAAAAAGTCATGCCAATTTTAACCAAGCTTTTAAAAATTCATTGACCTTTTAAGCGACAACACTTCCTACATAATATAAACAAAGGACAAGATGTGCAAAATAAGGCATATGCCTTGAATTAAGGGAGCACATTTTGTGAGACTTTGAGTGAGACACCAATTGAGAGATGTTAAGGTCATTTGAGAAAAGGTGTATAATTTATGAACCATCGTTCTAAACAATGAAAAGATTGATGTATGACTTGAGGAAGGAAATTTGAGACATTGAAACACCCTATGACATTGGATGAAAGGATACTTTTGAATAGATTTTCCCTTGATCGATGATAATATTTATTGAAGTATACTTTGTTGTTTTCGATGTTCCTATGCTCCCCCCCCTTTTTTTGAATTTTCTTTTGGGGAGAGACAAAAAGGAACCAGGGAAATGACACTTGGTTTAGATTACTGAGTAAATAAAGTCACTACCAATCACATAGAACCAAAGCAAGTCTAACACCAAATTCACATCAAGGCTTGGATGATGAAAACATGATTTTTCAGATGCTATCAAGGCAACATGGAGAACCTTTGACATCACAGTGAATAATCATCCAGGGATAATCCCAAAAAATATCACAAATGTATGACAATTAAGATAAGCATATAGAGAGACAAAACGTAGGTATCTGATGAGCATGTTAACAAGATAGTCACAACTTGGAAGCGTAGCTACTCAAACAATTTAGTTCATAGCAGAAAGACCAATAGACCATCGAAGATCTTTACATCTAGGGTTTTAGTGAATATTTTAGCTAGTTGTTTTTCAGTTGGCACAAAGTTTAGGGTAAGTATCTTACCTTCCACTAGATCTCTAATGAAGTGATGCCTAATGTCAATATGTTTGGTTCTCGAATGTTGGACATGGTTCTTAGAAATATCAATTGCACTCATGTTATCACAATAAACAAGAAAAGTGCATTGAGATATATTGTAGTCACTGAGCATTTGTTTCATCCACATCATTTGAGTGCAACAACTCCCGGCAGCCACATATTCTACCTTGGCAGTAGACAAAGAGACACAATTTTGCTTCTTACTGTGCCAAGCAACCAAATTGTTCTCAACATAAAAAGCTCCTATTGAGGTACTTTTTTGATCATCAATGCAACCAGCCCAATCAACATCACTAAACCCAACCAGGTTTGTGTTGGTGTCATAAGTATATTGAAGTCCATAATTAGTGGTGCCACACACATACTGGATAACCCTCTTAATTGCTTGTAAGTGAGACTCATTGGGACAACTTTAAAATCGTGCACATACCCCAACATCAAATTTGATGTCTGGTCTACTAGCAGTCAGGTAGAGTAAGCTTCCAATCATGCTTATATATAGAGTTTGATCAACATCCTTACCACTTGAGTCCTTGTGAATTTTGGCACATGTGCCCATTAGAGATCTAGCAGCAACTTCTTTACTAAGTTCTTGGCATACTTTGTTTGAGAGATGAAGATGCCATCATTTTCTTGTTTCACTTGAAGTCCAAGGAAATAGTTTAATTCACTAACCAAGCTCATCTCAAATTCACTTGTCATCATATCGATAAATTGTTTCACAAGAGAATCAGAAGTAGATCCGACAACTAGGTCATCCACATACACATGAGCAATTACAACATGAGATTTAACCTTTTTAATAAACAAGGTTTTATCAACAGAACCACAACTATAACCATGGGTAAGAAAATGAAAAGACAACATGTCATACCAAGCACGTGGGGCTTGTTTAAGACCGTAGAGAGCCATCCTTAGTTTGTACACCCCATCTGGCTTGTGAGGATCCTCAAAACATTTAGGTTGATCCACTTAAACTTCCTCATTAAGATATCTATTAAGGAATGCAATTTTGACATCCATCACAAAGAAATCTGACTGATTCAAGATAAACAACAAGATCAAATGCTTCATCAAAATCAACATCTTCAAGTTGAGAGTATCATTGAGCAACAAGGGACCAGACTCATCAGACTCATTAATTCTGATCACATTTCCTGACTCATCAAACTTGTTATTGTAAATCCATTTATTGTCAATAAAGTTAGTGTTCGATGGAGGATCGATAAGAGACCAGACTTCATTCATCTCAAACTGATTCAACTCTTCCTGCATGGCTAAGGTTCATTCTTTATCAGTTAGGGCATCTTTGATATTCTTGGGCTTAATCTGGGAGACATATCAGACATTTGCAACTTCATCAGCTATTTGTCTTCGAGTTTTAACATCTTTGTTAATCGGACACACAATTTATTCATCACAATGACCTATGGCCTACTTTGGTTTCTCTTGAATAGGACACGAGAATCTTGATTAGTGCTTGATTCACTCTCATTGTCACTTTTTGACACAACACTTGACTCAACAGAAGCATCACCATTATCCTTAGTAGAGGAAAATAACACATCATAAGTTTCTGCTGCCAAAGAGGGTGGGATATCAATGTCATCATTCTTGACATTTATGGACACTATGATGATTTTTGTTCTCAGATTATAAACCCTATAAGCCCGACTTGTGTTGGAGTACCCCAAGAAGATTCCTTTATCACTCTTAGTATCAAACTTTGCTAGATGTTCTTCATCACGTAGAATGTAGCAAACACTCCCAAAGACTTTGAAATACTTTACCATTGACTTCTTACCCTTCCAGAGTTCATAAGAGCATCTCCAAATGAGACGTCAAATTCAAAACATCAAATTTAAATTTGGTGGCTGACTTAGCACTGTCAATATTTTCCTTCCACCTAGTATGCCAAAATTTATTGCTTCACTTATATTTTTTTTAAACAAAAATAATAAAAGGGTTATTGTTGGTTTAAAAATAATAAAATAGTACTTAGATATGCTAGCATTTAAGGTAAGGCAAGTGGAATGCCTTTGGAAATAACAAAAATCAAATTTGAAGGCAGCTTCAAATTTGACATCTTTTTGTCCATGTCAGCTTAGTCTTTTTTTCATGTCACATTTGACATCTCGGTTGGAGTAAACGACACGACATTTGTTACTGTTATATGTTTATGTGGCATTTTTGACATCTCCTTTGGAGATGGTCTAAGGTGTCATATTAGTGCCAAGTCTGAGAAACACTCAATTTGAGATGTAGCAAGCGGTGTTCATGGCCTCGGCCCAAAAGTGTTTTGCCAAGTTTTTGTTGTTAAGTAGCACCCTAGTCATCTCTATCAAAACACGATTTTTCCTTTCCATTACACTATTTTGTTAAGGGGTGATTGGAGCAGAAAATTCATGCATGATGCTGTTTGTTGAACATAAATCATCAAAGTGAGCATTCTCAAATTTGATTCCATGATCAGTTCTGATTCTGACTAGAGCAAGATGGCTAGACAGAGATTCATTCAACATTACTTTGTACACAGTGAGGAACTGTTGAAAGGTATCATATTTTTTCCTTAAAAAGCATACCTAAGTGAATTTAGAGTAGTCATCTACAATTACCAAGATGTACTTCTTGTCACCAAAAGATAAGGTCTGAATTGGTTAAACAAGATCCATATGAATCAATTAAATAGGCTTACTTGTTCCAATGTCGGTCACTTTCCTGTGAGCCACCCTAGATTGTTTTCCCAATTGACATGATCCACAAACATAAGAGTCAGAAACAAAAAGAGGTGGCAGCCCCCTTACCTCATGTTTGGACAATTTCTGGAGGTCTTTGAAGTTCATAAACCTAAGTCTTTTATGCCATAATACACTAGTTTCATCAATAGCTTGTAGCACATGGAGTATTCAGCAACTTTAGAGACATCAAGAATGTAGCAATTATCTCTAGATTTTGAGTGTACAACCAAGTTCTTTCCATGTTCATCCACAATTCGACAACCTCTTTTTGAGAAGCGCACTTCATCAGCCACATCATCACATAACTGGAAAATACTAATGATATTCAACTTCAACCCATCAACATAGCTAACATTTTCAAGCTTAGGTAATCCAGGGATCTTGACATCACCTTTCCCTGTGATCTGAGACTTGTCCCCAACACCAAACACAACATCACCGCCAATAAAAAGGAGCAAGAGATGAGAAAGCCTTATTTTCTCCAGTTATATGACGAGAGCACCCACTGTCAAGATACCACACATTTGGTTTGGTAATAGATAGAGCATTTAGAACAGCAAGACACCTGTTTGAGACGTTCTGAACCTATTTAAACTTTGCTTAATATTTCCAGATGAATAAGAATGAACAAGTTGAGCAATTCTATTGACTTTGATAACCAAACGATCTACCTGACCCTTCAGCAAATTGGTATTTCAAGAGTACAATTTTCTACATTTTGGACGAATGTGCCGAACTTCACCACAGTGAAGACACGTAGGAGCAGATCTTGTCATTTGACATGGTTTGACTTTATAAGATACATGCCTAGATTCTCTCACAAATTTTGTTTTGGTGGGGATAAAACTTGAGCCACTTTCTACATACCCAAGACCACTTTTGTCACCGTGTAGTTTCCCAATACTCAACATCTTGTCCAAATTTTCAACCCTAATAGTAAGATGAATAACTTTATCATTTGCCTCATTCAGCTCAAGCAGCTGGTTCCTGTTAGCCTCATGATACATCATATTATTTGCCTTTAACACATGAATTTGATTCATCAAGTTTTCTTGAGATTCTAGCAAGTTTTGAACCTGAGCTTCAAGAGTAGTAATAACATCATGTTTTTCAACTTTCTCATTGAAATTAGAAACCTTCTCATTCAGCTCCTCAACATGGGCCTCAAGATAACCAATCTTTTCATCCAGTTGAGTTTTGGCTAGACTAAGAGACCTATTTTCTTTTTGTAACTCAGCAACTTCTTAGTCAGCTCAATCTTCTCCACTTTTGTAGTACAAGTCTCATCAAAGAGAGTATCATACTTAATGCACAATTCATCATAAGTCATCTCCTCATTGCCATTCAGTACATAATCATCATCATTTAAAGACACTTCCTCAATTGGAGCAACAAAAGCAACAACTTTTTCTTCATCATTTGACGACTCATTAGAATGCACAAAACCTTGATCAATGTTATCACTCTAAGTAACCATCATTGCCTCTTCACACTTTTGACCTTAGAGTTTGGTGTTAGCACAATTAGCAGCATGATGCCCACTTCCCCCACAAGCAAAGCGGAGACTAGATATCTTTGGTCACTCTTTGTCACTTTTTCTACCAAGCCCTTTGTGTTTCATTCCAGTAGCTAGTTTCTTCCGACTAGTTGATGATTCACCAAACCACTTAGAATCCTTCCTTTTGCTTTTTAAGAATTCTCCTAGAATGCTTGACAAACAGGGCAAAATTTTCAACAGAGGATTGTCCACACAATTCACTTACAACTTCATTATCCTTAACACTTTGAAGGCCATTTTTTTCTCTTTTTGGAGTCACTTTCATCCATATCAAGCTCTATCTCATAGGTGATGAGTTTCCCAACCAATTTTCCAAACTTGATTTCATTTAGGTCCTGAAACTCTTGAATGTCAGCCTTATTTGCATGAAATCTCTTGGTTAAGGATCTCAAAATCTTCTAAACAACGATTTCATCAATACGTTTTCCTAACCCAAAGCTTCATTTGTCAACATTTCAACTTTCTCATAGAAAACTGAAAAGGTCTCAGACTCAAGCATTCTTAAATCCTCAAATTTTGAAAGGGTCAGTTGGAGCTTTATATTTCTCACTTGTTTATCACCCTCATGAAGAATTCAGAGTTTGTCCCAAACTTGCTTGGTAGTTGTGCAATATCGAACATGAGCAAACTGATTAGACGAAATGGCAGAAACAATAGCATTCTTCGCTTTCCTATTAGTCATGGCCAAAACAATTTCTCCTTGAGTCCATTCACCTTTTGGCTTAACCACAGACTCTCCATTGACTGGCCTCGATGGAGTCTTCCACTCAAGGGTGAGATAATCAACAACTATAAGGTCTTGAGCCTCAAGAAAGATTTGAAACTTCTCATTCAAAGCGTCATAATTTTTACCATTAAATAATGAAGGTGTATTACACGAGCCACCGACACGATCACGGTCCATGGTGAGATTTGACCCAATACCAACAAATCCTAGAGATCACTCTATGTATATCTAAAGTAATGCTTTGATACCAATTGAAATTGGTAATAGGCGGAATATCCTGTATATAAAAATTATAATCCACTAGACTGACTAGTCAAGCCCGCTAGTCAACAAAGATAGATTTGTTAGTCAATAAATCAAAGATTTGATTACCAATTTCAATTCCCAAAACTATGCTAGTCAGCAAGGCCTTAGTTCATTGCAAGTTATTAATGTGTCAAGTGAGCATAAATGTGAGCACATACCATTTAAATGTTCAAGAGATATATGTACCATGTATGTGTACATGAGATGTGTGACACAATATAATAACTTTGAACACAACATATTTTTGGCCCGAAAAACCCACCTCTGGGTTAAAAAATTGGGGACTCTCCACTGAGTCCAATCCATTAGTGTAAACAAGGTTCATACAAAGACTACACAAGCTCAATTCCTAGATCTCTATATATGGAGCAACTTTACATTTGTGAAACCTTCCCTTACACGAGATGAACTCCTTTGGTCTTCATGGAGTAGCAGCTCTTCCTGAGTTCTTCACCTTGTGGCATCAATTTCTTTCGTCCTAGTGCCTTAACCACCTTTTCGTCCTTGCGCCTTAGCCGTCTTTAATCCTTATGCCTCAACCGTGGTTAACAAATGTGTCTGGGTAGTTGGAGTATTCAAGGCTTGCAATGTTCTCTGGTTTACTAGAAGAAATATGTTAAGGGTTTATTCTTTAGCAATAAATCACTTCTTCAAGGTCGAGGCCCGGCCAGGAATTATAGGCCGAAGACCTCAAAAGCAAGGGGCCAATGTTTGGGCCTAAAATAATATTTTGGGTCGAGCTTAGAGTCGTTCTCGGTCTAGTTACATTCATCTAGAATCTTTTCATGGGCTGTCTGAGGCCGCACTTAGGGGTTAGTGATTTTGAAGGAATTGAGGGCATGAATGGTGTGATGCAAATTTTAAGGTTCGTGTTCTGGTTGTGTTTAGAGGTGACTTATATTGCCCCGAACTTATTACTAATTGTACGAACCACATGAACATTCCATATGAATGAAATTTTGCTACATGCGTCTATCTTTCTAGTTTAAAATCTTTTTCAACTTATGATGAAGATGCAATTCAGAAGGACTATAGAGAGAAGGGAGAGACTGTGGTGCGGCAAGAGTCCCAGCTCATGAAGGTGGCAGCTTCATGGAATCTTGACGGAACCACTCCCTCCGTTGGTTGGAGGTTGTCCCGGCCCTACCTTTCGGCTGATAATAAATAGAAAGGGTGCTGGAGTGGTCCTGATGTGGGAATGCTAAGACACTGCCTCGCATATGGGTAGCAAGAGGGAGGAAAGACAATAATAGAGGGGTGTTTTCGTTGATTTTAGCGATCATCGAGATTTTGACGGACCTTTTTGTTCTCTGTGTTCGATCTTGTCACCTGTTCTTTTTCATGTTGAAATTTGATATTTTTATTATTTATGAATCCAGACAAGGGAATTTGATCTTCAACAGAATGTTCCTATTACAACAACAACAACAACAAAGCCTTTTCCCAATAAGTGGGGTCGGCTATATGAATCTTAGAACGCCATTGCGCTTGGTTTTGTGTCATGTCCTCCGTTAGATCCAAGTACTCTAAGTCTTTTCTTAGGGTATCTTCCAAATTTCCTAGGTCTTCCTCTACCCCTTCGGCCCTGAACCTCTATCCCGTAGTCACATCTTCGAACCGGAGCGTCAGTAGGCCTTGGAGGATTAAATCCCATCAGGAAAGGGCTTAAAACAATCAGATTTTGGGTAGGAAAGGTCCTCCTAGGTGCGGCAGGAATGGATTAGAAGGATAAGGCTTCTAGATGGCCTTGCAAGGTAAGGAAATTAGGTTTCTAGAAGGCCTAGGGTGCGGCACTAAGGGATAAGGATAAGGTTTAGGTGTCCTAAATGGATAAGGTGCCCTAAATGGATAAGGACTCCTCATTTCACTTGGAAACTTTGCCTATTAGGATTAGGAAACCATGTCTTTGTCTTTCCTTCTTCATCTTGGAATCCTTTTCCTTCTTGGACTTGGAAAACTTCTTTGTTGCTTCTCTTGAGACCATTTGGATTTTGACTTTCCTACTCCAAGTAGGAAACCTTGTTTGAGTAGGAATCTTTATCTTCTAGGAATCCCAATTTCACTAGGAAACCTATTTCAACTAGGATTCCATCTTCAATTAGGGACTTTCCTACTTCGACTAGGAAACCTTGTTCAAGTAGGAAACATCATCTTCAAATCTTCAATTTCGTCCATCCTCTTGGCTCCAAGCATATGATGTCCATTCCAAGCTCTAATTTGCTCCAATAGGCTCCAAAATGCATCCTTTTGCATACTTTGCCCTTAAAACCTGAAAACACATAAAACTAGCTTAAAAGACTACTTTACTAAGGAAAAACACTATAAATGCACAAGAACAAGCTAAACCAAGGCGCATAAATATGCTCCTATCAGGTCTCTTCCAAAGTTTTCCTAGGTCTTCCTCTACCCCTTCGGCCCTGAACCTCTATCCCGTAGTCACATCTTCGAACCAGAGCGTCAGTAGGCCTTCTTTGCACATGTCCAAACCCATTTTGTGTACGTGTTGATGCTTTACCGCCCAACATTCTGTGCCATACAGCATCGCCGACCTTATTGCCGTCCTATAAAATTTTCCCTTGAGCTTTAGTGGCCTACGACGGTCACACAACACGCCGGATGCACTCTTCCACTTCATCCATCCAGCTTGTATTCTATGGTTGAGATCTCCATCTAATTCTCTGTTCTTTTGCAAGATAGATCCTAGGTAGCGAAAACGGTCGCTCTTTGGTATTTCCTGATCTCCGATCCTCACCCCTAACTCATTTTGGCCTCTATTTGCACTGAACTTGCACTCCATATATTCTGTCTTTGATCGGCTTAGGCGAAGACCTTTAGATTCCAACACTTCTCTTCAAAGGTTAAGCTTCGCATTTACCCCTCCTGAGTTTCATCTATCAACACTATATCGTTTGTGAAAAGCATACACTAAGGAATATCATCTTGAATATGTCCTGTTAACTCATCCATTACCAACGCAAAAAGGTAAGGACTTAAGGATTGTTGATGCACAAAATCAGTGAGGACTTTGGTACAACAGAAAGTATTAAGTTTGTGATCTTCACTAGATTGCTCTGGTCATTAGTGTGGATAAGTATGTAAATGGATAGAGACAGGAAAGCAAACACAAGATGTACATGGTTCACCCAGATTGGCTACGTCCATGGAGTAGAGGAGTTCTCATTAATTATGAAGGGTTTACATAAGTACATAGGTTCAAGCTCTCCTTTAGTGAGTACAAGTGAATGATTTAGTACAAATGACATAGGTTCAAGCTCTCGTCTTCACTTGCCTTATCTGTCTCATAGGTAGATGTGTCATCTTCTCTGGAAGTACTCTTCCTCCATCCAGGGGTGGTATCTTTAACTGGTGGAGATGCACAAGGTAATGTATCAATTTCACTTGAAGCTTACTTGTAGTTTTAGGCTTGGTCAAGCGCGATACAAACCATGTAGTAGGAGTCCCCCAAGTCGCCGAGCTAGGGGATCTGCTGAAAGAGGCGACAGACAAGGTAAGCAATAAGAGCTCCAAGCAATCAGTCCCAGATCAGAAGTTTGATTTCGAGTTCCGGCTGATTGTTCTCATTCTCCCTATCTTGCAGGCAGCATGAAGGATAAAGAGAAGAAAAGGAGAATAGATGATATGAGATACTTTTGCTTTTGAAGAAGTAACTTTCCACAAGCTTATTCTTGAACTGGGCTGGAGGATTTTTTGGTTTCCTTCAGAGTATAAGGCCGACTGAAGAATTTAAGGGTCAAAACAAGTCCATCAAATCTAGAGTACGTTTGACCCTGCTGATATGGGATACTTTTGCTGTTAACAAAGTAGTGGATGTATCGGCACGTGTTCTGTTACGCTTGTATCCACATGCTTCCTTGTATCATTCTCACTTTCCCTATCTGTTCCTTAGGCAGATGTGGTATCTTTTTTGGAAGCATAAGATGTTGAAGATGAGTACTCGAGAGCAATGCTAGGTAAGTAATCAGGTAAGGGGTTCTAGGCAGTCAGTTCCTGACTAGAAGCTTGATTCCAAGTGCTGACTGATTGCTCTTTTTCTCCTTGTCTTGCAGGTAAGAACAAGGCCAAAGGAAAAGACAGGGAAAAAGCATGATATGGGATACTTTTGCTTTTAACCCTAATGATATGAGATATTCTTGCTCTGGTGTAGCTTGTTTGCAGAGGGATTATCGGGGGGAAAGAAAGATGAGTATTTCGAGAGGCTTCGTTGGGAGTGCCCTTTCAGATATGAGGAAAGGTTAAGCATTTTTGCAGGTCTGCCTGTCCGTTGAGGATGGAGGTCGACATATATAGGAGTTTCCCTAATAACAAGTAGTAATGCTATTCCTTTACCCTGCTTGGTCATAGCATGGTAGTGGGAGTTGCCAGCTTCACGTATGTCAGAGCACTTTGAAAAAGTGGTCTGTGGTATCTAGAAAGCTGATGTTGCATGTGAAGATTACAGACAAGCTTTATCCAAGGAGATATGGCTCTTGAAGTTGAGAAAGCGGTGCCTCTTCGATTTTCGAACAAGCAATCCTGTTGGGGATCTGGCTCTCGAGATTCGAAGAACGGTGCCTCTTCGATTTTTGAGAGAGCAATCCTGATGGGAGTCTGACTCTTAAGATTCGGAGAGCGGTGTCTCTTCGATTTTTGAGAAAGTAATCATGTTGGGAGTCTGGCTCTCGAGATTCGGAGGACGGTGCCTCTTCGATTTTGGAGCAAGCAATCTTGTTGGGAGTGTTTTCTCGAATGTGAGTAAAGGTTGGGCATGTTTGCTAGTCTACCTTGCCACGGAGCACAGATGTTGACACATAGGGACTTTCCAATTATCTAGTAGTGGTGTTGTTCCTTTACCCTTGTGGGTAATAATATGGTAGTTAGACCTTCAAAATTTATGCGTCTAAACTTTGTTAGTGCTGTTTCTTTGCTATTCTTTTACCCTTCTTGGTCATAGCGATGTAGTAGGAGCTACAAGCTTCACGTGTCTAAACTTTGTCAGAGATCTTTGGTAAAGTTATCTGTGGTACCCATGAGCTGTGGTGCGTGTGGAAAGTGGATGATTGAACAATAAGATTCACGTGCTTTCTACTTCACCAGAAATCTTCAACAGAATGCCCGTAATTTCAGCAAAGCTGAGTGTGCATGTGACAGGTGCTGACAAGGCTGAGAAAAGCAGGTGCCTCTTCGATTTCTGAGATCGGCCATCGTGGTCTCTGAACAGCCTAGCTTTTGAGAAAGCAAGCGCCTCTTCGATTTCTGAGATCGGCCTTCGTGGTCTTTGAGCAGCCTAGCTTTTGAGAAAGCAAACGCCTCTTCGATTTCTGAGATCGGCCCTCGTGGTCTCTGAGCAGCCCAACTTTTGAAAAAACAAACGCCTCTTCGATTTCTGGGCAGGCCCCTCTTCGATTTCTGAAGCTTCGTCGAGTGCAGATTTTTATAGAGGCTGGCATTAAGTTCCAAAGCACACTTGAATCTTCACCAGTAGAAGTTCCCTTCTTGCACTTATAAGATCTTGATTTGTCCGACCTTTTCTCTCTTCAACACCTTTGAAAATGTCTGGCCCTTCCGACTGTCGTTTTGACTTGAACCTTGTTGAAGAGGCAGCCACGCCTTCTCCAGACAACATATGGCGCCCATCCTTCTTATCCCCTACTAGTCCTCTTACCGTTGGGGATTTCGTGATGAAGAATGATATGACTGCTGCGGTGGTGGCCAGGAACCTTTTCACTCATAAAGATAACAGACTACTTTCCAAACGGTCTGATGACTTGGCTGTTAAGGATTCTCTAGCTCTAAGTGTTTAGTGTGCAGGTTCTGTGTCTAATATGGCCCAACGTCTATTTGCTCGAACCCGCCAAGTTAAATCATTGGCGGCTGAAGTGACGAGTCTTAAACAGGAGATTAGAGGGCTCAAGCATGAGAATAAATAGTTGCACCGGCTCGCACATGACTATGCTACAAACATGAAGAGGAAGCTTGACCAGATGATGGAATCTGATGGTCAGGTTTTACTTGATCATCAGCGGTTTGTGGGTTTGTTCCAAAGGCATTTATTGCCTTCGTCTTCTAGGGCTGTACCGCGTAATGAAGCCTCCAAATGATCAACCTCCGATGCCTCATCCTTCTAGGGTTCTGTCCAGTACTGAGGCTCCGAATGATCCCCTTCCGGTGCCTTCTCTTTCTGGGGCTCTACCGACTGCTGAGACTTCTCCTAAGCAACCTTTGTGAAGGCTCCCTCTTGTTTGTTTATTTTGACTCATGTATATGTACATATTTGTAACTTATCGGAGATATCAATAAATAAGCTTTGCTTCATTTCAACGTATTGTGTTAAATACACCAAAGCCTTCTTCACTGAGTGGGGTTGGCTATATGAATCTTAGAACGCCATTGTGCTCAGTCCTGTGTCATGTCCTCCGTTAGATCCAAATACTCTAAGTCTTTTCTTAGAGTCTCTTCCAAAGTTTTCCTAGGTTTTCCTCTACCCCTTCGGCCCTAAACCTTTGTCCCGTAGTCACATCTTCTAACCGGAGCGTCAGTAGGCCTTCTTTGCACATGTCCAAACCACCGTAACCAATTTTCTCTCAATTTTCCTACAATTTCGGCTACTCCTACTTTACCTCGGATATCCTCATTCCTAATCTTATCCTTTCTCATGTGCCCACACATCCAACGAAGCATCCTTATCTCCGCTACACCCATTTTGTGTACGTGTTAATGCTTCATCGCCCAACATTCTGTGCCATACAGCATCGTCGGCCTTATTGCCGTCCTATAAAATTTTCCCTTGAGCTTCAGTGGCAGACGACGATCACACAACACGTCAGATGCACTCTTCCACTTCATCCATCCAGCTTGTATTCTATGGTTGAGATCTCCATCTAATTCTCCGTTCTTTTGCAAGATAGATGCTAAGTAGCGAAAACGATCGCTCTTTGGTATTTCCTGATCTCTGATCCTCACCCCTAACTCATTTTGGCCTCCATTTGCACTGAACTTGCACTCCATATATTCTGTCTTTGATCGGCTTAGGCGAAGACCTTTAGATTCCAACACTTATTTCCAAAGGTTAAGCTTCGCATTTACTGATAGGAGCATATTTATGCGCCTTAGTTAGCTAGTTCTTATGCATTTTCGCTATGTTTTCTTCGTTAAAGTAGTCTTTTGAGCTACTTTCATGTGTTTTCAGGCTTAAAGGGCATATGACATAAAAGGATGCAAATTGGAGCCTTTTGGAGCAAAATGGAGCTTAGATTGGAAAGTACATGCTTGGAGCACAAGGAATGGACGAGTTTGAAGGGCAAAGGAGCTTAAGAAATGAAGAAATGAATGTGAAGAACAAAGAATTCAGAATTAGAAACCAAAGTTTCTAAAGTTGGAAGTTTCTATTCTTGGAGGTTTCCATTTTCGAGAGTTTCTATTCTTGGTTTTGGGCTTTCTAGAAGCCCTATCTACAAACCCAAACCCTAGCCCACTAATTTGCCGCACCTAGGCCTTTAAAATTTCTGATTTCCTTGTCTTGCAAGGCATTCTAGAAGCCTAAACCCTAGCCCACTAAACCAGCCGAACCCTAGGCCTTTTCCCTTGCAAATTCTGATTGTTTTAACCTATTTTCTGGTGGATTTGGGTTTCTAGAAACCCTAATCTGATTGCTAGGGTTTTTAAGTGCCTATATATACTCTCTTAAACCTCTTGGCCGAATATATCACCTCCCATATTCATTCTACACACCAAAACCCTAGTTCTAGTTCTTGCCGCAGCCTTCCATCCCCAAACCACCCCTTCACACCATTCAAACACACCTTGCCGCAACCCTAATCACCATTCTACATCACAAAACCCCATCCTACATCCATACACATCTCTGCCGCACCTTTTGGAGAAGAAGGAGAGCCTTGTCGTGCATTCCATTGATGAATGAGGGCCTTGTGCGCAAGTCATCTGCATCTTTGGGAGTTTTAAGAGTTTTTTCTTCTCTTGTTTCTGTTTTCATGTTTAATTTAAATTGCTTTTCAATTATGTTAAACATGTGGAACTAATTCCTTTTTAGTTAGAGGCGAATTTGAAGCCATGGACATATGTTTTATATGATTTGATTTCTTCCAATTATGATTTCATAAATCGTGAATGTGGTTTACTTATCTATTTGATTGATAACTTGTTTATGTATGTGGGTTGAGGGTCGACACTTAATTTGCATGCATAAACTCGATGCTAGGATATAAGGGAATTTCACCTAATCGTTATTAACTTATATTCATAAGTAGTGAAAGTCGCTAGTCACGATTGTGTTAAGTAAATCCTAGGCAAGAGTGACATGCGTATCCCATAGTTATGAATGCCTCGTCAATGCTTATGATTTCCATTAAACTTAATGATCTTTGATATGTGTCTCTATCATGCGTATTCCATAGTTAGGGTCCTTGATAAGAATAATTTGGTTGTAATGCGTATTCCATTCAATTCAATGAATCTAGGGAAATCTGAAAATTAATTGGTGCAATCTAGTTAATTTGGGGCATTGTCATTCATGGTTTGTTGAAAGAGTAATTGGAAATTGAATCGTATGCATATGTTCATGTGTGGATAAGGAACCCTCTAACTAGTTTCTCATCATTCTATTTCATCACAATCTGTTTTGCTTTACATTTGTTTTCAAAGTTAAGTTTTAAAGTTTCAATTTTCGTCAAAATGATTCCCCCATTGATTTTAAAGTGTTAGATTAGTTAGAAATCAATTTAGTTTGTGTTTTTAAGTGCTTTGAGTCAAGTTATAGTCCAATTTCGTCCAAATTAGTGTTAGGTACTCAAAACTGCCCAGAAAGTGGTTTTAAGGCAGTTTTGAGTCTTTTAGTTGCTGTTTTGAGTTTTTGGTTGATTTAAGTGTTTTAAACTCTAGTTTTGCATTAATTGAGTCTAGTTTAGTGTTCTACATTATGTTTTTATGTTCTTGAGTCAGTTTCACATTGATTAGCATCCCTAGTTAATCCCCGGTTTAGAACGATCCCTATTTGCTCATATACTACAATTGTCATCCATAGGGTTTAATTTGTGTGTCAAGTCAATTTTCACATCATTTACCCCTTCCTGAGTTTCATCTATCAACACTATATCGTCTGCGAAAAGCATACACCAAGGAATATCATCTTGAATATGTCCTGTTAACTCATCCATTACCAACGCAAAAAGGTAAGGACTTAAGGATGAGCCTTGATGTAATCCTACAGTTATGGGGAAGCTTTCGGTTTGTCCTTCATGAGTTCTTACGGCAGTCTTTGCTCCTTCATACATATCCTTTATAGCTTGGATATATGCTACTCGTACTCCTTTCTTCTCTAAAATCCTCCAAAGAATGTCTCTTGGTACCCTATCATACGCTTTTTCCAAATCTATAAAGACCATGTGTAAATCCTTTTTCCCATCTCTATATCTTTCCATCAATCTTCGTAAGAGATAGATTGCCTCCATGGTTGAGCGCCCTGGCATGAACCCGAATTGGTTGTCCGAAACCCGTGTCTCTTGCCTCAATCTATGCTCAATGACTCTCTCCCAGAGCTTCATTGTATGACTCATTAGCTTAATACCCCTATAGTTCATGCAATTTTGTACGTCGCCCTTATTCTTGTAGATAGGCACCAAAGTGCTCTTTCGCCACTCATTTGGCATCTTCTTCGTTTTCAAAATCCTATTGAAAAGGTCAGTGAGCCATGCTATACCTGTCTCTCCCAAGACTTTCCACACTTCGATCGGTATATTGTCTAGGCCCACTGCTTTTCTATGCTTCATCTTCTTCAAAGCTACAACCACTTCTTCCTTCCTGATTCGACGATAAAAGGAGTAGTTTCTACACTCTTCTGAGTTACTCAACTCCCCTAAAGAAGTACTCCTTTCATGTCCTTCATTGAAAAGATTATGAAAATAACCTCTTCATCTGTCTTTGACCGCATTCTCTGTAGCAAGAACCTTTCCATCCTCATCCTTGATGCACCTCACTTGGTTTAGGTCCCTTGTCTTCTTTTCCCTTGCTCTAGCTAGTTTATAGATATCCAACTCTCCTTCTTTGGTATCTAGTCGCTTATACATGTCGTCATAAGCCGCTGACTTAGCTTCTCTCACAGCTTTCTTCGCCTCTTGCTTCGCTTTTCTATACCTTTCACCATTTTCATCGGTCCTGTCCTTGTATAAGGCTTTACAACATTCCTTCTTAGCCTTCACCTTTGTTTGTACCTCCTCATTCCACCACCAAAATTCCTTTTGGTGTGGAGCAGAGCCCTTGGACTCTGCTAATACCTCTTTTACTACTTTTCGGATATGCATTGAATTGAACACCTTGGGGCCTCATGAGTATAGGGAGTTTTACCCAAAAGTCTCTGAACGATATGGTCGCCTGCACTTGCATGGACGATTGTTAGTTGGACATCAATGTATTTGTTTCTTCTTGTTACACTGCAGGGAAATCGAACCTTTAACTTAACCTAAATTTTAATCCGTTTTCTCATCCACTCTCACCACTTCTGCTAACCTATTAACTTTACCGTGATTACACACGTATAAAAACCTATCAAACTTCGTTGCGTGCTTGAAAAGTTGTTGACTCAAACTTGGAAAGTTGGTTGTTTAACAATTGCCAAAAGCGAAACTCGGAACGTTGGCCTTATAGAATGCTAATTCACGTAATTGAATCCCTAATTACTATTTTATATGTACAACAGTACAAGTACTTGCTAGATTGAGTTGATGGAGTCTAATTAGTGCTAATAATGCTGGCTCGAAATCATGAGATGCAAGTCAATGCACGATTTATACGCATGAAATCACTCAAGGTATATATAATTCATTCATTCATTTTGGTACTTGGGATCGATTGTGCAACAAAAACGTGAGAAAAATTGCTACCCTAATAAGCGAATAGACCAAGTTATGATGTCGTGTAATGACCTATTATTTCATATCTTTTGGAGATATTTCTTCGGTAGAAGAAGATTACAGCGTATCACAGTGCTATACTCACACAGGGATATAACCATGGGATAGCCACGTCTTTCTTCTCAGTACCACTACTGCATAGGACAACTCTCTTACAATTGAGGCCATGAGGTGTCGCATCTCACGTACATCAGTTTAAATTTACGTACCTTTGTGCCACATGCTCCAATATATTGTCTATGAATTTCAACAAGTTCACAATATATTTGTTGAGAGTATCATCCCAATTGGGAAACGAAAAGCTACACATAAGAGTTTAATTGATCTCAAGACTTTTAACTATTGCTAATTAATTTTGAGTTGAATACTCTGATTCTAACGATATCTTCTAAATTCGTATTATGCGATGTCATAGTTTATGATGGGCAAAATGCAAGTAGCAAATGAATCGATTGCTCAAGCTCAAAAAACAAAAAAGACAATAAGAAAAAAAGAAGGTTGATTGAAAATAACACAAGAAGCACAATGTTTGGACATAAACAGAACAAGGTACGGATAGATAATGGGCAGATTTTTCACCTCAAAGTATAAGTGGTAAAGTTGGAGAAGCCACATTTGAGTGTTAATTAATGTGAAGGCAAATTTTGTTGGGAGTATGTGATAATCAAACTGCTCTCTTGAGGTCTTCATTTTGAAAACTTGTGAGCTCCTTTTTTATATGAACCTTAAATTAATCTTATGACAAATTAAGCTATCAACTTAAATAATTCCTGTTACTCTGGAACACAATAATGAGTGTAGATTTTGTTTGTGCCCGTTTGGGGAATATGTGGTCTCGCCTTCGAGCAATGATTTTGTGGTCTCGTCTTTTAGCTGTGACTTTATATGGTCTCGTTCTCCTGGAATGACGTTGTATGGTTTCGCTCATCTGCGAAGATCGGTGTGTGCACTAGTATTGGTTTGTTGCATCTATTGTTCTTGTGACAAATTTGTATATTGGTGCACCTTGCGTATGGTAGCCTTGTAGGGGTTTTTTATTAATCGCTTGTTTGTACAAATTCACTAAGTGTATTGGTCACTAGAGCAATGTACCTAATTGGCACCCTTGTATTTGTTTGTGATGACCAATAAAATACCGCTATCATTTCTTGTAAAAAAAAAAACAATATTATGCGAAATGATTAAATTAAAAAAAATTAAAAGGTTCTTGCGTGAAACCTTCCATCTTCTTCCTCTACCGTCTCTCTCCTCGACATCTCCTTCCTCTCTCCATCTCTCCCCTTCTCTCCTCCTGAGTTTTTTGTTTTTTTCTTTTGCATATGAAAAAGAGAGGGGGATCTGTTTTAAAACTTTTCCTGTGTTTGGAAAATTTCATGTAAAAAAGGTTCATTCGTTCAAGAAGGGATTCCAAATTTCGAAACTACACATCTCAATTTTTTTGGTGCTTTGTAACTAACTAGGTTTGAATTATTGATAAAAGATGGTGTTAACGCTCATAATTGTAAGTTTAAAAAACTTAACAAATAACCCCTCTAGCGCTTGGGACCGAAGCTATGAAATAAATGACACAGGATATAAATAGTTTATCTCTCAAAACTGGGCTATGTCCACTGCATATATTATATATACATATATATTTGTTTGAGATTACAAATGTTACTTGAAAATGGCACAAAACTCTTAATTGGCATGGTGAAGCTGTAAAGCAGTATGTCCCCTTTCACCCAACTAGCCCCCTCCCTTCTCTCTACCTTCCCTTTTTTGTTTTATAAGCAAAACCACCATCTAAGTGTGTGTCCCAATGAGAAGATGATGCGACATCCTCCCAACCACTCAACAAATATCTAGACTAACAAATATCTAGTCTTGATTAACGTATCATCATGTAGTGGTCGTTTGTAGAGCCCTTGGGGTGGTGGTCGTCCGTAGAGCACTATGCATGCCTAGCACTACATGCCAAACACTCTGCCTAGCACTACTCTAGTGGTCCTGATAAAGCATTCTGGCCTAGTCTTAGCACCATGGTTTTGGTCTCAGCCTAACACCATTCTAGCCACTGTTCTAAAAATTCCCGTCTAGGCACTAGGCAGTTGACCATCGTCTCAATTAATCCTTAGGCGTTTAAAGATTAAGAAATGGCGCCTAGACTTGCTTAGGTGCCCACCTAACCCGTCCAGACCCACCCAGACACCCGCCTAGGTTGTGACTCTCACTTACACAGAAAATATATAACTTTCATTTTTGCATTTTATCTTTTTCAATAAATTGTAAGAGATTTGTTGAATACATAGAAAATATACAATGTTCATTTTGCATTTTATGTTGTAATACTTTATAATCTATATGTCATTCTATTTTGCAATTTATGTATTTCAATGAAATTATGTATTTTTAAGTATAATCAGACATTTATTTATACGATTTATATAATATATTTACTCAAATCCACCTAATTAGCTTAGGCCCCGCTTAGCCGCTTAGGCGCTAGGCTCCAGCCCGTCGCCCGACTAACACCTAACATTTTTTAAAATCTTGATTCTAGCACAACATATCTAGCACTTAGCCTAGCACTAAGCCTAGCACAACATGCCTAGCATTTAGCCTAGCACTTTTGAGATGGCATATCGTGTGCTAAAGAGTTGTCTCCTCTTAACCACTAAGGTCTTGGTACTTCGTTCTTCCTATGGGCCTTGGTCTTCTCTCCTTTCCTTAGGCCTTTGTCGGGCCTCCTCTTGGGCCTACATCGTTTCTAGGGACCGAAAAAGATCCTACGTTAACAGATGGGATGAAATTGGATGTGTAAAGTTATTAAGATTTTCTACAATTGGATTTGCTGAGCTTAGATATTTGATGAGGAGATTAGGTTTTGCATGGAAGGGATTAGACATGACATGAAACCTTCTTAAAATCTTTTTTTTCATTTTTGTTTTATCAATTAGTATTCTATATTCGTGTAACAAATATTATTTAAGTTGATAGTTTAATTTATTGTAAGATTAATTTGATGGCTTATATAAAAAAGACCTTACAAGTTCTCAAAATGAGAACCTTAGGAAAGCAGATCTAATGTTTTGAGAACCTTAGGAGTGCAGCTCTGATGTGGTTATTCTGCTATATCAAATAATTAACTGTGAATGGTTCCATAAGCTCACAAGAAATTATTGATCAAAAATGTGGAAACTAATCTAGGATAGAGAAGTCTTTTTTTTTTTTTTTGTCGGAGAAAGTGTATTTCATTAAGCAGTCCAAAAGGACACCCAAAACATAAAAGTTAAAAAGACAAAAAAAAAAAAGGGGTTTCCACCAAGCCTAACTGGAATTAGGACTGACAGCTAAAGGAAAAGGTTATGTTGTTTGTCATTAGGGCGAGAGAAATGAAAGAGAGGACAGAGAAAAGGAAGAGATTGCTTGCTACCAGCCTTTTATTTGTTTGTTTGGCGTGTGTGAGAGAAGTAGGGATGGCAACGGGACGGATGGGGTTCAGATATGCCATCTCTATACCCGAACCCGTTTATTTTTCCCAAACCCGAAACCGTAGAATCCCCGAACGGATTTTCCCCATAACCAAATCCATTGAGTAACGGATTTTCTATCGGGCAACGGTTTTTTCCATTATAATATTTTTATATTTTTATATTATTAATTAAATAGTAAATTTTAAATAAAAAATTAAATAGATTACTTATACAATGCATATACATCATATATTACTAAAGGGAATTGTTATTAGCACTTCAAAAATCTCATTTTACACTCCAAACTTTCTATATTAGGAAAGAAAAATACACTTGTGAGGAGTGTAGAATGAGATTTTTGAAGTGCCAATAATACTTCTCATACTAAATAGTGTTATTAATACAATTGATACAAATAATGCGTGTGATAAATATTGTTAAAAACGAGATTAATACTATTAATAATTGATAAGAATATAATTTGTATTATTAATGATTATTGATAACTCTCTTCTCTATATAATAAATATTGATATTTTTTTATTAATTCAAAACAGTTCGGTTTCAGGGATGGGTTCGGGACGGATACCCCAATAACCATAACCAAACCCAAAATCGAAAAATTTACCCGACGGTTACCCATAACCGTAAAATACTCGAAATTTAATCCCCAAAACCGAATCGTTCAGATCGATTACCTACAGAGAACGGGTTTGACGGGTCAAATTGCCATCCCTAGAGAGAAGGTCAAGACAAATCCTTGCCTCGAAAGAAACTTACCTATAGTCGAAGAAAAGTCTTTGATTCGGACATTACGTGGTGCAGGTTGTTAGGCCAAGACACAGTCGATAGGACCAAGAAGGAGCGTGGGTGAGGCCGGAAAATAGAGGCTGGGCATTGGTTGTCATATATTTTAATTTTTTTTATATAATGCTTAATTGACTTAAGATACTGCCACATTGGCACTCCCCTTGTATAGAAGTCCTTGTGATTTCTCTAGTGCTAAACGAGGTGCACTTTATTCACCCTTTTCGGTCCACCCTTGTTGCAAACATGAAGCAAGTAAATTACTTTCTTTTAAAGCTTTCGTTTTAGCAATTTCTTCCACCAATATCCAATTTTCTTACCCTTATATTTGACCTGTGAAGAAGTTCATCTCTACGGCTTGGTGTTGTCAGCAACGAGGGAAACTCCCATTATTGAAATGTATCGCATATCCTTTTCTCTCCATCTGTCTCATCAAATGATTATTCACACAACGAGAGAGAGAAATAGAGAGAATGAGCAATGCAACATTCTGTTTCTGTAGGCTTAAAGGGTTAAACGGTTAGAAGATCTGATAATTTTTATCAACTTTGTCTTCTAAATTTCTCATTGAACTCAATTTCCAAATGCGAATTTTGTTATCAACACTCAGATTACAACATGAAGTCACAAAAGAAAATAAAGATTTGCCAAATTAAAACTTTAGAAAATTAATTGCCTCATATCACAGATACTAATGTAACTGAGAGAGAGAGAGATAGATATTCGACATTTGCTGAAAAAATTCCCCCGCCTAATTAAACACTATTTTCACTAATCAACCAAGAAGTAGTAATAACTAAGAAAGAACACAAAAAAGCAAAAACAGATGGTTTTACATTTTATTAGGTAAAAATAGGTATAGTCACACAGGCTAATTAACCAGCAATGCAATCAAACTTATGGACAAACACGAAGTTGAATGTGAAGGAATGCAGCATTTAAACCGTGACGTGCTAACAGATAGGCAGAGGTGCGCCGTTCCAACCCTCGAGGCAACCCAGAATTGGGTCGATAATCTTACCCTGGCAGATGGCTTGGAACACCTTGTCACACTCCTCGCCCGGTGACCTGACCTTCTCCCCGGTTAGGTACTCTCCCCCCAACTCCTCCCTCACAAACTTGTACAAGGGATAAGATCTGCATTCCGCAATCCTGTTTGGAACTGCAGCATTTCCGCTCTCAATTGCACTCCTTGCACTCTCAACCTCTTTAGGCAAAAGCGCTTTCAGCTCTTCCTCGAAAGCTCCAATCTTTTGGAAGATCGAAGTGCTTGCATTCTTCTCACTCTCGCCATTTGTCAAAGCATGTTCAACCAGCACTTCCCTTAGTTTTTGCATCAATGGGTAAGTGGCACTGCAGGGATCGTCAATGTAGGCAAAAACATACTCCCTATCGACAACTTTAAGCAGATCCTTCTCACAGAACCTTGAGGGGTGAAGCTCTCCATTAACCCCAGTTGTTAAAGTCCTCTTTGCTACTTGGCTCACCGTGTTCTTCACAGTGTTCCTCAAGTTCTCCTCCAAATGCCTCAAATCTATGGACTGACAAAGCGCAACCAAAAATGTGGAAGACATGAGCTTCAAGATATCAACAGCTTCAGCTGTTTTCCTTGAAGAGATCAACCCCAAAGAGTTAACATCTTGGTTGTGCTGCTCAGCACTCTGGACATGGTTAGTTACCGGATTTGCGAGAAACTGCAGCTCAGAACAATAAGATGCCATGGCGATTTCAGCCCCCTTGAAACCGTAATCCAAGCTAGGATTCCTGCCTCCCGACAGATTTGAAGGCAAACCATTGTTGTAAAAGTCGTTGACAAGTTCAGAAAATTGTGCAAACATGAGCTTGCCAATGGATGCAATCGCCAAGCGAGTGTTGTCCATGGAAACCCCAATTGGGGTCCCCTGGAAGTTGCCTCCATGTAAGGCCTTGTTCCTCGAAACATCGATCAAAGGGTTGTCATTAACCGAGTTGATCTCCCTCTCAATGGATTTGGTGGAGAAACGAATCACTTCAATTTGAGGTCCCAGCCACTGAGGTGATGTTCGGAGAGCGTAGCGATCCTGCTTTGGCTTCTGCAGGGGATCCTGCTCATGCAACTTCTTAGCAGCTTTGACATAAGAGCTGCCATCCAAAATATGTTCCATAATTGCAGCTGCCTCAATCTGTCCAGGGTGGTGCTTCAACTTGTGCGTCAAGTGATCAGTAAACTCCGGTTTCCCCTGCATCACTTCAGCGAAAACCGCTGATAAAATCTCCGCGAGCAACGCCAAAATGTTGGTCTCGAAAAGAACCGTGGAGGCCAAGCCAGAACCAACAGCAGTGCCGTTCACAAGAGCTAACCCTTCTTTAGGCTGCAACTCAAAAAACCCGGAATTGATCCCTACTAGCTCAAAAGCTTCTGAGGCATTGAGCGTCTGCCCATTTGGTCCGACAGCTTTGGAATTAGGCCTGCCGGTAAGTAATCCGGCAATGTAGGATAGAGGGACAAGATCTCCGGAGGCGGTAATAGTACCGCGTAGGGGCAAGCATGGAGTAACGTTGTTGTTCAGGAACTTGGTGATGGCTTCCAAGATTTCGAATCTTATGCCGGAGTAGCCTTGGAGGAGTGTGTTGATTCGGACCAACATGGCTGCTCTTGTGGCTTGGTGTGGCAGTGTGTGGCCTGATTCTGTAGCACTTCCAAACACTCCAGCGTTCAAGAATCTGAACAAAGAAAATTAAGCCACAATTAGAAGCCATAATTTGATGAATAATCCAAAATTAAGGGCTTAAAAACAAAGGTGCTACTTCAACAACAATCAACTACAGTATAGTTAGAGATTGGAAAGTTCCGGCTGATTGTCGCAACATGTATCGATGTAATTGGTGAAAAAGTATTAGTTTAATTAACTTTTAAGAAGATATTTTTAGATGAATTGTTACATTGTTACAACACATATCGGTGTAAGATCTGATGAAAACAGATCTTTTACTTACAAAATGTTGTGTTTACATCGTGCTTTGATTGTAAAGTTTATTAATCAAATACCTTTTTACAAGATTTGAATATGTGGATTTATAGTTAGAGATGGGAAAGTCCCAAATGATTGTGCTTAGCAAATTCTCTAAACTTTGAACTGCAACAACTCATGACAAACAATATTAATTGGTCACAAAATAATTTGTCACACTTAGCTGGTTTCCCAAGTCAGCCCGTTATGACTCGGGTTAACTCGACCAATTCAACTCGGTCTCCACTCACTCCACAAGCCAGTAATTAACAATGCTAAACCCCTGAACCCTCACCAACCACAATCCTCCTAACTCGTCCACTATACACCGAGTCAACTCGGCCGAGGCAAAATTATAGGTACTTGCAAGGCAAGTGATGGTAATAAAAAAGAGTGATGGAAAGGGACTGGCTGACTCCGAAAATACCTGATCCACCGTTTTTGGTATATCGTTAATGTCTTTTTCATATTAGTTAATACATTAATAAAATATCGACAATGGAACAGGTACTATAAATTGATGCTCGGTAGTTTAGCTTACCTAATTAGCTCCTTTTGAAGGGCAGCTCCTTTGTTTGTTCTCCGGTGGGAGGTTGCACCAAACCCGGTGGTGACACCGTAGCTGTCAGTCCCCTTACCCATGCTATCCATGACCCAATCACTGCTGGCCTTGACCCCAGCCCTAGCCGACTCAGACAGCTCAACCTTGACCCCGGTGTCATGAGTGGCTATGGCTGCAACTTGGGAAATGGTGAGACTCTCTCCGCCGAGCTTCACCACCGGCTTTCTGTACTCCGCCACCATACGCTTCACTTCATCCAAGTGGCTCCCTTTTAGTGAATCAGCCACTAGACCCCAGTTCAATGGGTCCTTTTTAATGCACAGCTGGGACTCCGACACTCCGTTCTGGTGGTGGCCGTTTTGACCATTTTGCGTGATGGTTTTCGCTTCCATGTTAATTACGAGAAACTGAAAACTCAAAAACTCTAAAAACCGAGGGAAGTAGAAGCGAGGAAGGTGTTTAAAGAAAGTGGTGAAAAGATAAAAAGGTGGTGGTGGACCGTTGGTGGAGTGTTGGTTTTTGAGGAGTGGAGGGAGGGAGGAGGATGTTTAAATAGAGAGGAGGGGGTAAGTGGAAGGAAAGGATGGGGTTTTGAAACGACTCATATTTGGGAAGTGGCTTGGTAGGTGAGCATAAGGGTGGCAGAGAGCCACACGCGGGTTGGTTGAAAATTCAATGTAGCTGTGTGATGGTGGCATGATCCATCGGTGGAGAGGTTCTTGCAACGTGGCTACTGAGGTGGACGATTGGACGACCGTATGCTTTGTTGGTTGCTTTGGGTTTCTGGGGTAGGAGGAGATGACACCATATGAAAGTGTTTGGTGGGGATTGTTGTTAGTGTGAAAAAGGAAAAACTAAATATAAAATGAATATTTATGGTCAACTTGTATGTGTTTGGAATAAGGAGGGGCACTTAGAGCAACTCCACCGGGATCAATAGCCTGATGGACAAGCAATTTTTTTGACCCAATAGCCCTAGCTCTTTGCTCCAGCCCATGCGGGCAATTGGGTTGAGGGGGGCCCGAGTGAAAGGCCCGGCTCGAATCGGTGGCCCAAGAGCCTAAGGCCAAATGATGCATGGTCAGCCACGTATAAAAAAATTTGCGTCAAGCGCGTGTCGCATACGTGCGCGTGGGGGCGCGTCACCTACAACTTTTCAGTCGATGGGGCCCGCGATGCAGACAGCTGAAATGTTACCGTTGGTGGGCTGGCACGTTCTCGTCCATTGGATTTCAACGGTTACTTTTTTTATCAGCTGTTGGATTTGAGATCAACGGTCCAAGTTATTCGCCTTTAAATTTAAAAAAAAATAAAGAATTCACATTAAAAAATTCAGATATGTTATCGTGTGCCACGTGGCACAATCTGGAGGGTTGGATTTCAAATTTTTTTTAATCCAACGGCAGCTACTGTTCATTAAAGGCATTTACTGTTCATTTGGGGGATTCAATAGTAAGTTGCCCTAAGGGGCATTTGATACGCTAGAGTTGCTCTTATATCTAATGAGATAAATATACGTGGCTGTGTTAGTTATCTATAATGGTGAGGGCAACCACATAAATGGTGACATGGATGAACATTTGTTGATGTCAATTTGGAGTACAAAGTAAGAAAACCATTGCGTTCTTCAGAATAGGATTTTCTCCCCCTATTTCCTTCCCTTCCTTCATTTCCTAATTGAACGGTTACGATTAAGACACGTTAATATTTTATATTAATTTTTTTTTATAGAAACAACAAGACAAAAAGCAAAGTAGTTGCTTATATTGTTACCGAGTGAAATTTCCATTTGGCTAGGTACTTCTTTCGATTAACAAATTATTTTGTTCTACGTTTTTACTTGAATTAGTTTTGAGGGTTCCTTAATTTAATGTTATCTAAAGATGATCAATAACATTTATTTATTTATTTATTAAATGAGTTAGCTCCCACCACATATTTATGACAGATTAATTCTCTTTTCCACTAAGTCTCAGTATCAAATCACATGTGTACTTTTGGCCTTCGAGAAATAGTACGCCAAAGCATAATTTTTTTGTCAAAAAGATAGATTATAGAATCGAATAGATTTACATCTTCCGTAAGAATATTTATGACAGATTAATTATCTTCTCCATGAAGTCTTGGTAGCACATGAGTACATTTGAAACCTGACATACCAACACACCACATGCACATTATTGCAAAAATTACTACATAATCAATATAAATTTATTTCCAAGATGGGTCATGGACTACCCTAGTCTCCATGTGGCTCCGCCACTGTTTAACCTTTAGGTGAAACAGTATGCCGAAGCATAATTAATTATTGACCCCAAAACATACATCCGTAAGAATTTAAACTCGAGCTAAAAATTTCAAAACTTTGCTCTTTTTTCACTAGACCAAACCTCTCAGGTTTACAGTCCATTCTATTATTCACAAGCAATTAAAGACAACCAAACAATTTGACGGTTTTGCATGCACATGCACACTTGCTAGCATGTAGCCGAAAAAAAGAAACAAGCTTATGGCATGTGTTAACTACTAAAATGATTGTTTATAACTTCTCGATATTTTTAAGAAAAAATAAGCTTATTAATTCATTTGGTTTGTTAGTTAAAGACTTCAAGTCCTCTAACTAGATAAATAAAGACTTGTTGCAGTCATATTTAGAATAGAAATGTGATTGTGTAAATCTTAGGGAATCTGGGAAAGTATCTTATATTCCTATTAGGATTAGATTACTTATTAAATATTGTAATCCTAAAGGGAAAGGTTTTACCCTTCCTACTACTATAAATAAAGGCACAATGGGGTGAATCAAACACACATCTCAATTCAATATTGCTGAACCCTCCTCTCTCTCTAAACCCTAGATCATTCAATCAAATTGGCCTACAATACGTTATCAGCACGCTCTTGCCAAAATTAAATTAGAAGGAAATATGGGTTTCCTAAACCCTAAGGGATTTGAAGAAAAAAAAAAGGGAAATTGGGCATGGTGCGGCACACCCACTGCACCACCATTATGCATACTGATACGGGGTCCAAATGGATGGGCCTGTAGCCCTTCACCCTTGCACTGTGGCCCGTAGCCACGCAACAAACCCAAGCCCGTAGCCTTCATTCAAATCCAGCCCAGTTGGCTGGGTGTTTCCCACGACATGCACCAGCCTACAATGTTGTGCCTTTTCTCCCGTAACCCAAACCTGCAAGCCAGCTTTCACTGGACCTACCCGTGCCACCCCGTAGGCCCTTGGGCCTGTCCCATCTCTGGACCCATGGCCTGCAGCCATCCCACGAGCTGCTTTAGCGAGACCCGAGCTTTTTGCTCATGGAACCAAGCCCAAATTATTTTGGGGCTATATTTTCGATCCAATAATATTATTTTAATATTATTTAGCTTCTACAATCGACCCGGTATGGCCTGATTTATTGAATGAATTAAAAGTAACCTGCAGTCCATTAATCTGATAATGAATCCAAAATTATTGACCTGAAGATCACTTTTGGACATTAACGATTCAATAATTTATTTTTATACTTTGAACCGTCACATACTTTCGTAGCAACGAATCTCTCACACTTGAGCTCCCGAAGAACCTCAAATCCACTATATCTAAATTAGTATATTGCATTCTATGTTTCTTGCAGGAACCTCTCATTATGAACTAATTGTTCATAAAACTAAATTGAACCTGTAGTTTCAAATTTAGTGCCTTTGAAACCCGAAGTTTTCTTTCAAAACATACCACATGAAACCCATAGTTTTCATGCATAAATTAAACCACTACATGTCTATAGAACCTGTATGTTCTACGATATATGTCTATGGCTTGCCATATGACTAATCACGTTTTCTCCCTCAGTTTTAGGGACATGTCGAACTTGAACAAGCTCGATTTCTCCGCTCTAGAAGTCTCTGGAAGAAACTATCTGCAGTGGGTTCAAGACGTGAAGCTCCATCTCACTGCAAAGGGTATTAGAGCCACCATCGAGGCACCTACTGCCGATAAACCCGTTGATGAAGCTCAGAAGGCTATTGCAATGATCTTCATCCGAAGACACATTCATGATGCACTGCAGACTGAGTATCTCGCTGAGGAGGACCCATACACCCTCTAGCTTGCTCTGGCCAACCATTTCGATCATCAGAAAGACATATACTTGCCTGAAGCAAGACACGACTGGCAGCATCTTCGTTTCCAGGACTTACCTTTTTTATTTATGTGAAGAAAAAAAAATTGTGGACAAATAAAAAATATCCAAACCGATAGTCTATGATATTGCTCCGTAAGTCTTTGTATTTAGTGGGCAAGGTGGTTGAAACTTGAAACAGTACCACAGCGTTCGGATCATCTGTGCCATTTTGGTGCATATCATTTTGATATGGGTAATGATAAAGAGATTAAATTTAGAAATAAAATTTACAAACTAAATGATATGTCACCAATAGGAATGAACACGTTTATCAATGTTTAAGTAATAAACCAATCATCAACTTCCATGTTCTTTAATTTCAAAAATTTTGCCCACAAATTTAATTTCCCTAACATTATCGTTTTGCCATTCATCAAGTCTAAGTCAAAGGGAGCCATGACTCGTGGTGAGTACTTCAATGCCAGAGACAGAGAGAGATTATTGGTTCCCTCTATTTCCTAAACAATACATAATTTGGTACAATTACACTAGTTGAAATTCACACACTGTATGTATAAACCTAAGAAAATATAAAGAATGTGTGTCAATCATTGTTCTAAAAATCCTCGTCCAGGCGCTAGGCGGCTAGCCACCGTCCCGATTAATGCCTAGTCATTTGAAAATTAAGAAAGGGCGCCTAGACCTGATGAGGCACCCACCTAGACCGTCCAAACCCGCCTAGGCACCCGCTTAGGTTACGACTCACTTAGACAGAAAATAGATAACTTTCATTTTGTACTTTAATTTTTTCAATAAATTGTAAGAGACTTGCTTAATAGTTAAATGAACACACATTATATGCGTGTTCCCCATGTTTTCATTATGTTCCCATAGTTTATAATATATGTCATTCTATTTGTAGTTTATGATGAAATTATATATATTTTAAGTATAAACAGACACTTATTTACACGAAATATAATAGATTTATTTAAATTCGCCTAGTCTACCTAGGCGCCCGCCTAGACCCCTCTAGCCGCCTAGGCGCTAGACCCCAACCCGCCACCCAACTAGCGCCTAGCTTCTTTTAGAACCTTAGTGTCAATTAGCGTTTACCTCAATCCTTCTAACAAGTAACATTGGGTAAAATATGACGTTTCTATTATAATTGTTAACATAGGATGGAATTTTGTATGACTTTAAAGAGGCTATTCTTTTATAGAGTATTACTTTATATCAGTTTTATTGTACTTGCATCCCTCCATATAGGTATGTACATATCCCAACTTTTTGTAAATAACGTATCTTCACCGTGTACATGTTATAATTGAGACTATCCAATTTATTAATCATTATTTTTGAAGATCATCCCTACAAAAAATCAGTCGAATTAGAGATCATTTATGCATCCAAATGTATGGAACAAATCAATAGTGCGAGTACCAAATAACATATTTATAGTGAACCGTCCATTTACTTTGTACACCTAGATAACTAAATGAACTTTGATTCAAATAGGTTTTTTTAAGGGACAATATATCTTCAAATGAAGATTAAGAAATTAAACTGTTTCAGGTATGAAATTTACATGGTGAAGATACGTTATTCGTAAGGGGTAAGATATGTTCATTCCCCCATGAAATTGCATGTATTATTCTATTTAATTTTAGTATACTAAAAATAAGAATTATCATATCGGTATTTTAATATACTTAGTACTACGGTCTAGTGATATACTTCTACACTGGTAAGTGAGAGGTCTTAGATTCGATTCTTGCCAAAAGCGAATTTAAACCACATTATTGCTAGCCCATTGTAAAGCTTAATCCATGACTTTAAGTCTTTTAACTAGATAAATAAAGACTTTCCTTTTTTATTTATGTGAATAAAAAATAATAAAAAGAACTTCAAAAATTTACAATTTAACCAAAAATCATCTATTAACTTAATTTACTGATAAAGACAAAAAAAAACATAAAATATAAGCATGTGTGCCCAGCGCGTGTTAAGTTTCATAAACAATGTAGTAAGTTTCATAAACAGTGTAGTAAATTTCATAAACAGTGTAGTACCGTTAAATTTTATAAACAGTGTAGTTCCGTTAAGTTTCATAAACAGTATGTGTGAGGATGTGCGGGTCCCAAGCGTCAGTATTATTATTTTTTTTAAATATTAAAATTTAAGTTTTTTTGTCCTTTTTATTAAAGTATAAGAGTTTTTCATTAAAATTTAAGTCTTTTTCATTAAATAAAGTTATAGCATGATTTTTTGTTAAAATAAACTTGACCCAAGTTCTTTTCATGAAAGTTCCTAATTGTGGACACATAAAAATATTTCCAAACCGATGGTCTCATGAAATTGCTTCGTAAGTCTTTGTACATATAGTGGGCATAGTGGGCAAAGGTGGTTGAAACAATACCACAGCGTTCGGATCATCTGTGCCATTTCGGTGCATATCATTATATTCCTCAGTCAAAGGGACTGCTATGACTCAAGGGGAGTCTAAAAGGTCTCCTACTACAATGTGGATGCACCAACTGGGAAGATGATCAAGTTTGACTTCGACGCCAGAGAAAGAGAGATTATTGGTTCCCCCTATTTCCTTAACATTACATAATTTGGTATAATTACACTAGATGAAATTCACATGCTGTATGTATAAATTTAAGAAAATATAAAAAACATGTATCAATTAGCATACCATGCATTTATCTCAATCCGTCTAACAAGTAACAACGATAACATTGTAGAAATACATTTGAGTAACATAGGACATTTGGAAACTATTACAATTGTTAACATAGGACGTATGACACTTGGTTCAGAGGTAACAACTCGAAGTTTGGAGTAAGTCGCAAATTGAAGATTTTTTTTCTGTAAGTGGACAAAGTAAGCTTGTAAGTTACTTTTATTCAAAATTTTGAAATTCTGAATTTAGGTTAAATGATACATGTACTTTGATATGGTGTTATTGATGAAGTTGCCTTGTTGGTGAGCGTGTTTTGGCGATGATGGCGCCAGCAAAATTGATGAAGAAAGTTGGGACAGAGAAATTTGTGTGAAGTGGATAAATGGGTTTGATGAAGAAGAGAAGCAAAAAATGGTTATTGATTTCAGCACAATCCTATATAAAAACAAAAGGTTGTTGTCAATTTATTTAAGAATAATACTTGGGAAACTAAGGACCAAAAGAAATGGCTTGGGGTCGCCAGCAGACGTTTGCTGTAGAAACAAAACGAAAAGGGAAAGCACATATGCGTGTGAAACAAAAACACGAAGGGTAGTGAATTTGTGTTTAAGTTCCACCAAGTTTTTTTTCTAAACAACTTCGCTGGTAGTGGGAGCCAAAGCTGATCTACTTAATTAATTAAGACCACCAAAAGATAAAGAAACACAAAGTTAACTTCACCTACTGCTTTTTAATTTGTACATATAAAGAATAATAGTGTTATCCACACACCTATTTTTACTTCTCACACACCCCTCTCAATCTTCGGATGTCGAATAGAATGGATTAAAGAAGATTACAACAACAACAACAACAACAACAAAGCATTTTCCCACTAAGTGGGGTCGGCTATATGAATCCTAGAACACCATTGCGCTCGGTTTTGTGTCATGTCCTCCGTTAGATCCAAGTACTCTAAGTCTTTTCTTAGGGTCTCTTCCAAAGTTTTCCTAGGTCTTCCTCTACCCCTTCGGCCCCGAACCTCTGTTCCGTAGTCACATCTTCGAACCGGAGCGTCAGTAGGCCTTCTTTGCACATGTCCAAACCACCGTAACCGATTTTCTCTCATCTTTCCTTCAACTTCGGCTACTCCTACTTTACCTCGGATATCCTCATTCACAATCTTATCATTTCTCGTGTGCCCACACATCCCACGAAGCATCCTTATCTCTGCTACACCAATTTTGTGTACGTGTTGATGCTTCACCGCCCAACATTCTGTGCCATACAACATCGCTGGCCTTATTGCCGTCCTATAAAATTTTCCCTTGAGCTTCAGTGACCTACGACGGTCACACAACACGCCAGATGCACTCTTACACTTCATCCATCCAGCTTGTATTCTATGGTTGAGATCTCCATCTAATTCTCCGTTCTCTTGCAAGATAGATCCTAGGTAGCGAAAACGGTCGCTTTTTGTGATCGTCACTAGATTGCTTCGGTCATTAGTGTGGATAAGTATATAAATGGATATAAAGATAGGAAAGCAAACACCAGATGTACGTGGTTCACCCATATTGGCTACGTCCACGAAATAGAGGAGTTCTCATTAATTGTGAAGGGTTTACACAAGTACATAGGTTCAAGCTCTCTTTTAGTGAGTACTAGTGAATGATTTAGTACAAATGACATTAGGAAATATTGTGGGAGAATGATCTCGTAATCACGAAACTTCTAAGTTCCGGAGTGTGGTATCGTCTTGACTTGCCTTATCTGTCTCGTAGGTAGATGTGGCATCTTCTCTGGAAGTACTCTTCCTCCATCCAGGGGTGGTATCTTTAACTGGTGGAGATGCACAAGGTAATGTATCAATTTCACTTGAAGCTTACTTGTAGTTTCAGGCTTGGTCAAGCGCGATACAAACCATGTAGTAGGAGTCCTCCAAGTCGCCGAGCTAGGGGATCTACTGAAAGAGGTGACAGACAAGGTAAGCAATCAGAGCTCCAAGCAATCAGTCCCAGATCAAAACTTTGATTTCGAGTTCCGGCTGATTGTTCACATTCTCCCTATCTTGTAGGCAGCATGAAGGATAAAGAGAAGAAAAAAGAGAAGAGATGATATGGGATACTTTTGCTTTTGAAGAAGTAACTTTCCACAGGCTTATTCTTGAACTGGGCTGGAGGGTTTTCTGGTTTCCTCCAGAGTATAAGGCCGACTGAAGAATTTGAGGGTCAAAACAAGTCCATCAAATCTATAGTACGTTCGACCCTGCTGATATGGGATACTTTTGCTTTTGACAGAATAGTGGATGTATCGGCACGTGTGCTGTTACGCTTGTCTCCACATGCTTCCTTGTATCCTTCTCACTTGCCCTATATGTTCCTCAGGCAGATGCGGTATCTTCCCTGGAAGCATAAGATGTTGAAGATGAGTACTCGAGAGCAATGCCAGGTAAGTAATCAAGTAAGGGGTTCCAGGCAGTCAGTTCCTGACTGGAAGCTTGATTCCAAGTGCTGACTGATTGCTCTCTTTCTCCTTGTCTTGCAGGTAAGAACAAGGCCAAAGGAAAAGATAGGGAAAAAACATGATATGGGATACTCTTGCTTTTAACCCTGATGATATGAGATATTCTAGCTCTAGTATAGCTTGTTTGCAGAGGTATTATCGGGGGGAAAGAAAGCTGAATATTTTGAAAGGTTTCTTTGGGAGTGCCCTCTCAGATATGAGGAAGGGTTGAGTATTTTTGCAGGTCTGCCTGTCTTTTGGGGATTGAGGTCAACATATATAGGAGTCTCCCTAACAACAAGTAGTAATGTTATTCCTTTACCCTGCTTGGTCATAACACAGTAGTGGGAGCTGCCAGCTTCACATGTTTTAACTCTGTCAGAGCACTTTGAAAAAGTGGTCTGTGGTATCTGGAAAGCTGATGTTGCGTGTAAAGATTATAGACGAGCTTTATCCAAGGAGATCCGGCTCTTGAAGTTGGGAAAGTGGTGCCTCTTCGGTTTTCGAGCAAGCAATCCTGTCGGAGATCTGGCTCTAGAGATTCGAAGAACGATGCCTTTTCGATTTTTGAGAAAGCAATCCTGCTAGGGGTCTGGCTCTCGAGATTCGGAGAGCGGTGTCTCTTCGATTTTTGAGAAAGTAATCATGTTGGGAGTCTGGCTCTCGAGATTCGGAGGGCGTGCCTCTTCGATTTTGGAGCAAGCAATCTTGTTAGGAGTGTTTTCTCGAATGTGAGAAAAGGTTGGGCATGTTTGCTAGTCTATCTTGCCACGAAGCACAGAGGTTGACACACAGGGACTTTCCAATTATCCAGCAGTGGTACTGTTCCTTTACCCTTGTGGGTAATAATATGGTAGCTAGACCTTCAAAATTTATGTGTCTAAACTTTGTTAGTGCTGTTTCTTTGCTATTCTTTTACCCTTCTTGGTCAGAGCGGTGTAGTGGGAGCTGCAAGCTTCACGTGTCTCAACTTTGTCAGAGAACTTTGGCAAAGTTATCTGTGGTACCCATGAGCTAATGTTGCGTGTGGGAAGTGGGTGATTGAACAGTAAGATTCATGTGCTTTCTACTTCACCAGAAATCTTCGACATAATGCCCATAATTTCCACAAAGCTGACAGGTGCTGACAAGGCTGGAAAAGTAGGTGCCTCTTCGATTTCTGAGATCGGCCCTCGTGGTCTCTGAGCAGCCCAGCTTTTGAGAAAGCAAGCGCCTCTTCGATTTCTGAGATCGGCCTTCGTGGTCTTTGAGCAGCCCAACTTTTGAGAAAGCAAACGTCTCGTGGTCTCTGAGCAGCCCAGCTTTTGAGAAAGCAAACGCCTCTTCGATTTCTGAAGCTCCGTCGAGTGCAGATTTTTATAGAGGCTGGCATTAAGTTCCAAAGCACACTTGAATCTCCACCAGTAGAAGCTCTATTCTTGCACTTCTAAGATCTTGATTTGTCCGACCTCTTCTCTCTTCAACACCTTTGAAAATGTCTGGCCCCTCCGACCGTCGTTTTGACTTGAACCTTGTTGAAGAGGCAGCCACGCCTTCTCCAGACAACATATGGCGTCCATCATTCGTCTCCCCTACTGGTCTTCTTACCGTTGGGGATTCCGTGATGAAGAATGATATGACCGCTGCGGTAGTGGCCAGGAACCTTCTCACTCCCAAAGATAACATACTACTTTCCAAACGGTCTGATGAGTTGGCTGTTAAGGATTCTCTGTCTCTCAGTGTTCAGTGTGCAGGTTCTGTGTCTAACATGGCTCAACGCCTATTTGCTTGAACCCGCCAATTTGAATCTTTGGCAGCTGAAGTGATGAGTCTCAAACAGGAGATTAGAGGGCTCAAGCATGAGAATAAACAGTTGCACCGGCTCGCACATGACTATGCTACAAACATGAAGAGGAAGCTTGACCAAATGAAGGAATCTGATGGTCAGGTTTTCCTTGATCATCAGAGATTTGTGGGTTTATTCCAAAAGCATTTATTGCCTTCGTCTTCTGGGGCTGTACCGCGTAATGAAGCTCCAAATGATCAACCTCTGCTGCCTCCTCCTTCTAGGGTTCTGTCCAGTACTGAGGCTCCAAATGATCCCCCTCCAGTGCCTGCTCTTTCTGGGGCTCTACCGACTGCTGAGACTTCTCCTAAGCAACCTTTGTGAAGGCTCCCTCTTGTTTGTTTATTTTGACTCATGTATATGTACATATTTGTGACTTATCGGGGATATCAATAAATAGCTTTCCTTCATTTCAACGTATTGTGTTAAATACACCAAAGCCTTCTTCGCTAAGTTCTCTGAATTTTCTTTTGTTGAAGCTTGTATGTTGAAGCTTTGTGAGTGGAGCATGTAGGTTGAGGTAGTATTCCCTTAATTTCCCGAGTGAGGAAAACTTCTCGGTTGGAGACTTGGAAAATCCAAGTCACTGAGTGGGATCGGCTATATGAATCTTTGAACGTCATTGTGCTCGGTCATGTGTCATGTCCTCCGTTAGATCCAAGTACTCTAAGTCTTTTCTTAGAGTCTCTTCCAAAGTTTTCCTAGGTCTTCCTCTACCCCTTCGGCCCTGAACCTCTGTCCCATAGTCGCATCTTTTAATCGGAGCGTCAGTAGGCCTTCTTTGCACATGTCCAAACCACCGTAACCGATTTTCTCTCATCTTTCCTTCAATTTCGGCTACTCCTACTTTACCCCGGATATCCTCATTCCTAATCTTATCCTTTCTTGTGTGCCCACACATCCAACGAAGCATCCTCATCTCCGCTACACCCATTTTGTGTACGTGTTGATGCTTCACCGCCCAACATTCTGTGCCATACAGCATCGCCGGCCTTATTGCCGTCCTATAAAATTTTCCCTTGAGCTTCAGTGGCATACGGCGGTCACACAACACGCCGGATGCACTCTTCCACTTCATCCATCCAACTTGTATTCTATGGTTGAGATCTCCATCTAATTCTCCGTTCTTTTGCAAGATAGATCCTAGGTAACGAAAACGATCGCTCTTTGGTATTTCTTGATCTCCGATCCTCACCCCTAACTCGTTTTGGCCTCCATTTGCACTGAACTTGCACTCCATATATTCTGTCTTTGATCGGCTTAGGCGAAGACCTTTAGATTCCAACACTTCTCACCAAAGGTTAAGCTTTGCATTTACCCCTTCCTGAGTTTCATCTATCAACACTATATCGTCTGCGAAAAGCATACACGAAGGAATATCATCTTGAATATGTCATGTTAACTCATCCATTACCAACGCAAAAAGGTAAGGACTTAAGGATGAGCCTTGATGTAATCCTACAGTTATGGGAAAGTTTTCGGTTTGTCCTTCATGAGTTCTTACGGCAGTCTTTGCTCCTTCATACATATCCTTTATAGCTTGAATATATGCTACTCGTACTCCTTTCTTCTCTAAAATCCTCCAAAGAATGTCTCTTGGGACCCTATCATACGCTTTTTCCAAATCTATAAAAACCATGTGTAAATCCTTTTTCCCATCTCTATATCTTTCCATCAATCTTCGTAAGAGATAGATTGCCTCCATGGTTAAGCGCCCTGGCATGAACCCGAATTGGTTGTCTGAAACCCGTGTGTCTTGCCTCAATCTATGTTCAATGACTCTCTCCCAGAGCTTCATTGTATGACTTATTAGCTTAATACCCCTATAGTTCATGCAATTTTGTACGTCGCCCTTATTCTTGTAGATAGGCACCAAAGTGCTCGTTCACCACTCATTTGGCATCTTCTTCGTTTTCAAAATCCTATTGAAAAGGTCAGTGAGCCATGTTATACCTGTCTCTCCCAAAACTTTCCACACTTCGATTGGTATATCGTCTGGGCCTACTGCTTTTCTATGCTTCATCTTCTTCAAAGCTACAACCACTTCTTCCTTCCGGATTCGACGATAAAAAGAGTAGTTTCTACAATCTTCTGAGTTACTCAACTCCCCTAAAGAAGCACTCCTTTCATGTCCTTCATTGAAAAGATTATGAAAATAACCTCTCCATCTATCTTTAACCGCGTTCTCTGTAGCAAGAACCTTTCCATCCTCATCCTTGATGCACCTCACTTGGTTTAGGTCCCTTGTCTTCTTTTCCCTTGCTCTAGCTAGTTTATAGATATCCAACTCTCCTTCTTTGGTATCTAGTCGCTTATACATATCGTCATAAGCCGCTAACTTAGCTTATTTCACAGCTTTCTTCGCCTCTTGCTTCGTTTTTCTATACCTTTCACCGTTTTCATCGGTCTTATCCTTGTATAAGGCTTTACAACATTCCTTCTTAGCCTTCACCTTTGTTTGTACCTCCTCATTCCACCACCAAGATTCCTTTTGGTGTGGGGCAAAGCCCTTGGACTCTCCTAATACCTCTTTTGCTACTTTTCGGATACAACTAGCCATGGAATCCCACATTTGGCTAGCTTCCCCCTCTCTATCCCACACACATTGGGTGATTACTTTCTCTTTGAAAATGACTTGTTTTTCTTCTTTTAGATTCCACCATCTAGTCCTTGGGCACTTCCAAGTCTTGTTCTTTTTTCTCACTCTTTTGATATGTACATCCATCACCAACAAGCGATGTTGATTAGCCACGCTCTCCTGGTATAACTTTGCAATCCTTACAAGTTATACGATCCCCTTTCCTCATTAGAAGAAAATCTATTTGTGTTTTTGACGACCCACTCTTGTAGGTGATCACATGTTCTTCTCTCTTCTTAAAGAAGGTGTTGGCTAAGAAGAGATCATATGCCATTGCAAAATCCAAGATAGCTTCCCCATCCTCGTTTCTCTCCCCAAAACCATGGCCACCATGAAAACCTCCATAGTTGCCTGTCTCCCTGCCCACGTGTCCATTTAAATCTCCTCCTATAAATAACTTCTCCGTCTGAGCAATTCCTTGCACCAAGTCTCCAAGGTCTTCCCAAAATTTCTCTTTCGAACTCATATCCAACCCTACTTGAGGTGCGTACGCACTAATCACATTGATAAGTTCTTGTCGTATTACAATCTTGATTGCCATGATTCTATCTCCTACCCTCTTGACATCTACCATATCTTGTGTCAAGGTCTTGTCCACGATGATGCCAACACCGTTTCTCGTTCTATTTGTGCCCGAGTACCAAAGTTTAAACCCTGAGTTTTCTAGATCCTTTGCCTTAAGACCAACCCACTTAGTTTCTTGTAGGCACATAATATTTATCCTTCTCCTCACCATAACTTCCACTACTTCCATAGATTTTCCCGTTAAGGTTCCTATATTCCACGTTCCTAAACGCATTCTACTCTCCTGAACTCTACCCTTCTGTCCTAGCTTCTTCACCCTCCCCCGTCCAATGGAATCAAAGTACTTCTTTTGTGTGTCCCGTGTAAAGTTGATAGGTGCATATGCTCCCAAACAACTTTGAGTGGAGTCGTTCGAAAAGAAGTTTCTATGGCCCCCTTGCTCATTTAACACTGCATCCGGGTGCCTATGGAGATACAGCGACCCTTGCTCACTTATCACTGTGCTCGGGCCACACAGCGCGCCACTTACGGGTGACGCCCTAGCTTTAGCGCGATTTCGTTCTGAATTCATTTTCATAAGGATTCGACGTAACTGTGGAGTGCCGGCTGTCGACTACCTGACGCCCTCCCCCTCCTCCTTTACCCGGGCTTGGGACCGGCAAAGTAAGATAAACTTACATAGGCGGAGTTGGATTAAAGAAGATTAATGACAAAAAATTAACAAGGGTGTATGAAAAGTAAAAATAGGTGTGTGAATATCCTATAAAGAATACTAATGGGGTAATTAGTTAACATATCAACTTACTTTGGGAATTTACAGCATTTTAGTTTATTGTTGGTTTTATACAACAATATATTTACATTAAGTGAGTGAGGGATAAATTGGTTGCGAACTTGCTATTCTTGATATTCAAACGTCATACTTTTTACTTTCAAAGAATATCAATAGACCGTACTACTAAGTGACTCATTCTTTTAAAATTGAAAAACTTGTGTGATAAATGTTTTCAGCATTCAATTGTTTAGTACTGATTTTTTATTTAAATGAAAACAATTACCTAACAAGTTTTTCAATTAAAAAAAAAGTAAAAATAAGAAATTGAAAAAAAAAGGTTATTAAGCGGTCTCTTGACTAAACATTAGGTTAAATAGAGCCTTTAAATCAAGGAATTCACATTTTTTTTAAATGACCCATTTAAAATATAAAAAAAATAGTTGTGGAGCCCACACCACAATTACAACTAATCATTAATCACTATATATATATTCAGCGAGCATTCCATCTGTCACAGTGACCCTGGCCAACCAAATAGCTCTGGTCGTATCTCTCGAAGTATTTCCGAGCTAACGTTGTTCCAAACAACGTGTGGGCCTCTGCCAGCTCTAATGCATTATCGTCAATGGCCTGCTGGAAGGTGTCAATATGCATCTCCTCTTTTAAGTTTGCTTGCTGCTAAGTCTCGTCCAGTTTTGATTGAATGGTTGCTCTGTCGACATCCAATGAACTTCACTCTGCCGCAAGTGTACACTCCGCGTTGTCATTGACCTTCAATGATTGTGCAAATTCGCCTCAAGATGAGCCACCTGCACGGCTAAGTAATCGATCCTCCTTTCTTCACAAAGCTACCGCTCTGATAGAACATCACACTTGAATATAAGTTTCTCAAAATTTGTGTTCCTTTCTTGCAATTGTCTCTCCAACTGAATTTGAAGGCCTAGCTCAACCTTGCAAGCCGCTTCTACCATGAGGATCTTGTTTGTCTGGCTCTAGAATGCAGCCTCTGTCAAGGCATTAGCCTAGGGAGAAACATCCAAGATAGGTTAAGTATAGGAGCTAATGGAGGAATCAAGGATTAAAAGAAAATAAAGAAAACTTACCGCATAAGGAATCGAGTAGCAATTCCTCACCACATGGTCAAATTTGGAGATCATCTCCTCAAAGTCAATTTGGGAAATAGCTGAACAGAGTAAAGCCTAAGCATGTTTTGCGTTGTGAAGACCGCACACATTTGAAGGAAGCAACTCAAGTTAGACGATATGTATTATTATTAGAGGTGGATCTCTGCATCTACAAAATTCGATAGCCTGGCAGAAGATGGGCGAGGCTCGATTGTGGCCATCTCTGCATCGGAACTGGGGGCAGGAAGATGATCACAAGTTGTTCCTTGATCAGGAACATCGACATGATCATCTAAAGGTTGTTGTTAATGTTGTTGTTGATGTTGCTATTGTTGTTGTTGTTGTTATTACTGCTATTGTTCCAGGTTCATGAATGGAAAATATTGGTCGTCAAGGGCATTCACAAAGCCTTCATCCTCGGACAACTCATGCATTTGTCATTTTCCAACTTCTAGCACATGTCGCTACATGGCTTCAACTAACTCCAACTCAAACGAAGTGGTGTCACAAATCTCCAGCAAGGTATCGCTAGGGGGAACACTAGACCTCCCCCAAATATTGGTTTTCTTTCTAGAAGATTTACTGTCGCTGGACTTCTTCACGACACTCTTAAAATGTTTTTTCTTCTTCTTCTCAAACATTGGGGTTTCCGGAGCTCTAATTAGATCCTTCCCATTTTGGCATCCACTGCATTGACCCATACAAAGTTTTTTATGGGATGATTGGAGCATAGATTGGTAATGGCGTCTTGCCCATGCTATTTGGTTCTTTCTGGAGCTATGAGCCACCTTCAATTTTGATGTTCAAAGGGAATGAATTTGAAAGCCGTATCAATTAATTAAGGGCAACATTGGCTGATGCTCACAACATCATTATTGCATTTGAGACCGGTGGAAGGGGTATTTTAAACTTTGGTCCCCAAGATATTACCTTCCTAATTTTCATCCGCGACTAGGATGTCCTTGTACCACCTTGTCATAGCATGGTAGTTGAGTGATATAGGCAACCCATCTGGCGTTTGGTCATGATTGGAAGAAAAGTGAGGTTTGGTGCTCTTGCGCATGGCATAAAGCATGCGAAATTCTTGGATACCTAACTCCGCCGCATACCATTCATTCAAGAGCTCGAATGCGGAAAAGCACCGAAGTCAGATTATAGAGAGCGATGTCGAAGCAATCTAGTACTTGTTTTAAGAAAAGGGATGGTGGGAATTTTAGTCCCAAATCCAGGTACCAAGGGTAGATCACGGTACATTGGCATTCTGAATTGGTAGGTGTAGGTAAAGGATTTCGAACATTGTGACCAGCCTTTCACTAGACGGTACAACCATTCAAGAGGTGTTGACGGAGATGAACAAAAGCTTTTTCTTCCTCTTTGTTACGCACCCTTACCATTGAGGGCTCAAACTGGAAATCGTAGTTAGCGGCAAGGGCAGAAAGCTCATTTAAGGGAGCAGCCATTAACGTCAAATCAAAGAAAGATTGAAGAAATTAAGCAAGGTGATGATGAAGGGTTGGAAAATTTTGAACGAATGATGTGCTAAAAAGTTCAATACTTTTGTTACAGGAAAAATTTGGGAATTTTTTAGAAGACAAATGAAGAGATCTGAAAATATTTAAGGAAGATAATTCGGAATCACCCAACTGTTAAATTTGGATCATCGTGTCTCGAGATCAACAAATCCGACAGATGAATTTTACTGGAGAAAGCAACAGACAGAACTTCATTTTTTGCGCACACGCAACTAAGACAATCCTCATCATTACGATATTAAAGGCACAATTCACGAGGTGGTGCACTCGAATGTGGAACACCTCAATATGCAAGAAGTTCGCAAGGTTCGAGCCAACATGATACGAGTTTGGAGAAAGAAAATAGTACGTATTGCGACTTACTCGAATACGCATGGTTTTTGGGTAACTATGATCCTTTAAGGGGAACAGGTCTTTTCAGATACATAGTTAGGGGTAATTGTGGGACCATAATTTTTCAAGGTCAGAATAAGGAAAATCGGCATACGAATTCCTTAGAAATCCGGTCATGGACTCAACAACCTCCACTGCGGAGCTGACTAAATTGAGTAGCAATGCCGCAATCATTCTGTTTCGCAATAAGTGGGTGAAGTCTGACGACTTCGCTAAGATTGAAGTCCTTACAATCTAAAGAATGGCGTGTGCCGCAAGGAATCACACTCCTAAGAGGATTCAATATCTACTTCCTAGATATCGTCTGGGATTCTCCTTATTTAACAAGGATTCTAATATTTTAAAAGTCATTTCCTCTACTGTTATAAATACACTTTTCTAGGGTTCATATCTGGTAACGCAATCTCTGCATACTATTCTCTTACCTACTACTTAAGTCTTAATATTGCTTATTAACTTGATCGTCGGGGAGCCTTTGACTGGCATTCCTTGGGTCTTCGGCTTACTCATGGTTATGTATTTTTTTACAAGTAAACGAGTTTGAGCATTTCCACCTCTTACGGCAGTAAGCAAATTTGGTTCCACCACCTTCTTAGCCGAAACTTCACCTTCATCCAATCTCGACTTCTTTGATTCTAGTTAGGACTCTGAACCAAATCTAATTATGAGCACTCATCTTTATATGATCACGCATGCATTCTGATCCCTAGGATAATTCACATTTAAACAAAGCTCAATCTACTTTCTGGCAATTTCAACTCATATAGGACTCGTCAGAAGCACCTACGCTTCATCTCTTCACAAGGACTTAGTCGATCCTATTTATGGGCTAATAGCCCATTGGCCTGAAGATGCATACTGGACCAACAACTGTGGTCCTCGAGTCAACCCATCTCGACCCAAACTGTTATTTTAACCCCAAACAATTAAATAATAAGCCAGAGTTTTGGTTTGCTTTAGACTCGCAATTTTGACTATCATTTAGTAATCTCTATTCTCTTAATTATCTTTTAGTAATCTATTCTCTTATCTTCAATCCCTATGAATCCATGGGTATAAATAAAAATAAATAAATAACTAAATAAGAATATTAGAAAGGAATCAGTGGCACCTATGCAAATGCTTTCCTTTTCGTTTCTTTCCCTTCAAGACCAAAAACATAGGCAAGAGAACATCCCCAAGATAGGAGCGTAGGGAATTTAAAATAGGAATATGTAGAGGAGGCAAACGAAGCCCTAATATTTGGGGCTCACTGTGCACCATCAGTATTGAGCACCCTTCACTATTATGCTGTTGGAGCTTTCCCCACGAATATTCTTACAAATTACAATGACATTATAAATTGAACTTTATAATGTATTTGTAGGGCATAAGCCACCTCTCCAACTGTCAGTTCGTGAGTAGGAGTAACTTAAACAAGTACGAAAGCTAAAATCAATAATGTCAAATAGACATGATCAAATCAAAGTTATTGACAATCATGATCTGATAACGTACGCGCAAAATCGCCCAAAAGATGAAAGGTAAGTTTGAATCAATTCTCCTCATGAAGAAAATTGGTAGAGTTTAAAGCGTACATTATATTCTGGTTTTGTGAATGATGAAGGTTGAAGTTCCACTTTCATCAAACCAATAGGCATTTTTAGCAGTATTTTAACTATTTTTAAGCACATGCAATGTCACTTTAATTAATGTGGGGTTCATACTTTCAACACGTCTCTTCTCGTATGACGAATTTTCAAGTGTAACGCATAGACAATACAAATCGAGTGACGTAGAGCACGGGTGGCCGTTAGGCTTCACACATTGGACAATTTACTTTGGTACTACGAAGGAATGTGGCGTTCCACCATAGAACTAATTGGAAATGAGTAATGTTAGGTAAACCAATTTTTACACCAAATTTGCATACTATGTGATATGTCACCAATAAGAAATAAGCACATTAATCAATAATTAAGTAATAATTCAATCATCCACATCATTTGGTTTACAAAATTAGTCTAAATAATTCGTCTTCTAAATATCCATTGAAAAAATGTGAAATAACTAAACTACTTATAAACACATGCAAATTTTTTTTTCCGTTGTGAGATTTATACTCTCTTAGCAGAGTACAAGACAATTGTTCATACGTCTATCGTCACATACCTCGGGCGTGAAGAACTTTAAGTTTTATGAAGTATATATATGTAAGTTTATCTTATAATATGAAACACACTAAAATATCAGTTGGACGTTAACAGTTACACTTAAGTTCTTTGAGCTACCACACCAATATAACACTTACTGTTCCCATGATGTCGAATGAGTAATGAAATAAAACATAAAAGTTGGATCTCCCGCCATACATTCCACCTACCAAAACCATAAACCAAATATATAACAAAGCATGCTTCTTACGATATTGAGGTTCACTAGAAGAAAAACCCACATCTATCATGGTAAATGTCCGTGGTTAATTGCAATTTACCACGGACATTGTGTCCGTTAGTAATCTGGACGTGATGAAAAGTTTGAACTTCTACCACGGTCAAAACGCGTTATCAATTAAATAATAATCACGGATCTAACCCGTGATAAATTGGAATCTAGCATCACGCGCTATGACCATTGTGGATCACTAATTGACCACGGTCAATGCCCGTTGTAATAAGATTTTCAAAAAATTAAAAAAAATTATTTAATTAAAAAAATAAAAAATAAATATATAATCACACAATTGTAAATTTACTATAATACAATAATTTCTTAATTAATCAATTATTAAAAAAAATTACAAGCATTACACTAAACTACAACAAAATCAGGTATAAAGCCAATGTCCTATAGTAAGAAATATGAAACTCTTTTGACAAAAAAAAAGAAAAAAAAAAGAAACACGAAACTATGTATCAAGTATGAAGTACACCTCCATTTACTGGGAAATAGTCAGCTTAGAAGTTTACTTTTCCTTGAACACCTCCAAAAACAAGTCCTTCACGAGTGGCATCCTGCCCTTAATGCTCAAACCTCACTAACTGCATCTTCTATATGTCTACTTCTATCTGCATAGACATAAGCACAAAGAGAAATAAAATAAAATCTTGTACTTCTTGGGTGGGAATATACTAATTTGATCTCAAGTAAGAAAAGTAAATACGGAAAGAAAAGATAATCATGTGGTATAAACCAAGTGGATACACTCAAATATATAACAAAGCATGCTTCATACGATATTGAGGTTCTCTCTCTCTCTCATCACCATCAGACATTTAATTATAAAGAAAACTAATGAAAAGTTTTAAAAAAAAATTTAATGAAAAATGACAAATAAAGGTCTAGTGAATAGTACCAATAAAAGGTAAAAATGATGTTTTTCGTTAAAAGTGAATAATACTGAGAGTGTTTCGTTAAAAGTCCCTTAATTATATGGATTCAAAGTATGCCACGCCTTTGATTTGATTTGATGTGTAATGATCATTTTTCCTGGATTTTTCAATTCATTTCTCATGAAAATAGGATAAATCGCTAAAATGATCATTGAGATTTGCATAACTCATCATTTTGTTCCCTGAGATTCCAAATCGATAAAAGTGGTCCCTGAGATTGTCCACCATCCATCATTTTGGTCCTTCCGGAGCTTTTGGGCGGAAGTTTGTGCAATTTTCAAAGCTTCGTAACTCAATCGTTTCTTAATCAAATTCGACCCATAATATATCAAAATGAAGATAGGAAAGTGTAAAATAAGATTATACCTATTTCAAAGCCCAATAGTTGCCGGAGATGGCCGGAAAATAGCATCAAAGTTGACTGGTCCAAGTGAAAACTTGAAAACTCACAAGAAACTGGGTAAACTTTAAACGTTCATAACTTCTTCCATACTCAATGACATCAAGTGATTCAAAAACGAAAATCATACTTCTCGACGAGACAAAGAGAATAGTACCTTTTTTTATGGCTAAATAATAGTGGTTTGGCCGGAAAACGGCTCGAAAGTGGCTAACTCGAGACCAAGACAGCCACTTTCGAGTCGTTTTCTGGCCATACAACGGCGATTTAGACATAAAAAAAAAAAGGTACCATTCTCTTTTTCTCGTCGAGAAGTATGATTTTCGTTTTTGAATCACTTGAATTCGTTGAGTATTGAAGAAGTTATGAACGTTTAAAGTTTACCCAGTTTCCAGCGAGTTTTCAAGTTTTCACTCGGACCAATCAACTTTGATTCTATTTTCCGGAAATCTCCGGCAACCATTGGGCTTCGAAATAGGTATAATCTTATTCTACACTTTCCTATCTTTATTTTGATATATTATGGATCGAATTTGGTTAAGAAACGATTGAGTTACGAAGATTTGAAAATTGCCCAAACTTCCAACCAAGAGCTTCGGGACACTTAACGGAGTTTTTAATGGAATGACCAAAATGATGGATGATGGACAATCTCAGGGACCACTTTTATCGATTTGGAATCTCAAGGACCAAAATGATGAGTTATGCAAATCTCAGGGACCATTTTGGCGATTTACCCCATGAAAATATAATAATGCCTATTAATTCTACCAAACTTTCAACTTGGAAGACCAACGAGTGAGTGTTTCCTTTTCTATGTTTTGTTTTTTTTTTTAATTGAAATTTTGCTCTCTTATGAAAATAGCCATCAATCACCATCTTTTCTAAAGCAAGGGTCCCGTAGTCCTAAAAATTTTTGTTCAAAAAACAGACCACATACTGTTTAATTTTAATTTAACAATTGCAAAGAACCGTTGTACTTGCTGTTAGATTAAAATTGAAAGGTGGTTGATCACAGTTTTGTTAGGCTAAAAGAACAAGAGTGTAATATAGCGAGTGACTAAGAAATAAGACGTGTTTAAGTATCCTTACTGCATTGTCTCGTATCATTATTACCTAAACAATTTAAGTATCCTATCCTTACTTCATTGTCTCATATCATTAATCTCTTTGAGATGTTGACAAGTAATCAAAAGAGGAGTTGGTAGATTTGCAAAAACCATGCATGGCCAAACCGGGGTCACGTGACTTGGCCTAACACTCGTCTTCTACAATGGAAACCAAACAAGGAACTGGATGATAGCACGTGATTATATGTAATACTGGATGGTTCAAACCAGTTGATTTTCGACCAAAGAGAACAAACTACTTGGTTTGTGTTGTATGCACATGCTACTTAATCACCTAACTCCTGTTTAACGGTTATGCACATGTTGGACGAACCTTTGCCGCTCTCGTCGACTAGGGCAACTAAAAATAGACTGGTCACAGTACCCATTGGGTTTTTTTTTTCAACAATTCATCCAACCATTCTTGTTCCTAATTTTTAATTCTCCATGTAATTTTTGTAAGGTTTTTGGATTGATTCTCTTCCCACGTTCAGACATGGTAGAGTCTTTCTTACAATTTTTTTCGGACACTTCTGTTACTGGTAGTAGTTCTTTATAAACTGTGCTACCTATTTATTCAGGTTTGGTATCTCCTCGGTTTCCATCGTTGCCTCCTTATTCATTTCGGTAATTTGGCATCTAAAGCAATCTGCTAAAGGTTAATATGTAATATATTCTAAAATCATAAAAACATCAAGACATTAGAATCACATATTCAATAAACCATATTGAGATCTCCCATAAAAACATCAAGGCGTTGATAACAAAATACAATTTTTTTTTTTTGTCAAATTAAAATCTCATATAAGAATAAGAGTACAAGTAAAATATAACATACTGTTTAAAAAAATTAAGATCTCCTATTAAAAGTTATGAACAAAAATTTACTATTAAACCATCAGCTGATAACACAAAAGGCAGTTTCTTAGTTCCACTAATTAAAAGAGACAAAACTACATAGGCAAACTATTGCTCTTACTGATTAAAAGAGTAAAAAAATCTTATAAATACCTACAAAATGAAACATACATCTTTTAAATACTCCCACTGGTAAAGCATTAATCATGGTTTCTACAAGCCTAAAATTTGTAAGCTTAACATCAACTTTCTGATGACTACATCTCTATGCTAGATAAAGAAGGGATTATTGTGACTGAAAAACTATACAAAATCATTATGTCAGTTCATCTAACATTTGACAAGAATAAAAACAACTTTAACTAAATGTTGTCTTATATTGTAACAAAATCATATAATTCGATAATCATCTTTGGAGAGAAACTGGTTATATTAGGTTTGCATAGCTAAAACACAAGAGCATTCATACATAGCTTCAACACTTTTGAGTAGTCAAAGTATATATAATCTTGTCAATCCCAAATTCACTATACAATTATTTATAGTTGATTGAATAGGAAAACACTTTTGAGTAGAATATACTATTCATTGATAACATATAAACCACAAGTTTAATTTCTTGAACAACAAACAAAAATTAATAAGCAAAACACCTTTGAGCAAAATATACTCTTAACACTACTTGAATATAAATATAATCGTATTGTATTTATCATTCATTATTGATAAATAATAATAGTCATTCAACATAAAATATTCTTCAAATAATATGTGGTCTTTGCATATTTCCCGCAAGGTTAGTTTTCATATAACAAATAAAATACAAACAAAATATGATAATGTACGTTTTATCTTTATGACTAAAACATGGCCATTAAATACGTGCATAATTGATGATTGTGAAGTCCATCATATATTATTTCTCTCACTTGGACAAACACTCACTATTTTTAAGTCAAAATTTCAAACAAAATTTTAGCAAAAGTTTCATGAACTTGAATATACAAATTGATGTCAAAATTATAAGTGACACACCCCGACCTAAATCAGGGCATGTTGTCCGTCACGTGAGAGTGACGTAACCATGTGCACAGTGCGGAAGCAATAGAGATATAAGGGAATACGAGAAAATAAAAGCCAAATCAACTAGAGTACTAGCTAAGATAGAGTGCTAGTGCGAGATTTAGGGGGGTGTATTCAATTGGGATTTTGAGGGATTTTAATTCTTTTAAAGAATCTAGGGGTATTCAATCAGGATTTTTAAGTGATTCTCTGAAATTCAAGGTGTATTCAAATAGAATTTTAAGATAGTTTATTAAAATCCTTAAAAATCCGGGTTTATTCAATTAGGATTTTAAAGAAGTTTATAACATTCCAGGTGTTTTCAATTAAAAATTGATTTTAAAGAATTTGAGAAAGTTGAGGAATTAGAGGAAATTGGAGAGATTTCGTAGTGTATTTTAAGCATCCACAAATCTCACCTCTCCCCATGAGATTTCGAGGGAATTGAATCAAAATTTTATATGAAATCTCTACAAATCAATTAAACTCCATAAAAATCCATTAAAGTCTCTCAAATTCTTAATTGAATACACCCCCCTAAGTGTGAAATAAACAACCAGAGCATAAATAGTCTAAGTGCAGTCAAGCAGGATAAGTACTAAGAATACAACACCCGAGGGTGATCCTACATGGTGATGTTCTGTTAGAACCCCCGTCAGAATCCTCGTGATCCACCAAAGCACTTCTACTTAAAACCTGGAGGTAAAACAGAAATTGTGAGTGGGCAAAAACAAAGCTTTTCAAATCATTTCATTTCTCAAAAGTTCTAACCTCTCAACGTAAAACCTGTAAAATTTTCCCAAAAAAATAGAATATACATATCTCAAAACTATGCTCAGAAAACGATATTCATAAGTATGCCATGCCAAATTATCTCAATGCACTGCTATAGGTAAACCCGGCAAAATATATAAATATCAAATATCGCATCAACCAAATCTCTCCGACTCATACTGCACTGCTGAGTATATAACACATAACCAATCTCAATCATATCAAATCAAATCCATTTCCTGCACACAAGTCGAAACCACCTCAAGTGGCCTGTACGACAAAACTAGATGTAAAGTAAATATGCTCTAGTGCTACGATCACGTGAAGGCTGTGTGAATGATCGCGGGTCACCTACGAGTCGAAACCACCTAAAGTGGTATGTACGACAAGCCTGTGCACCTAACTTGGATCCAAGGTGAGCATATGGTGCGGGAGGTGAACATCACATGAAGGACTATGCCCTAACTCTGGGCGGGAGCACTAACACCGGGGTGTAGGTTTATGAGCTCTCAATACATTGCAACATATCTCACCTAATCGGAACAATCCCATACCTTTGATTTATGAACTTACTTGGCACTTAACTGTGCGTCCGCAGAACCAATCATGAATGTATGCAACTACTAATGCATAATTAAAATAGATAGATACTTGCATGGCATTTCCAAAACATATATTCATTTAAACATATTTTCTAGGAAAAACTCAAGTATATAGGTATATTCGGAAAACCAAAAGCCCTCTCACTGATATGTCGAAGGGTCGTAGCCCCCAAGCCTCGATTGATGGCGCTAGTCCTCAGGATAGGTCTCACCTACATGCGAAATAACTGAATAAACATTATTTAAAGCACATAACCAAAACTAGGTAATAACTTCTCATGCAATGCTCAAATGGGGTATTTAAATATACCACCACGATCTACTCATCCTCAGGAACATTCCCATATTTTTAGAAAAAGTTTCCGACCACCCACGCGCCCTCACGCGCCGGCCAAGGCACGGCCAGACGCACGGCTCACGCGCAGGCACGTGCCTGGCACACCAAACGGATTCCCTAACGGCGTTAGGGAATATTCCGTTAAAAACTAGAATATGTCGTTAAAACTAACCAACATCGTTAGTCGCCGTTAGGAATATTCCGTTTTCTCCTACCTTCAAACTCCGGCGACCGTCACCGTCGCTGGAAACTGGAAAAACTTTAAAACCTTGTAACTTATTCATTTCTCAACCAAAATCCATGAAATTTGTACCAAAATGAATCTTAGGATGAGAGGAACAAAACCTTACCACTTTCAAGCCTTGAAATTCACTGGATTTCGCCGGAGAAGCCTCGATAATCCGGCCAAAACTTGAAACTCGCTAAACTCGACTTTCCGACGTCCTGTTTACTTGGTTTTTCTTATCTGAGCTTCGTAATGATGTTCTAAAGCTTCCTATAAGCTTCAAATCTCCTGAAACATTCATAATTACGACCACATGAATAGTACCCCAAATTGGGGATTCAGTCCTCGTGAAATCAAAGGTTTCACGTCTTAAAATTAGTATGAATGAACTCAGAAGCTTGCAAGGAGTTCAAAAATTACCTTATTGATGTCGATCCGTGCATGAAAGCTTGAGTTCGAAGTTCGTCCGTACGGTTTGTATGAAAAATGGAAAGAAGTTCGAGAGGGAGAAGAAAAAGAGAGCACGATAGTGATGTGTATGTGTGTGAATGAATGTGTGGTCCAAGTTAGCAACAACCACCAACCACAAACTAGGAAGGTTTAGTTCTAATTGGTCCAAAATAATTAGAACTTAACATATTGGTCCACAACCCAAGTATAAACCACACAAAGCAACTCAAAACGTCCAAGGGCATATTTGAAATTTCATGCCTAAAAATATAATATTTCGGGACCGGTTGTGACAATCTACCCACCTTATAAAATTTCGTCCTCGAAATTTACACAATCATCAAATCCACTAAAAATCATAAAATAAGCGTGGATACATCTCTCTCATCCGGTCCTCTGTCTCCCAAGTAGCTTCTTCCACTGAATGATTTCTCCACAAAACTTTCACCAAATGCACTGTCTTATTTCTCAGAACCTTATATTTCCAATCCAAAATAGTCACGGGCTCCTCATCATAAGTCAAATCCGTATTAATTTCCAAAGGTTGAGGAGGTTTCACATGAGAAGGATCAGAGACATAATGACGAAGCATAGAGACATGAAAAACATTGTGCACTTTAGATAACTCTGGATGCAACTCAAGCCTGTATGCAACCTCACCGACTCGCTCGGTGATCATATATGGTCCAATGTACCTAGGATTCAGCTTGCCTTTCTTTCCAAACGGCACAACATCTTTCCATGGTGATAGCTTCATAAACACCCAATCACCTACACTATACACCCGGTCAGTGGCATGTCTGTTTACTAGACTCTTCTGTCGATCCTGGGCCGCTTTCAGGTTAGACATAATCACCTAAATATTCTGAGTAGTCTTCTCCACTATCTTAGGACCCACGAAAATTCTTTCACCCACCTTTGACCAACATAAGGGTGTACGACAAGATTTACCATAAAGAGCCTCGAAAGGTGACATACCAATACTTGAATGAAAGCTGTTGTTGTAGGCGAATTCCATTAAATCCAACCGCTTATACCAAGCATCACCAAACTGCAATACTAAAGATCTCAACATATCTTCCAACGTCTGAATGATCCTCTCTGATTGACCATCTGTCTGAGGATGATATGATGTACTATAAAATAATCTCGAACCAAGAGCTTCTTGAAATGCTATCCAAAATTTAGAAGTAAATCTAAGATCATGATCCGAGATAATACTAACTGGAATTCCATGGTACTTCACGATCTTGGATATAAATAATTCAACTAATCGGCTTAAAGGATACTTCTCCCTTACAGGAATAAAATGTGCTGACTTAGTAAGTCGATCAACTATCACCCAAATGCCATCGTAACCATTCTGTGTACGAGGAAGCTTGTACACAAAATCCATAGTAATATTTTCCCATTTCCACTGTGGAATGGGAAGTGGCTGCATTAATCCAAAAGGCTTCTTTCTTTCTGCTTTGACTTGCTGACAAATGACACACCTACTCACATATTCAGCAATTTCTCTTTTCATACCCGGGTAATAATAAAATGGTCGAATGGTATGATACATTTTAGTGCCTCCGGGATGCATTGCATAAGCTTAAATATGTGCTTCATCAAGAATTTCCTTCTTTAATTCGATATTAATCGGCACATATATCCTACAATCCTGCATAAGCATGCCATCAGTTTCTCGAATTCTGATGTCTTTCTTCTTCCCCCGATTCCTTGCTTGAATTATTTCTTGAGCCTCTTCATCATCCATCTGGGCTTCAAGCACTCGATCAATTAAAATTGGCCTGACTTGAAAATTAGCAAGTAAGGCTTCCTCTCGATGTTCTACTCCAGTGGACCTTAAACCCACAAGAAGAGGAACATGACAATTCATAGATGGCATTAAGTCTAGCTGGAGTCTTCCTACTACGTGCATCCACCACTGTATTTGCACGACCAGGGTGATACTCCATCGTGCAATCATAATCACTAAGCAACTCAATCCATCTTCGCTGCTAAAGATTAAGATCTCTCTGAGTAAAAAGATACTGAAGACTCTTATGATCTGTGAAGATCTTACATTGCTCACCATAAAGATAATGTCTCCAAATCTTCAAAGCAAAAATGATAGCCGCTAACTCCAGATCATGAGTAGGGTAATTCTTCTCATGAGGTTTCAATTGTCTCGAAGCATAAGCAATCACCTTACCATGTTACATCAATACACAACCCATACCATTCAAAGAAGCATCACTGTAGACCTCAAAATTACCACTATCATCTGAGAATGCCAAAACAGGTGCATGAGTGAGATAATACTTCTACTGCTGAAAACTTTGCTCACAATTATCATCCCACTCAAACTTAACTTCTTTTCTAGTCAACATCGTTAATGGCAAAGCAATGACTGAGAAATCCTTAACAAATCGTCTATACTAGCCTGCTAGGCCACGTCGGTGACGATTCGAGGTTGTTCCCAATTCTCCACAGCTGCTACCTTTTAAGAATCCACTTGAATGCCTTGAGCATAAATGACATGTCCCAAAAATGCCACTTGATTCAACCAAAATTGACATTTGATAAACTTAGCATACAACTGATGTTCCCTTAATTTCTTCAACACCAAAGTAAGATGTCGAACATGTTCTGCTTTAGACTTAGAGTATACCAAAATGTCATCAATAAAAACAATGACAAACTTGTCTATAAATGGCTGGAATACTCGATTCATCAAATCCATAAAAGTTGTTGGTGCATTCGTTAATCCGAATGGCATCACAAGAAACTCATAATGACCATAACGAGTCCTGAAAGCAGTGGGACATCCTCGCTGCTGATCTTCAATTGGTAATAACCAGACCTCAAATCAATCTTAGAAAACATGCAGACACCTCGAAGCTGATCAAATAAATCATCTATACGCGGCAATGGATAACGGTTTTTAATCGTTACCCGATTCAATTGCCTATAATCAATACATAGCCTCAAAGTTCCGTCTTTGTTCCTTACAAATAAAACTGGAGCTCCCCAGGGTGAAGTACTAGGCTGAATAAAACCTTTATCGACTAATTCCTGCAGCTGGACTTTCAATTCCCTCAATTCAGCAGAAGCCATTCTATATGGAGTCAAAGATATAGAATCAGTACCTAGAAGCAAATCAATAGTGAACTCCACATCTCGATCTGGCGGCAATCCAGGTAAATCATCAGGGAAGACATCAGGAAAATGTCTGACTACTCGGACATCCTCCACACTACTAGGAGCAACATCATTCAGCACTACATGAGCTAAATATCTCTTACAACCTTTTGATAACAACCTTTTTGCTCTTCCAGCTGAAATAACACCATGCCTCACCCCACTATGATCTCCCACAAAAGTAACTTCAGATAATCCAGGGCGATGGAAAGTAACCGTTTTCCCGTAACAATCTATTTTGGCATAACTACCTCCTCTACCATCACTGGACATCCTGGATAAACACAATCAACATAACATCTCTCCTCTCTAGGCATAGCAAACTCTAAATCATACCCTAGAGGCGTAGGATGAGGTTGCGTCACTTAAGCGAATGTATGAGAAATAACAGAATGCGTAGCACTACAATCAATTACAACTCTAACAAAGTGACCAAGAATGTTTAACGTACCCATAATCAAGTCCGGATGATTCTAAGCATCTTGCAAAGAGATATTATTAACACGTCCCTGGGCTTGTTATCGTCCCCCACGACCTCTACTAGCTTCATTACCTCGCCCCTGCACACCTCGCCCCTGACTTAGCTGACCGGATTGCCTTGAAGATCCTGCACTACTGGAGGCAATCTCTACCTGCTGGGGCTGTCTTCCCTGATACCACTGAGATCCACCAGTTGGAACGGAAATATACGGTGTATACCCTCCAGGATACTGAGAATACCCACTCTGGTAATAGGGATCCTGCGAATACTGATACTGCCCTGAAGCATAAGGAGCAGCATCGCCCTGATAATGGTAAGCACCACCTCGACCCATCTGACCATAACTACTAGACCCTGGAACTTGCTGGATCGGCGCTGGTGGTGGCATAGAAGGCTGTTGGGGCCTCTGCTGACTCTGAGGACAATTTATAGCTCTATGTCCCATCTGCCCACAAGTAAATCATCCACTGCTACATCTCCTACATTCTCCAAAATGCCTATATTTACATTTGTGGCACAAATGAGCGTTTCATCTTCCAACATCTCCCTGCCTTTGGAATCTAGGACCTCTTGAAAATCTACCACCTCTCCTCTGACCAGTGGCACTAAGACCTCCACTAGAAGAGCTGAAAATAGTTCCACTCCTCTTCAAGCTTTGGGTCTTGCAAGGTCCTTAAGAAGACTGACCTTTACCTTTATCATCTCGCATCTGATTCCCATTCTTTTCTTCTTCATCTTCACTTTCACTGGGCATGTTCTCTGAGTCCTCAATCCTCAACAAAATCTCATAAAACTCTAGTAAGTAACACAGGGAGTCGAGGTCACTATAGAATGCCATTTCTTCTTAGTACCCAACCTGAAACGACAGAACATCTCAACCGGATTAGCAGCAACCTCTGGATGATAGCGAGACAAGTCAGTGAATCTCCTATAATACTCATTTGTCGTCATCTTCCCCTGCTTTAATTGAATAAACTCTTGCTTTTTGTGATCAATATACTCAGAGGGAATAAACCTTTTCTGAAACAACTGTTTAAACACTTCCCAGTCAGCAATTTCATTTGAGGTCAACTGATAGGACTCTTGTCTCCACCAGGATGCAGGCTCCAGACCCAAAAACTAGGTAGTCGTCTCGACCAACCTATCAGGAGGAAGATTCCCCTGACTCTGCATTACACAAAAGGTCATCTCAATATGATTAATCCATTTCTCTGCTCTTTCATGTCCTTCATTCCCCATAAAATGATTCAGCTTCAAATTATACACAGTTTCAAGATGTGTCTTTTGGGGAGGACGAAGCCAAGACTGAATAGCATTAGCTATATCTTCCTCTAACTGAGTTATATCGGGGAAACTAGGCTCAACAAAAAGACGTGGATCTCTACGAGGCAGCATAGTTCTGACAGAAGACATCAAAATAATTAGAATTTCTCAAGATATGCATGACTGCAAACCTAAAGCTCTGATACCAAACTGACACACCCCGACCTAAATCAGGGCATACTGGCCGTCATGTGGGAGTGACGTAACCATGTGCATAATGCGGAAGCAATAGAGATATAAGGGAATATGAGATAAAAAAGGCCAATTCAACTAGAGTACTAGCTAAGATAGAGTGCTAGTGCTAGATTAAGTGTGAAATACACAACTAGAGCATAAATAGTCTAAGTGTACTCAAGCAGGATAAGTACTAAGAATACAACACCCGAGGGTGATCCTACATGGTGATGTTCTGTCAGAACCGCCGTCAGAATCCTCATGATCCACCAAAGCACTTCTACTTAAACCTGGATGGGCGCAAAACAAAAAGTATGAGTGAGCAAAAACAAAGCTTTTCAAAATCATTTCATTTCTCAAAAGTTCTAACCCCTCGCCGTAAAACCTATATAATTTTCCCAAAAAAATAGAATATATACATATCTCAAAACTATGCTCAGAACACGATATTCATAAGTATGTCATGCCAAAGTATATCAATGCAATGTTATAGGTAAACCAGGCAAAATATATAAATATCAAATATCGCATCAGCCAAATCTTTCTAACTCATATTGCACTGCTAAGTATATAGCTCATAACCAATCTCAATCATATCAAATCAAATCCATTTCCTGCACACGAGTCGGAATCACCTCAAGTGGCCTGTACAACAAAACTAGGTGTAAAGTAAATATGCTCTAGAGCTACGATCACGTGAAGGCTGTGCGAATGATCGTGGGTCACCTACGAGTCGAAACCACCTAAAGTGGTATGTACGACAAGCATGTGCACCTAACTTGGATCCAAGGTGAGCATATGGTGCGGGAGGTGAACATCACGTGAATGACTGTGCCCTAACTCTAGGCGGGAGCACTAACACCGGGGTGCAGGTTTATGAGCTCTCAATACATTGCAACATATCTCACATAACCGGAACAATCTCATACCTTTGATTTATGAACATACATGGCACTTTCCTGTGCGTCCGCAGCACCAATCATGAATGTATGCAACTACTAATGCATAATTAAAATAGATAGATACTTGCATGGCATTTCCAAAGCATATATTCGTTTAAACATATTTTATGGGAAAAACTCAAGTATATAGGCATATACGGAAAATCAAAAGCCCACTCACTGATATGTCGAAGGGTCGTAGCCCCCGACCCTCGATTAATGGCGCTCGTCCTCAGGATAGGTCTCAACTATATGCGAAATAACTGAATAAACGTTATTTAAAGCACATAACCAAAACTAGGTAATAATTTCTCATACAATGCTCAAATGGGGTATAAAAATATACCACCATGATCGATTGGTGCTGCGAACATCAAAACAATTAGAATTTCTCAAGATATGCAGGACTGCAAACCTAAAGCTCTGATACCAAACTGACACACCCCAACCTAAATCAAGGCATGATGGCCGTCACGTGGGAATGACGTAACCATGTGCACAGTGCGGAAGCATTAGAGATATAAGGGAATACGAGAGAATAAAAGCCAAATCAACTAGAGTACTAGCTAAGATAGAGTGCTAGTGCGAGATTAAGTGTGAAATACACAACCAGAGCATAAATAGTCTAAGCGTAGTCAAGCAGGATAAGTACTAAGAATACAACACCCGAGGGTGATCCTACATGGTGATGTTCTGTTAGAACCCCTGTCAGAATCCTCGTGATCCACCAAAGCACTTCTACTTAAAACCTGGAGGGGCGCAAAACAGAAAGTGTGAGTGGGCAAAAACAAAGCTTTTCAAAATCATTTCATTTCTCAAAAGTTCTAACCCCTCGCCATAAAACCTGTATAATTTTCCCAAAAAAATAGAATATATACATATCTCAAAACTATGCTCAGAAAGCGATATTCATAAGTATGCCATGCCAGAGTATCTTAATGCAATGATATAGGTTAACCAGGCAAAATATATAAATATCAAATATCGCATCAGCCAAATCTCTCTAACTCATACTGCACTGCTGAGTATATAGCTCATAACCAATCTCAATCATATCAAATCAAATCCATTTACTGCACACGAGTCGAAACCACCTCAAGTGGCCTGCACGACAAAACTAGGTGTAAAGTAAATATGCTCTAGTGCTACGATCATGTGAAGGCTGTGCGGATGATTGCAGGTCACCTACGAGTCGAAACCACCTAAAGTGGTATGTACGACAAGCCTGTGCACCTAACTTAGATCCAATGTGAGCATATGGTGCGGGAGGTGAACATCATGTGAAGGATTGTGCCTTAACTCTGGGCGGGAGCACTAACACCGGGTTGCAGGTTTATGAGCTCTCAATACATTGCAACATATCTCACATAACCGGAACAATCTCATACCTTTGATTTATGAACATACATGGCACTTACCTTTGCGTCCGCAGTACCAATCATGAATGTATGCAACTACTAATGCATAATTAAAATAAATAGATACTTGCATGGCATTTCCAAAACATATATTAATTTAAACATAATTTCTGGGAAAAACTCAAGTATATAGGCATATACGGAAAACCAAAAGCCCACTCACTGATATGTCGAAGGGTCGTAGCCCCTGAACCTCGATTGATGGCGCTTGTCCTCAGGATAGGTCTCACCTATATGCGAAATAACTGAATAAACGTTATTTAAAGCACATAACCAAAACTAGGTAATAACTTCTCATACAATGCTCAAATGGGGTATTTAAATATACCACCATGATCGATTGGTGCTGCGGACATCAAAATAATTAGAATTTCTCAAGATATGCAGGACTGCAAACCTAAAGCTCTGATACCAAATTGACACACCCTGACTTAAATCAAGGCATGATGGCCGTCACGTGGGAGTGACGTAACCATGTGCACAGTGTAGAAGCATTAAAGATATAAGGGAATACGAGAGAATAAAAGCCAAATCAACTAGAGTACTAGCTAAGATAGAGTGCTAGTGCGAGATTAAGTGTGAAATACACAACCAGAGCATAAATAGTCTAAGCGTAGTCAAGCAGGATAAGTACTAAGAATACAACACCCGAGGGTGATCCTACATGGTGATGTTCTGTTAGAACCCCTGTCAGAATCCTCGTGATCCACCAAAGCACTTCTACTTAAAACCTGGAGGGGCGCAAAACAGAAAGTGTGAGTGGGCAAAAACAAAGCTTTTCAAAATCATTTCATTTCTCAAAAGTTCTAACCCCTCACCATAAAACCTGTATAATTTTCCCAAAAAAAAAAGAATATATACATATCTCAAAACTATGCTCAGAAAACGATATTCATAAGTATGTCATGCCAAAGTATCTCAATGCAATGCTATAGGTTAACCAGGCAAAATATATAAATATCAAATATCGCATCAGCCAAATCTCTTTAACTCATATTGCACTGCTCAGTATATAGCTCATAACCATTCTCAATCATATCAAATCAAATCCATTTACTGCACACGAGTCGGAACCACCTCAAGTGGCATGTACGACAAAACTAGGTGTAAAGTAAATATGCTCTAGTGCTACGATCACGTGAAGGTTGTGCGAATGATCGTAGGTCACCTACGAGTCGAAACCACCTAAAGTGGTATGTATGACAAGCCTGGGCACCTAACTTGGATCCAAGGTGAGCATATGGTGCGGGAGGTGAACATCACGTGAAGGACTGTGCCCTAACTCTGGGCGGGAGCTCTAACACCGAGGTGTAGGTTTATGAGCTCTTATTACATTGCAACATATCTCACATAACCGGAACAATCTCATACCTTTGATTTATGAACTTACCTGGCACTTACCTGTGCATCCGCAGCACCAATCATGAATGTATGCAACTACTAATGCATAATTAAAATAGATAAATACTTGCATGGCATTTCAAAAACATATATTCATTTAAACATATTTTCTGGGAAAAAGTCAAGTATATAGGTATATACGGAAAACCAAAAGCCCACTCACTGATATGTCGAAGGGTCGTAGGCCCCGAGCCTCGATTGATGGCGCTCGTCCTCAGGATAGGTCTCACCTATATGCAAAATAACTGAATAAACGTTATTTAAAGCACATAACCAAAACTAGGTAATAACTTCTCATGCAATGCTCAAATGGGGTATTTAAATATACCACCATGATCTACTCATCCTCCAGAACATCCCCATATTTTTAGAAAAAATTTCCGACCACCCACGCACCCTCACGCGCAAGCCAAGGCACGGCCAGACGCGCGGCTCACTCGCAAGCACGTGCCTGGCACACCAAACGGTTTCCCTAACGGCGTTAGGGAATATTCCGTTAAAAACTAGAATATGTAGTTAAAACTAACCAACGCCGTTAGGAATATTCCATCAATTTTGACGGAATATTCCGTCGTCTCCTACCTTCGAACTCCGACGACCTTCACCGTTGCCGGAAACTGAAAAAACTTTAAAACCTTATAACTTATTCATTTCTCAACCAAAATCCATGAAATTTGTACCAAAATGAAGCTTAGGATGAGAGGAACAAAACCTTACCACTTTCAAGCCTTGAAATTCATGGGATTTCGCCGGAGAAGCCTCGATAATCTGGCCAAAACTTGAAACTTGCCAAACTCGACTTTCTGACGTCCAATTTACTTGGTTTTTCTTCTCCGAGCTTCGTAAGGATGTTCTAAAGCTTCCTATAAGCTTCAAATCTCCTAAAACTTCCATAATTACGACCACATGAATAGTACCCGAATCGGGGATTCTCAATCCTAGTGAAATCGAAGGTTTCACATCTTAAAATTAGTATGAATGAACTCAGAAGCTTGCAAGGAGTTCAAAAATTACCTTATTGACGTCGATCTATGCATGAAAGTTTGAGTTCGAAGTTCGTCCGTACGGTTTGTACGAAAAATGGAAAGAAGTTCGAGAGGGAGAAGAAAGATAGAGCACGGGCGTGATGTGTATGTGTGTGAGTGAATGTGTGGTCCAAGTTGGCAACAACCATCAACCACAAACTAGGAAGGTTTAGTTCTAATTGGTCCAAAATAATTAGAACTTAACATATTGGTCCACAACCCAAGTCTAAACCACACAACGCAACTCAAAACGTCCAAGGACATGTTCGGAATTTCATGCCTAAAAATATAATATTTCGGGACGGGTTGTGACAATAAGTGAGTTGAACGAATAGAAAACCGGTAGCATAGACTTATGCACTAGCTCATGTTAGTTCGAAATTCATGTAAATACAACTCAGGTCATTAAATATGAAACTTTGTAGTGTATAACAAGAGAAATATAGGTGTATCATATTCAAAATTGAAGTTATTGGAGGCCATTAGATGAGTTGTTCAACAACTACTAGTCATGATACATAATTTACCAGAAAATGTGTACAGTTGTGTCAAAAGTATAGAGCCATGAAATATTATGCAAAAAGAAACATTAGAAAGTCTATATTATAAGTTGAGCTTATGATAAAAGGTTGGATCAAAATAACATTCAAACAGATAATACAAGAGGGTTGTTCCAAAGGGAAGAGGTAAAACTAAATATGTTTTAATTATAAATCCAAAGCTAATTAAAACAAAAGAATTAGTTATATCTTCTCATAATAAAATAGCACCTTGTACAACAATAACAACGATAATAGTTGACCACGAAAAATGCAAACCTTTTTCTAAAATGATGAGGGTGAGTTAGCAGGTTTAATGCATGGAAAAAGCACAAATGCACTCTCTACAAATCCAATCTGTCTAACCAAGGAGTGATGGAAACCTAGGAACCTTTTAACACAAAGCCTTGATTGCTGTAGCCAAGAGTACAAAAGGACACTTGGTCAAAATTAAATGCAATCTTAACAAATCAAAGGTGAAAAGCTCACTCGGATAAAAGGTGTTAGTTAATGAGCCCATGTGGGCTATCTTAGTACTGATTTGGTACTGATATACTTTTATAAAAAATGAATATCAAAAAAAGCTGAGCTCAAAAAGATGTTTGGTAAACACTTAAAAACAGTTTTTTTTCACAGTTTTTTTTTCAAAGCACAGCAATACCAAATCAACCCTTAAATTGCTTACCTACTTACATGAAATAGCGGGCAAAACTAACTGGTCGACTCACTAGTCATAATGCATAAAAATAAAATAATAAAAAAACGTAAAATACATATGCATGTACAAACCTTGCATGTGATGAGGCAACACCATATGAACTTTGATCTTCAATTGCTCGGACTTCAATACTAAGTATCATAAAGTCTAATCTACGTAACAAAGGAAAGCCAAAAGCAACTAAATCTAAACTTCACAAATGTATAAAACGTGAAACATTATAGTTGATGAGCAACTTATATTCCAACTTTTCAAATCGTGGCATCATTTCAACGCGATACATTATAGTTGATGAGCAACTCTTGTATAATGTACCGCATCAAATGGTATTAAAAATTTGGGTTAACGGTTGACATTCTATATAGTTCTACTCTGCTCGCCTCACCATATACCTTTGGATTATTCATTTTCCATGTTACTCTAGAACATGTAACAAGAGAAACACAAAGAATTAAGAAGCATTTGTACAATGTGGAATTAAAGTCCTACGATCATACATAGATGTCTTGGTGACAATGGGCACACATTTTATACAACACTGCTTTAGTTGCTGAACTGTAATTTTATATTCATTTTTTTTTTTCTTTTTTTTTTTTTTTTTGAAGAATGGTGAATACAACTCAAAAGGCAAACTACAAAACAGAAGCATACACAAAACGATTCCGAAGAACTCCATCAGCATCATCTATGAGAGCTTGTCTAATCTAAACAGGAGGCACATATCAAATTGTACACTCATATATAGATGTACACATATAAATATGTACACTCATTATAAATAAGAACAAACAGAAATTTATACACACATATCAAAGTGTGACTCGTTCAAAAAGTGAAATGACTTCTGACATCATAACAGAAGAAGCGAGTATTTTACTTCTAGACCTTGGCGGACTTCTCTTGGGTTGGAGGGACCGGAGGTCCAAAATATTGTGGAGCAGAAGGTGATTCCCTTCGGCCAGATACCCTTCCAAGGAGGTAAAAAGCAAGGGCTAAAACCAATATTAACAATATCACCGGCGCTGAAACCACAACTACAAATCCCATTTTGTTTTGAAGCTAACAAGTCTCTGCATATCACAAACCATGCCCTCAGAGTCAAAGTTAAATGAAACATGGATTCATCAACTACAAATACCTGTTCAGTACTCGTTTCTAAGTTGTGAACGATTAGTTAAAACCGCTACGCCGATGAATATTTTGTCTATTGACATTCAGTTTCTGCTGTATCAGAGCAGAGCAAATTTTGGATTTTGGTCCTCAGTTCAAATATACTGGACAGAGTTGCTAATAAAAAAACTAAGAAAAGGGTTATCTAGTCAGAGAACTTAGGAATATAAGAAACAAGAAAAGACAGAATAAGATGAATTTACCCATTAGTTGATTAAATTCTTGCTTTGTAAATATTTGATTGCGGACTTCAATGGAAACTCACACATTTCTGATTCCCTAGAAGTGAAACGATTCTCATACTCATTTTAATAAGCGCACGCAAAAAACTCAAAATTCAAAACGATTCCGTTTTCGTATTTTCGACAAGTAAACATGCTCTAAAATCATGGCACATGTAGAGGACTTACCTCTTGGGGTTTAATCTCTGGAAGTCTGGAACTAGAGCACAAGAGACTGAGACAGAAAGAGTTGATGATGATGATGATGATGATGATGATGATGATGATGATGATGATGATGATGATGAAGACCAAGAAGATGTGTGTATCGTATTCATGTCCAACCAAGTCACTCGGCTGACCTTAGGAGGGGGCCTGTAAGCTCTCCACGTCTCAGAAACCTGACCGTGGATATGGGGCAACGTGAGAGGGAGCAAACCAAGAAATATACACTCCACTCGTTGTTGGGGTTATATAACGTTATGTATCTTGTAATCTTAAAAAAAGCATGACTTAAATAAAACTAAAGTCTTACTTGCTCCACTTGCAATATTATAATATAATATTGGTTGATTGCTCTTTCGTTTCTTCGAAAAGGATTGGAGACTAATTTACTATTTTTCTTGCCTTCTCTCAAAAGTGCAATCATTAAAAAGATGAGTGTCCGCAAGCGGTTAATTGATGTGGTAGTCTTAAGTTTTTCTTTAATCCATTTTGTTTCGAATTCAAATCATTTCTCTTTTGCAATGTAAATTAAAGTAGTATTATCGTTTTATTAATAAAAAAAAAAGTGTTAAAATTAGTGACTTTCAAGTTAATTTTTTGGTGGTAAAAAATAATCACCACTTTCAAGCTATTTAATTTTGATCGTTATTTTATTTGATTTTATTCAATATGATTAGTAAAAAATAAAGAAGTGTAGGAGAGAAATGAGTGATTATTCTTCCCCGACTCGCACAAACCCCAACGGAGAGGGGTAATACAAACACGAACCTCGCATGCAGATTGTAAATTGCTATTAACCAAGGTACCAGTCCCTGGTGCACAACTCAACTCAGTGCACAAAATTATGGAGACAGGTTACCAAAATGGTCTAGATACTCAAAATCAAAAGTATTTTTATGTCAGTATTGTTAACTGGCACATTAGTATTTGCATTCATGTCAAACATCTTGGATTACATCCCAGCCATACATAACTTCCTGCAATGGAAGAGAGATGATTGAAAACCCCAGGGGTTCCGGGGTTTTGCAAATTTCAATCTTGTTAGAACAAGTAACAGAAGCAAGCAAGCAAAGCATCTAAAAATTTGCAAAAACCAATTTTCAACCTTCCACCCATTTTCTTTGATGATGCTGCAATTACAGATCCAGCAATTCTTACCTATGTATATGTTAAAATACAAGGAAATACAAATTGCAGCAACGACTTTGATACAGAGAACGAGAGAGAAAGAAACGGTCTTAACTGAGTGTTTTGATCCAGAAGATGAGCTGTTTTCCAAAATCAAACAGCTCCATAAACCAGTTGAGACATACTGTGTCTGTATGAAACCGAAAGCTATTACCCATAAGGAGCAGATGTCAGAGACTTGCGCGAACCAGGGCCCTCATGAGTGCCAACGGCTTTGTTGGATAATCTACGCTTGTAGCGTTTGAGGACAGATGCCAGATTTTCTTTTCCCTTTGGGAAAGCTACATCACCGGCTGCTGTCCCTGTCCGGCCCTTTCGACAAGAGATTGCAATCTCCACATCCTTGATTATGTCTAGAAGCGTTACTGCAGTTGTGGATTTTCCCCTGGCTGGTTTAGCAGCAGGAGGTATTCCATTTGAAAATGATAGACTTGATTTCAGTTGGTGTGCAGCAGGAACTTTAAGGCAGAAGCATGGTGACATCGGAGAACGAGGCTTTGAAAATGCCGAATCAATAATCCCCTAGCATTAACACGATACAGAGTCAGTAACATTACTGAATTAGAAGCTTTGGAAACAAATATACATTTGAAGTCAATCTACTTGTATACAGAGCACAAGTGCAATGCAAGGAGACAAACTCCTGCAAAATTCACCAAAAAGTCAAAACTGTATTCGACTTAGCTTGCAACAAAGGGTTGTTTAGCTTGCAACAAAGGGTTGTTTTCTAAGTTGTGTTCAAGGCAAGCTTTTCACTCCAGCTTGAGGAGAGTGTCAGAACCAATTCAGTCTATTTAGGGTTTACTTAACTAGCTACGGAAATTTAATTTATTCTAGGATTTCAATTCATGCTGTGGTTTGATTTCATTTCTGTTATAGCCGCATTTGAGACACAAATGTATTTTATTAGACAGGGAATGTAAGTGTTTACCTGAAGCCGGTTGAGAACGTAGGTATATTTCCCCCATAGCTCTGGCCGGCTTTCCATAAGTGATAAATCAAGAATGCGGTGGATGCACCAAACCCCAAAGCTTACTACCAAATCTGCCTTCCATATACACCCCTCCCCACAATGAGGAACCGAGGAAAACATAAACTGACTCAAATCATTATTCTTCATTGCGGAAGCAGGCTTCCTATCTGAAGAATGGTACTGCGGCTCGCCCATTTGACCTGTTCGGTTTATCTCTCTAGTTTCAGCTTCATAAAGAAATTTCTCCCTTGAAGCCACACGATCAATTAGATCCTCATCAACCCCATCATTTTGCGTAAACAACCAGTCAGATCCTTCCAATTTCAAAAGCTTCACAATGCAATGCCTGAAAGACTGTAGAAGCTTCGCCTCTGAATCTGCAACTGAAGTTGTTTCTTGATTTACAGAACCTACCCTATTACCAATTCCACTACCAATAGTACGATTAGTATCAGCCACACCAAACTGCTCAAAAGGCTGTCTAGACCAGAGCGACCCAGTGTTGAAAGTAGAACTCTGTTGTGATGACAGAGAATTGTAGACTTTTGGAGAGAGTTCATCAAATGCCAAAGGAGCTCCTGTTCGTACCCCAGAATTTGAATACAAGGATGATTCATAACCGGTCATCCCAGCAGATGATCCATACCCAAGAGGACTTTCCCAGTTAGCATTTTTATCAGGCATGTAAAGCTCCCGGTGAATGTCTGGTAAACTATGATATTTCTTTGCATTGGCTGGACTTACCACATTCTCAGCAATTCCAGAAGACCGTGGATCATAATACGGCCTTTCAGATTGCATTGGACTATTTCTAGATACTGTAAAGTTCTGAAAACTGGAGGCCTGACCAGATCCTAACCCAGTTTGCAACTTCTGCCCCATGGTAAATGCAAGTGAATCTCTGTAGTTTCCAGCACCCAACGAAGAACCAGACTGCAGGACTGATGGCTCCATTTGACCATTCAAGTTATCAGAACTTTTGTCATTTTCCATTCGATTGAGATATGATGCAATCTGATAATCGTGTACTATGGCTGGCTGGTAATCCCAACTCTCAGAAGTTGGGATACTGCGCACACTTGAATAGCGCCTCTCACCACTCTCAGAAGTTGGGATACTGCGCACACTTGAATAGCGCCTCTCACCACTTTCAGTAGTTGGGATACTGCGTACACTTGAATAGCGCCTCTCACCAGAGCCAATAATGCTGTGGCTTGAATTTTGCACATAGGCGTCTAACAACTGCATGCGGCTAGGCAACGATGAGGAAGATCCCCTTTGGACCGCATATGACTCTAAACTGCTTTGAACCCTATGCTGCTTTGCAGACTCATATAAACTTGAGCTGATTAGAGAATCAGATCCTCTGCCTCCTGCAGATGGAAAGAATCCAGAAGTTTCCTTTGGACTGGTATCAACTTTCAGCGAGGACGACACAGACTTTGAATCTGATCCCAACAAAAGGTCCAGCTTTTTAGCCTTTGCGTCTTGAATTACATTCCCATGGAAATCATACAGTTGTCCCCAAAATTCATCAAGCACAGCAGCTAGTTGACGCCTTGCAGCACGCCCCAACCCTGCTAATCTTGAAAGGCTTCCTGCACTACTTCCTCCATCGTCGCCTTTTCCACTTAGACTCCTAAATGATCCCGAGCCCTCAGAGGCCAATGGCACAGTGCTCCCAGAAACCCCTTTTGATGATTCTTCAGGCTCCCAGGTATCTCCCTCATCATCATCTTTTTCGGTTGGTAAGTCTGCTTCAGCTTCAACAGTCTTCTCAACTGACTCTGTTGACTTGAACTTCAGTGCACTGGTGTCCTCCAATGTGACATCAGAAACATCATTAACAACAGTTGAGACTGGAAATGACTCCACTGCAGATCTGGATCCCTCCATGCGGCTTTTAGGGGAGCAAGGAAAGGTAATATGAGAATTATTATTCTCTGCTACAGTTGTTTGGTGAAGTTCCTGATCAGCCTCCATGATAGTATCAGCTAGATCCAGATCAAAATTTGCAACTTCTGAATCAGCATCCAACCCAAATGATGGTGACGGTTCATGGCTCTGGACACTTGCCTCTCTATGATATTGAGGTTCAGCTCTGTTAATCTCTTCTTCATTCGTCAATGAATCTGGTGTACCCTCCATCAGTTCCCAGTTCCACACCTGAGCCTCTAATCGGACACTTGCAGATTTTAATGGGGTAGCAGCTAGCCAAATCATCAAACCAAATGATGCACAAGCAGTGAGGAATAGTAACATACTACTCCCGCCATTCGACCTTAAATTACCACCCCATTCACTATTCCCAAAAATCATTTCTACTACAAATATAATTTTCAATCCAAGCATCCCAATAAGCGTAATTAGGGATAAGAATTCAACAAATTGTGAAATTTTATGGGCACCCATTATTGGTCTTGAAGCAGCAATTCTAAAAATAGGGATCACAGAAGATGGTAGTAGCAGAGCTGCCAAAACTTGTGTGAATATAAGCAGTTGATACATTCCTTCGGCTCCTGAACTCCAAACAAAATAAAGGGCTGGAACAATGGCAATAATTCTGATAGTAGCGCAATGAAGCCAACCAGGAAGGTCCACTTTCAAAAATTCATTCAGGACTACATCTCCACCCAGACTCCAGCTTAATGCTGTGATTTGATTTGACAGAATGAGAACCAGTAAGAAGGAAGCCGGTACTATTGGACCCCAAAAGACCTACATAATTTCAGAAAAATATTAAATTGGCTCAGTATACTGCATGATAGTGCAAGATTAAATTGGCCCAGGGGAAGAAAGTGCAACCTGTTCCATTAGCGACATTGCATCCTGAAACGTAAGCACAACAAGGCCAGAACTTGCCTCTGGACTGTAGAATAAATTTTCCGCTGAGGTCATAAAGACATAATTCACCATATAAACACCACTGAAGATGCATAATATGGCAACTAAATGGTTATGACACAAAGCACCCTTGGGAACAGTTGCCTGCTGCTGATATTGCTGAAAAAATAGAAAATTAGAGTTTCAGAGACCTTCACTGCAAATCAACTATCATATGAACAATTTTCAAGTAGTTAACAGACAAGATACAGGAGGAGAAAGAACTTAGTGATGCAAGTTTATAAGTTGATGCACATGTTAAAATTGATTACTTTTGGCCTCCCTAGTCCAGAAAGAGAATATCAATCTCCCGTTAATGGAACTTTTTCTTTTCTATTTAGGAAAGAAGTATGGGCATGTGTAACTCGGCAGTCTCTAACACACTGCAATGCCAATAAAAAATGGAACCATTTGACCTTAATTGCATTAGTTCGTGAAGAAGTTCTTTCAAACGAAAGGAATAGATGACTCAGCAACATGTCCTAAAAAGCAATTAATCTTCAAAACAAGAAAAAGATGGGCACTGCATATCCATGCATTAAATGTATATCTAAATAAGCCAAAGATGCACAGACAGACAAATAGACAGATAGACAGATGTACAACAAGAGAATCAATGTGTGTATGTATGTATTATTTAACAAAGATACAGATGCATGCATAAGCTCATATTCAGCAATATATGCATGGATGTGCAACATAAATGCAGAGACTGAAAACAACAAAGTTTGAGAAGCACAGATACCTGCACTATAGAAGAATGAAAATAAAGACTGTGAGGCATCATGCTTGCACCAAGAAGACTCATCAGCGCAAATGCACTCTCCCCACTCAGCTTTGTTAGCATCCCATTCATGGAACGGGGCATTTCTGGTTGACTGATAATTACTCCAAGAACAAAGGAAAGGAGTATGAATCCTGCAACAGATATGCATAGGACCTTCGCCTTGCAAGTTTCCTGGTATATGGATACTCAATAATTATTTTAAACAATATTGCAAATGTGAGACTACAGAGAAATAAGTGCAAGTAACAAAACTTACCAGGAAGGAGAAAAAAAGAGGGTATAAAATGGCATTAACGGCAGTCAAAAAGACACAAGTGAACAAGTCCCAACCAAACAGAAGATTAAGCCCATGTGCGATGCCGAGGATCTAGTAAAATTAGTGCAATCATATGTTACGAGAATGACAAATTTATATTCAACAATAATACAGATCATAACAAAATGCAAGACCTACAGCACAGTTTGGACAAATTGGGGTAGAAAAAGTTTCTGAGCATAGAGAAATTACCATGGTTAGGTCTGACAGAATCGCAGAAACCTCTGTTTGAATTCCTAAGGATATGCATGTGCCCTTGTCATACTCCTCACTGCATATCTTTTGACATTAACAAAATTTAAGAAACAAAAAGAAACTGTTAAAACTTGGCGGCTAACATAGAGGCTATGTGCACATGATTGTTTGTATGAAAGAGAAAGAGAGGCAGAGAGATCAAAAAAACCAACTGCAGCCAATCAAATAAGAATATGCAACCAGAAAAGTTATCCTGGTTAGGACACAGCTCGAAAGCATGACCGCAAACAGAGTATATGCATAAGTAGTAGCGTCTCCACCACTACCACTTATAAGAAGAATAATGCATTAAAAACCCCTTAAATGGAAAAAATGATACCTGTGCAAGATCTCTTCCGGTGACTACACCAATCCGAGCTGACAAATAGTGACATAAAATAGCTGCAAAATTGAAAATAAGCATCAATGCTGCGAGGTCAGAGCCAAAACGGGCACCTGCTTCAGCAGTTGCTGCCCACTTTCCAGGGTCAATATATCCAACTGAAATCACAAGAACAGGTCCAACAACAGGAAGCAACCGCTGTAGAACACCCGGCATAATGTTAGCATTAGGATTGGTGGATTCCATAGCTATGGACTCTAGGAGAACCAAATTTCCAGTGCAATGAATTACAAATGGCCTTCCTGAACTACTCTGCAAAACTAGACTCGCAAGCTGAGGTAGCCACTGCTTGAAAAGGAAAGGAAAGATAGAAGCACTTTTAACTGCAGGAGAGAAAAAAGAACTAGCACCAACTGATTATGCCACAATACATGAACCCAATTTACTGTCTTTGGAGGACACAAATAGGTTAAGAAAGTGCAACCAATGACGATGGTGAGTTGCGCAGGCTATTCCAATACACTTGCGCAGATCAAACCTAACTTTTCGAAATGGCTACTGCATTGTAAACTTTAGCCCATTCAACATTCCATTCATCTACTGAGAATAAGCAGAGCGTCCATCCAATCCTCGCGAAACTTCGATCCAACTACTAGAATTACAGAGCACAACTAACAACGGTCTCAACTCCAGCCATGGAACGAACTTCAACCGCTCCAATCATTCGGTACTCTGCCTTTGGCGTCAATCCTGATCCACAAAGGCGCATTAGTTTGATGCACCAAAGAAAAGGGCTAGTATCCAAATCAATGTAACATCACAACCTATTTTTATGACTAATTCAAATTTTAACATCATGAGTATGCACATTAACAATAAACAATTCCACCTCCATAACATTCTTATCTTTCAAAAATTTGGTCAATCGAAAAACTAGAACAGAACAACTGAATCAACCTCTACAAGAATCCAATAGGAACCAAACTCCAAAACATACTGAAGCAGAAATGCAAAAACCCATCTCCAAACCCATGTCAGATCCTTCCCCAACATTACAAAACAAAACCAAACATAAACAGAATCAACATGCACATAAAAGCTCCAAAACAACAATAACTCAACGGTTGAAAGACATCCCAAAACCCTAGAATCCCAGTACGATGAGAAGAACACCAGAATCCATTGCCATGGATCTTAGGCACCAAGACAGACAAAACCCAAAAGCCCATTTACACAAAAACCGAGGAAGAAGATACAAAATGGGTTCAATCAATTGATCAATCAAAGTCAAAACCACAGAAAGTTGGTTCCTTGGGGTCATAAGCTTTTAGGGTTTTCGAAATGCTATAGCTTACCTCAAGCTTCCTCTGTGAGCTTTCCCTTCCAGTTATATTGTTTTATTTCAGTTTCTCTGCCAATCTCTATCTCCTAATCTAGAGTCCTACACACGCAGTAGATCTCAGAGGCCTTTAAAGAGAAACGGCTCAATTTTCCTGGCAGAGAGAGAGAGAGAGAGAAATTATGGGTGGGGTTTCAATGCCATCTTGAAGAGAGAGAAAGGAAAACAGATAGTGAAAGTGAGGGATTGAGGAAAAGTTTCATAAAATGTGCCTTTTTTCTAATAAATATTAAAAATTAAAATTAAAATACAGAGGGAAAGGTCCAAAAATCAGTTTCTACTTTTATTTATGAAATCATGTTTTACCTCCTATTTTTATTTTCTTTCATTCTTTCATGTGGGTTTTTTCAGAGAAAATATGGAGTATTTGGTAAGAATTTTGATATGACTGCTCAGAGGAGATATTCATTCATTCTTTATGAAACTTGATGCAAATTTACACGGTTTGGACACAAACTACATGTTTTCTACAAACATTCAATGATACAATTCATTTTCACTACTTAAGTGCTATCTCAAAAGAGTTTTTTGTTTCAGTTATTTAATTTCCACGTACTTCAAAGATTTTCAACTATAGATCATTACGATACCCGTTATAGATCCACATTTATCAACATAGTGAATAACAACCGTTAGCATACATATAGAAAACCGATACTAGCATTTACTTTCTTTTGAAGCTATCATTTTAGAAGTCATTAATTTAAACCGACGCATTTACTTACTAATCATATTATGAATTTGTTGGGACATCCGATAAAATTGGAACAATGTTGTGAATTTGTACATGGCAATAGAGGTTTATTACTTTTCTTTTTGTCTATTGTTTTTAATCATAATTTCTAAAAATATTTGTACATGGAAGTAATTAAAAATATTCCTCTTAGCATCCATAATACCAAAGATCGACTCGTATGGCATTTTGAATGGAATGGAAAATTTTCTGTTCAAAGTGCTCACTACAACAAAAATAGCCTTTGGGCACAAAATTATGGACACAATTGAGGGATTTGTGTGTCTTTCAACACAAAAAGATTAAAACAGTGCCCATTCAATAAAGGACACTACATATTGTGCCTAATATCAAAAAAAATAGGGCACAAACACATTTTCTGACAATTTTGTTTAAAAAAGTGAACTCAAATATATTATTGTGCCTATATTTTACATCTAAGGGCACAATTATTTGTTTTTTATTATTTGTCATAAACTTATGGCCCCACACCCCATTTTCTCTCTCTCCCCTTAACCCACCCACACCGCACCCCCTCCTTCCTGTTCTCTCATCTCTCTATGCCTCCCTTAGACTCTCTCTCTCTCTCTCTCTCTCTCTCTCTCTCTCTCTCTCTCTCTCTCTCTCCAACCCCTTTCTCTATCTACCTTCCCCAGATTCAGTCCATCTCTCTCTCGTTCTCGATCTCTCTCATATCTGCCTCCCTCAGACTCCTTTCTCTTACCTCTATCACTCTATCTCTCTGTCTCTCTCTCCAACTCCAACCTCCTTTCTATCTCTACCTTTGCCAGATTTGGTCCATCTCTCTTCTTTTCCTGATCTCTCAGATCTAGGCTTTTTCGCCTGACACCTCAACAATCCGAGTTTTCTTGACTAGTGACGAGGTTCCTGTGACAGTGCAAGCATCAGCGGCGCTGGCGAAAGAACAGGAAAGACTGCAAATCAGCGGGAACTCTGCTTGTGGGTTTGATTTTTGTGTAATTTTTTAACAAATTTTGATTTTTATGTATTTTATCTCGTAGGAAACTTAACTTCTCCTCAGTGCGTTTGGTAAGTGATTCACCTTTTTCCTACTTATTATTTGGTTTTAGGGATGCATCTCTACATTTTTATCTAATCCTACTACTGAGATGAAACCCTAACGATTTCATTTTGATGTCAGTTGTGGTGCTTTGTTGGGGCTTTCCCGACTAAAAGAGTATAAATTTCCCAGAAACTTGACAAACTCAAAGAAAGCAGTTGCAGCAGTTGTGACTTCTATTTTTTTCTCTCTTGAAAATGGAATGAACTATGATCACTCTGTCTCCATCAAATCTTACAAAGTTTTCAGCTTTTTTCGATTTTAATTTCTGGGTTACTATTCTTTGATAACTTCCTCATATGGGCAATCTCCAATTTTCGTTTGTATTTTCATCTAGGAGGAGTTTTTGAATGCTAATTAATCAATGTTAGTAGATTGTTAAGTATTAACTTGATGTTTAAGCATGGACATATGTGAATTTCCAGGTTTACAGTTTTGTAGATTTCGTTTTGCTGTCAATTGTGGTGCTTTGTTGGGGCTTTCCCAGCTAAAAGAGTACTTTGTGTTTTGGTTGCTTAATTAATAAATCTGAGATTTGCTAGCACCTATGATGCTATTGGTTATACTTTGGGTACGTTTTCTGTCCTCCTACTTTTTTCCAGTTTGCAAATGTATTGATAAGTGTTGGATTAAAATGGATTTGTATTTTTTTTAGAATAAATGAGAAGAAGAAGAAGAAATTGAAAGGTAAAGCTTCATACTTTGGTGTATAATTAGTTGAAGAAAGAGAAAATTACTTGGTAAAGATTTGAGCTTTAGCTATTCCATGCAGATTCAGCTTTCCTTTGCATTTGAATAAGTTGGAAACTGAGTGGAAAATGTTAAGAGAGAGAGAGAGAGAGAGAGAGAGAGAGAGAGAGAGAGAGAGAGAGAGAGAGAGAGAGAGAGAGAGAGAGAGAGAGAGAGAGAGAGAGAGAATTGTGTTGGGGTTTTGGTGAAGATTTGAACTTTGGTGGTAAGCTAGCTGCTTTAAACTCACACAGGAAAACCCAACAGCATGTAGATAAGTAGACTGAATTGGCCTTTTGAATAAGTTTGAAATGAGTTGGAAATTGAGTAGAAAAATGTTAGATAGAGAAACAGAGAATGTGATTTGATAATTGGTAATATGATCAATCCTTGGTGACATATATATTATATCAAATTAGATTAGAATTTTTTGATTAAATTAGAATAAAATTTGTTCATATAAAATAAAACAGTTTATACATATTGGAAATAGGCATTAAAAAGTTTAAGTTTGACATTACATGGATTAGAATGACTTTTCTAGATGCTTAAATGCTTTTTACTGAAGAGTGTTTTGTGTTTCTATTGCTGATACCTTAATATATATTATGATGATGATGCGTACATCTTCCATCCTCTTCAGTTCAATACTCTGCCAGTTGTGAAAACAGCAATCGAGCCACTAAATCCATGTATGCTGACAAAGATGGTGGAAGGACTAAGAAAGATAAGTAAGAGTTATACTCTTGCAATCACTAAAGTTGAGGAGTCTGGGGAGCACACGATATTAGGGACATGAGAACTCTACTTGGATTCAATAATGAAGGACCTAAGAGAGCTTTATTTGGAAGTAGAAGTCAAGGTAATTGTTTGCTCCCAATCCTCATCCTCTCTTCACGTTATTTCTTTTTAAGGTAACTTTTCCACCCCTTAAGAATGTAATTTAGGGTTTTTGAAATTTAATTTTCGAATTCTAGATTAGGGTTTGTGAAATTTAATTTTCGAATTCTTGAAATTTTGGTTTCACATATTCTATTTAATTGATCTAATGGTTCTTGGGTTTTTGCAGATTGGACCATCTTTGACTCGAGGTTCAAATTATTTGTGAAGGTTCTGGTTCACTGCAGTAGGAATAAGGCAGAAGCTAGTTGAGAGAATTTTCGGCATATTTGTATAAGATTTGTGAAGTAAGATTCTTCCCCTTTTTTCTGCTTCAAAGTTTGAATTTTGTGAGAGGTTCAAATATTGCACATGTTATCTTCATTCATTCGTTTCTGGAGTAGCAAAGGTTTGGTGAAGTGCAAGGCTTGTTGGGGAAGATCTGTCCAAAAATGTTTGTTTTCAAGTCTTTTTGTATTAGAGATAAAATATGTAACATTATAATATATGTTTGTGAGATTGGGAAAGTGAAAGTTGGTTTCATGGTTGTAGGCTGTTTTCATTTTATGAAAATTTAAATTTTTGCATTTGCTCAATTTAGTTTCAGTTTTTTAAATTTTGATTTTTTTTTTATATTTAATTCTAGGTGGCACAATTATACTATAAGTGTCAATATGGCTGGAAAAGGTCCTCTGATAAAGTTGTAAAAAACAGACACAAATAGTGGTCCATTTGTGCATGTCTCTTTGAGCACCAAACAGTTTATTGTGCCTTTTGACAAATGGTGACGCCCATAGAGGGCACAGATACAAATTTAGTTGATGCATTGTTGCTATTGGTTTATGAGCACAATTGCTGGTGTTTTTTTGCCTCAAAGGGCACATATAATTTATTGTGCGCAGTGGCCATTTTTGTTATAGTGACTTATCATTTAGCACATCATGATACGGTGTTAATGGGGGTGGAATAAGGACATTTAAGTTTGAGTAGGGGCAAGGAACTATTGTGGAAGAGGCTTTGGGATGCTAGAATTCCTGGTAAAGTGAAAATATGCATATGGAGGGTTGTTCTTGATGCTTTCCCTACTCGCACCAAGTTAGAGCGACTACCATTGCTTCAAAATGTAGAATGTTTCTTTTGTACATGGAAGCCTAAGACAATTGAACATGTGCTTCGCGATTGTGATATGGCTGCAGCGATTTGGCTAGCGAGTGTCAGACTTCGAGTGCATGATGCGCAGTAACTAAACATGTGCAATTGGTTAATTAAATGTGCTGAAAGTTCCTCGAATACTACTCTGGAGTTGATGTTCATGACCATATGGAGCTTGTGGAAAGCTAGAAACGATCTTATTTGGAGCGTATCTTTTACGCCCCTATTGAGATATTCCTATGTGCCAATAGCTGGTTCTGGTTGCTGTCGTAACATCAATGGCATGCGCCACCAAAGTCAAAGATGGCGAGGACGAGGCAGAGGTGGAAGACTCTTAATAATGGTTGGGTCAAATGCAATTTTGACGAAGCTTGGAACGGAAGGACAAAAATAGGTGGCTTTGGTGTGGTTATTCGTGATCATAACGGTAGTTTTTTGGCTGCTACATTTGGGAACCTTGAGAATATTGATGCGAAAATTATCTTAACACACAAATTTAACCCTCTTTTGACAATTGTAATACAAGTATAAGTAGGGATCGTTCTGGACCGAGGATTATGAGGGCTTGCTAATAACCTTTAAATTGACTAAAAAACATAAAACTAAACTTAAAAACACTTAACAAGACTCACAAGACTCAAAGCAAACTTAAAATACTCAAAACAGCTTAAAACAACCAAATAAACTTAAACTAGACACTAGGAATGACTTTGGACGAAAATTGACTTTTACTTTAATCAAAACACTTAAAAACACAAACTAAAACAGATTTGAAACACTTTGAAACAAGAAACTAAAAGGGGGGTTTTGATTTGGATGAAGTTGAAACAAACAAACAAGTATGAAAAACTAGACAGGTTGTAAAACAAATTTGAGAAATAAGATGATGGATGAGATAGCTAGAGACTTTTTCTCCACACATGACATGTATGCAAATAACTTGATTTTCAATTACTACTTCATTGAATTATGAACGACAATGCTCCAAATTAATCGTGACATCACTAGTTAACTCTTAGATTTTCCTTGTTTTATTGGATTGGATGACATCATTCGACAACCCAAAACATTCTTCAAAAGTTCCCTACATGACATCATAATAAAGATACAATCAAAGATCATTACGTTTAATGAAAATCATAAGTATTAACAAAGCACTTGCAACTATGACATCATGTCACTTATGCTATGAATTGAACTTAACGCGATCGTTTATAAGCGACCTTCACTACATGTGAATATAAGTTTGTAACGATTATGTGAAACTTCCTTATATTCTAGCAACGGATTTATGCATGCTAATTTAGTGTCAACCCTTAATTAACAAATACATATAAGTTATCAATCAAATAGTTAAGCCAATTGCATTCACGATTCAAGAGTTCATAACTGGAATTTATCAAATTATATTGCACACATAATCATGGCTTTGAAATCACCCCTAGCTAAAAGGGGTTTAGCCACTCATATTCACAACAAAATGAAATAAAATGAATTTAAACATTGAAAACAAAAGAAAGAAAACACCTAAATGCTCCAACGATCCAAGTTGGACAGCAAGCACGTCCAAGCACTTTCCTTCCCTTCCTTTGCTACGGCACAAGGTGTTGGTGAGTGCTTGAAGGTTTGTTTGTATGGAGGAATGGATGTGAAGATGAATAGATGTGTGTTGGATGAAGGTTGTATTGAAATGGGAATGAATGATTAAGCCAAAACTAAACTATATGGCTGCCACACACACTTCTTTTTATAGAGGAAGTGCATGGCAAGGAGGGGAAAAATGGTGGTGTGCAATGATTCAAAGGTGAAAATGAAGTAATGATGCAAAACATGAGGGGTAAAATGGAGTGGTGTTGCAGTAATGAGTGCATAGAGTGGTGTTGAAATGATTTAAAGGTGAAAATGAAGTGATAATGCAAAGCATGGGGGGTAAAATGGAGTGGTTTTGCAGCTATGAATGCAAGTGGGGAATATGAATGATTGTACACATGGTAGAGAAAGGAAAGGGAGGTGGAATGGTGCAGAAATGAGTCAAAGGTGCAGCAAGACTCATGATGCACAGCATGAGATTCCAAATGTGGTGGATGGTGCATTAATGAGTGCATATGGTGGAGGTAAAAGTTGTATGAAATCTGATGGGTGAAGGGGACAAGAGATGTACAGCAATTGAGTGCAATGATTCAATGTTTTGATGCATGAAATCAGAAATAATGAAGGAGACAAGGGTGGTGCACGGCATGGGTGGAAAGGTGAGTAAGTGGTGAATCAATAAGTACAAGAAGGTGAAATGATATTGTGCATATGGTAGATAAAGGAAAGGAAGTGGAATGGTGCAGAAAATGAGTGGAATGAGGAAACATGAATGAATGTGCATGGCATGGAGTGATTTATGGTAGAAAATAGGAAAGGAATGGCTTCCTTGCACGGCAAGGAAGAGAAATGGTGAAGGATGGTATGGCTTGGACTTTTAGGGCAGGTTTAGGAATTGTAGAATATGTAATGAAATGTCCTAAAGTATTTAGGAACCCTTCGTGTGACTAAATCTTTGGTAATTTAGGATTAGGAAAGGTAACAACAAGATAAGGCAAGTTTGACTAGTCTTTCCTCATTCTTAATGGTTTCCTTGTCTTCATTGGTTCTCAATTTATTTTCTTCCTTTCCTTGGCACATTCCTAGCTTCTTTAGATCTTTAATTTCGTCCAACCACTTTGCTCCATGCATGTGATATCCATTCCATGCCCAAAACTGCTCCAAAAGGCACCAAAATGCACTTCTTTGCCTCTTTAACCCTTTGTACCTACAACCACACGAAAATGGCTTGAAATACTAAATCAACTAAGAAATAACAACATAAATGCACAAAAACAAGCTAACTACGTCACATAAATATGCTCCTATCAAATATCTATTCTCCTCTGCACGCTGAGCTCCTGATAGCAAGACAAGCTGCAATATTTATCCAAAAATTGCCTGATTCTAACAGGTCAATATTATTATAAGGTGACTTTAGTATTGCAATGGCTGCTTTGAACAACAGGAGCGGACATGTTTCTTTTCTTGCTCCTCTAGTCAATGATACCAGAGAGTTCTTCATGGGTTTTGCTCAGCTAGAGCTGAATCATGTCAGAAAATAGGCGAACAATGTTGCGCATAGATTGGCTCACTCAGGTGTTGGGAGAACTACTAAGGTTTCGTGGTTTGAAGCTCTTCCAGATTTGATTCTAGATTGTCTTTTGGAAGATAACCTTATGTAATTTTGGTACGTATTAAGGATAGTTTTTATGTGGGATACTCTTTTTTCGTTCAACCAGGTTGAAAGTCCCGGCAAGATTTTTATCAAGGTCTAGTTATGTACCCTATCCTCCTTTTTGTACATGTCTTTGTCATCTTAATGAATATCGTATTCTTTTCATAAAAAAAATCATAATTTCTAAAAAATTAAAAAATTGTAGGGCATCAATATGTAAGACAAAATTCTCTTGTTGCGATTGTGGGACTGCAACACAATCACATGATATTACTAATCTACTCATATTATATTTAGAGAATTGTTCCTAGCACTTCAAAATTCTCATTTTGCAATTTATACTTTCTATATTTAGCCAAAAAAAAACACTTAAAAGAGTGCAAATTGAAATTTTTGAAGTGACAGTAATTATTCAACCACTACGGAATGGCCTAGTGGTTGGATGAATCACAGACCCATATGTCACACGGCACCTCCTGATTCAGTTCCTAGCGTTGATAAATCACATGATGATGGCTATAGGAAAGCTGAAATCCCTCTTTGAGTCTTCCTGGCTCCCAGGATAGTCGACTATTTCGCCACCAGTTGGTCCCATTTTGAAAAGAAAACAAAAGTGACAATAAATGTTCCATATAGGACAGTTTGCTAGTTTGATTGCTCTCTATAGGAGAGTGCTTGATTTTAATATTTTTTTTTGGTGTGCTAACTCTTTTGGATTTATGTGTCAAGGTGGAGTCGTTTGATTCGCTGGATCTACTTCATTTGGTGTTCTGGGATCATAGAGGTGATTAGATGATGTGATTGACCATTGGCATTGTACTTCCTATCCTAACTTATGGTTTGAGATTTTGTTTTCATAAGATCTCCCTATAACATGATGTTTAACGGTTTTATTGATATGTGCAATGGTGCCCAAATTTGAATTCATATTATTGCAGGGAGATCATGTGAAAACAAAATCTCAAACCATATTATTGCTAATCCATTGTAAGGTTAAGCACATTCCCTCTCCCTTGGTCTAGATAATATCATTTGTTCAAAATAAAAAAACAACCTAAGATCATGTGAAAACAAAATCGAACCTAAGACTTCTCACTTACAACAAAACTTGTAAATGAGAGGTTTTCGGTTCGATTGTTGCCAAAGGTAAATTTGAACCACACTAGCCCATTGTAAGGCTAACCACATCCTCTTCCTTTTAGTGTAGATAATATTGTTTGTTAAAATAAATAAATAAATAAATAAAACTATGTAACGGTGTGGCAATTACACCAAAAAATTGTTTCCTTGTCACACACCATTAATTGTTATAAATCTTCCTACAACCAAAACGGGAAATTTCTAAATTTGGTATTCTTAAACGGTTAATAATGACTTTGACCACACAAAAATGGGGGGAAATTATGATTTCCCATAAAAAATAAAAACACAACAATATCCAACAATCCCCATGAATGGCAAAATAAAGCACAAAGGGAAGCAAATAAAAGCTCAACAATATTTATGCAAAAGCCAATACGTGCAGTTATAATTTAATCAATGCTTCAATTTTTATTTCCAAACGTAGATTTTGTTAAATTAAATGTTAGAATAATCATCAGCTAAAGTTTAAACTTATGTCATCATGCAAAAGTTCAACACTTATTCACTACGGTAGTAAAAAATCACTTGCTCAATGCTTCGAATTCAAGGCATGGACTTTGCCCTTTGGCCACGTTTCCAAAACATGTCAATGATAACTAACACCATATACACAAATTTGGGTTCACTTTATTGTGAAGATAATATTTCCAACGGTCAACGATTAGCAAATTTTAACTGACCAATGGTTGAGTGCCATCTTACAATCGTCCTTCTATGGAGGAAAGCAAACTACCAGATAAAGGCAAAGAAATGAAAGAGCTCATGATCCTAGGTTTCATTTTTTTTCAGGTCATCTCATCTTTTTTTACGATTGGCTTTTCACATCATCCTTCCAATTTTATGGGATGTTTCGAAAGGACAAGGTGTTAGAAATTTTGAGCAAGGAATAATTGTTACGCTCTACTTTTTATTTTTGTACAATGTAGAACGAGAACTAGGGAAGTGGATGAGGAATCGAAAATGACAATTTAACGTCAAAGCAAGAGTGGAGCCACTAAGGAACTAGAGTGGTTCCGGGTCTATTCTAACTACAGTATATGAAGTTATTCAGCGACTTCAAACCTGCAATTGTCGTGGGACATGAGAAAGAATGTGGATTGTTCATCGGGAAGAAGTTGAATAGAACGACGCTGTTGTTCTCTGGTTCTAACAATTTTATTGTTTTATCATTGTGGCCTAGTAAAATAGTGAGTTTGTACATGAGGGTTTTAAAATAGACTTTAATACTATTTCTAAAGCAACCTAATAAGCTATTATTTGCAAACCTTCTTTTGACCTCCTTCTACCAAACAATGTAAACCAAAAGTTTCTTCTATGTTCTTTCTATGTTTTTTAAATTTTTTAGTGTTTACCTTGCTCTCTACCTCTCATTGAGTTGTATTGCACAAGTTTTTTTATTCTCTCTATTAATTTTCATGGGAACTTCAATTTTGTGAAGATTACTTCAATTGTTTATGTTATGAGTTAAAAATGAATAAAAATTTCATACGTATATGAAAGGCCCTCCTTCACATAAAATCTTGAATATGCGTCAAAGTATTTGTCCTCCTCCTCATTCAATGCTAAAAACATCATCACTTAATGTAGGTAAAATTATCACCTAACACCAGTGACCTAACTAATGTCTAATTTTTAAAACGTTAGGTAGTTATTTAAAATATTTTAAAAACTTAAGACATTTAGACCAAACCTAACCCTGGGCTAAAAGCCAAAATTTTCCATTTATTCCCCCCCCCCCACCCAAACCCAACCCAACCCAACCCAACCCAACCCAACCCCACCCAAGCTAAATGTTTAGGCTAAAAGCCAAAAGCCAAATACCCCCCAAGATTTAGCCCACATGCGCGTGGACTCGCCCAAACCCAGCCCAATCTCGGCCCGAGGACGCGCCCCACTCTCCCCACGCGGGTTGAGGCCTTCAGCGCCCAACATGGTGGGACCCACTGTCAAGGCTGTTGTCGGCCACCATCAGGAGCCCAACGACTCTTTTTTTCATCCAACGATTGCTACTTTTGGACCGTTGGTTGATCTAAAGGTCCAGATTCAATTTTTTTTTAAATGTAATTTTAAAATACATTGAATCAAACAGTTGAGATCGAATATAATCAAATCTAACGGTAAAAAAAAAATCTAAAAACCCAAATTTAAATCCAACGACTAAAATAATTAAAAAAATTATTTAACTCAAAATTCATCCAAAAACTCTATAAATACCTATGTATTTGTTCAAACATCCACACAAAACTCACTTTTCTCCTACAATTCTTCCAATTTTTATTTCTACCATTTCTTCCCATTTCCAAATTTTTCAAGATGACAAGAGAGCATATTAGAGGTCGTAATTGGACATGTGAGGAAGATGTTGCTTTATGCTTGGCATGAGTTTCATGTATCGATTTAGTGATTTTTCAATATTTATCGGAATATGAATATTTTTAGATTAAAATTTTCATAAAATTAATTTATGATAGTCTACATAATATTTTTAAAGTTAATTTAAGAAAAAAATTAGCCTAAGTTCATTCTCTAATAATATGAGGCTAAAATTTTATGCTAGAATGGTTGAAGTATAAAAGCTGTTTTTAGGGTAAAAGCTAAATTTTATAGGCTAAAAATTTTGACTTTTAGCTCAAGGGTTGGAGATGGTCTTAAAATTACCCCAAATGATTGAGTAGTTATCTTTATTAATCCAATAACTTAAAGTATCACCCCAATGGTGGAAATAACACGCATTAATTTGTCGTTCTAGTTTCCCTTCTCTCTCTCTCTCTCTCTCTCTCTCTCTCTCTCTCTCTCTCTCACTAACCTAGTCGTTGGCCATGCAATGCATCGAACTGAAATGCCTGCCCCCCAAGCCCTATCCTTTCAATAATTTAATTATACCGCATCATTTCATTATCATAATTTAATTATAAAACTGAAAACCAATAACCAATATTATATCTAAAAACTCAAATTAATGCGCATACCAATGAAACAAGAACGATCTGACTTGTTGATGATGAACATATACATTGAACTTCAATCATCCAACTCCTTTGAAGTTAACTAGATTATACTTCTTAATTAATTATTTAATTCATTGTTCATAGGTTCAGATAACATTTAATTATTAATTAATTAATATTCCTGTAAAGTTATGTTAAAATTCAGAGTTTGAAGCATTTGAAGGAGACCAACGTGGCTCCAGGAATCTAGTTACACCACTCTTTACTAGATTCATATTTTTTGGGTTTTGTAGCAAAAAATTTTATTAAGTGAGTTTAATTAGGCAATGCCTTGTGATAATTCAGATTCTGGTTCATTGTATCTGCATAATTCCAGAATATGATCAATATGCAACTGTCTTAATTTCTTTGTTTATTTTTAGTCTTCAATTAGGTCATGAGTTTTCAAATAAACGTGCTTGATTTCATTCGTTAAAAAATTTCAAAAGTGTTATTCCTAGTTCTATTTTCCTAGCGATTAGTGTTCCCACAAACAACATATGGAGTTCACTGTTACCTGACGGGTATCACGTATAATACTATGTCGTGTTGAGGCAAGAGAGCTTAGTAATATTTTCAATTAAACAAATATTTTCATACAGGTGATATTGGAGAATAGAAAATATCGAACATAGATTTTCGGACACATAAGTGAATTTTCTTAAGCAGTCGAGCTAAAGCTCCTTTTATATTGGAATGTATTTACGTTTCTTTTCTTTTGATTTTAGGTTTTAGAAAGTACCAACGAACTACATATTGAGAAAAAACTTTCAAGTTTGTAACCTGTATATGTTTATCTCTTTTATCACATGTAGTGTGAGAAATAAATTACAAGAGAGTGCCTCATTGAAACTTTATGATACATTAATACATGAACCTATAACGGAAGAGACAAGGAGATGAAGATATGCAATTCGTTTCAGATCACACCAATGCGTTGACCTAATAAAAAGATCAATGCCGAGATTGGTGTCTTGACGCGTACTATTTTACCGATCTATGCATGCAAAACTCAAAATGCATCAATGGTCAAGATCAACCGCCGAATATATCATCATTTTAATTGAAATGGATTTCAACACCAATAAATCATCACTTGATATATCATGTCAGCAACTCTGACAGCTTTAGGCTTTAGCCTTTCAGTAGGGACAAGGATTCTCTTATCTCTTTTTTCCCTTCCCTTCCCTCTCCTTCTGTTTGAACGCTCAAGATTCCATCTTGTAAAGAAGAAGAAAAAAAAAGTAGAGAGAGAAGAAAAAAAAACTGTGAGGGGAGAGGAGGTAGGGGAGGGAAAAAGAAGGGAGGGGAGAGAATCCCTATCCTTAGCAACTCCAGCCCAATCCAATCCCCTAGGCTATAGGCCATCAACCTCCCTTCCCCCCTCCCCTCCCCAAAAAACAATCCTCCAATCCATTAGGCTCCAGGGGAGCCCGACTTCTCCCCCAAGCTCAAATCGATAGGCCCAACACTTGAGCTATGTGACGTCACTCATGATAAATAATTTTATTGCGCTAGGAGCGTGGAAAACATGCCCGAGTGGGTGTGCGTCTCTGACAAGAAATGAGTGTCTGAGGCCTGCGTGTAGGTGCACTAATGGCTTCGGGATAGGGCGATGATGTGGCACAATCTTGGACTGTTTGATTTTTTTATCAACGATCCAAATTTTTCAGCTTAAAAAAAATCAGAAATTTTACCGTTGGCTACTTGTCACAATTTGGGTTGTTGGATTTCAATTTTTTTGTAATCCAATAGTCAAGATTAATTAAGTTAATAAAAAAATTAATTAAAAATACAAAAAATAATAATTTTTTCTATAAATACCTAGCCATGATCTTCCACCTTACATGATAATAACACGTGGTACTACATAGTTTGTTAAAAATCTCCTCGAAAATCTATCCACAAACTTTTGTATAATGACATGTGGCGTGATAAGATGGGTTAAAAATAAAATTATCTTTTATTATTTTATAAAAAAATATTTTAATACAAATTGCTTAGGCTATTTAGTCCAAGGTGAAGGTGCAGTTGGTCTTCCTCTTCTGGACAAACTTCCTTAAGTAGAAGGAGGGAGGGCTTTTTTCTCACCATCTCCTGTCACGTTCCTAACTCCTAAGTGGCTGGCAATTACTTTGCTTAACTACCGGACACGTGGAGCGTGGACCAATATTCTTCCTTAATAGCGTACAGTTAAGCCGTAGTTATAAAGTAAAACCCTCTACTTTTTCTGACACGTGGACTTTAAACAAGACTATATTTTGGCAGTTTCTGCATCCTTTACTTTTCCAATTTATTTTCCTTGTAACCCCCCTCCTTTCTTTCTCTTTCTTTTTCATTTTAATTTTCAACTTTCCATAGAAAAAAATGAGAATTCTGAGTTTTTATTCTATTTTATTGGATTTATGAATTCCGATCAGTCTTTTATTGGAAATTTTCAAGTTTATATACTCAAAGCCAGAAGATATGAAAGTAATTAATCACAAAATTGAGAATGTCAATGCTTTTAATCTTTAACTTTTTTTTTCCTTTTAACTAATTTTTGGTGTTTTTATTTGTTTCCTCACCAACGTGTAATCATTAATCTGTGACATTTTGTTTTCCATGAATGCTATGTCTGATCTAGGAGTGTTAATTAAACATCATTGTTCATGCATAGTATATGTGTACAATTTTGTTTTGGTCTACATTTGTCCACTTGCATTATTGCTTCCCATGAAATTATTCGATTTTCATTTTACTTTCTTGCTAAGCATGGCTAAAATGTGACACGATATTTAACAAAATGTCTAAAAATAACTAAAAAAAATAAGAATTCAAAAGCAACTATTTTGTTAATTTTGTTGTGCTTTTTGTATGATTATTATGCTTTTTGTATAATTTTATATCCCCCCACTAGGAAATAAGTTGTTTGTTTATTGTATTTGAGTTTCTATTTTCCTATTGGAAAATGCACACACCATTGTTTTTTCTTCTTTGGCCCATCCAGGCAAAGAAAAGAACAACATATGATCACATGATTTAAATTAATATAATTCTATGGCCATTGCTGATCATGGAGGTAATTAAATAATATCTCCTTTAAACCTTATTACGTGCGCACGATCCAATTATTAGACCACTTGATGAAATTGATACATCTCTCTGATTGATCTTTTGCATGAGATTCCCCCATGGGTTTAACATCCTGACTATTTACGCGCACACCCAAATTACACCATCGTGTGGTGCAATGTCATAAAGTAAAAGTAAACTTTGTTTACGTGCAATCACCATTAAACCCATTCTCAATAAATTTTTCATTTTTGATTCTCAGTTGGTGGATATCCTAATATTTGCAGCACAAAGGATAATTTTGAGGCCTCTGGTGCCATCATTACCATGTTTTGCAAATATAGTAGCGACTTTGATAAAGGACTTTAAACCAACAAAATTCCTCGCTTTGTGAGGGTCGGGGGGGGGGTCATTTATCGTACGCAGCCTTACCCTTGCTTTGCAAAGAGGCTGGGTTTTCACGATTCGAACCCGTAACTTTTCGGTCTCAAAGAAACAAATTTTCCATTTCGTCAAAACTCGCCTTCCGTAGTAACTATGATAGATAAGGTAATTTAACAAAAAAATTGGGGAGGGGAACAAAGTTGGCTTTAATACTCCATGTCGGTAGCATGCACTTACGGTGGCAGATTATGTTAATTGCAGCCACATGTGGATTTTGGACTCAAAATTCAGGGAAGGGATGTGATGGCAATCCCTGGTTTGTGCCAATTCGTCCTGGTCTCTCTCTCTCTCTCTCTCCCAACAAAAAAAATAATCACCATTTGAATTGTTTCACTTATCATTAAGCTTGTTTATGTTGACTTTTTTAGTAAAGGAAAAACAGCCAACATGATTGTAATCTTAGAATACTGTTTAAACTAAAGTACACGTTTCAAACTAGTATGAGTTCGTAGGCAATTTCTACGAGAATTGAAACAAAAGCATGGACCTTTAAATTTTTTTTTTTATAGGAAATAAAGTAAACAAAGCATGAATTGTTGTAGACTTATTTGATTGAGCGATCTAGGGTTTAGAGAGAGAGGGGGTCAACAATATTGAGGGAGAAGAGAGAGTGATTTAATTATGAGGTGTGTTTGATTCACCCCATTGTGCCTTTATTATAGTAGTAGGATAGGTAAAAACTTTTCCCTTTAGGATTACAACATTTAATAGGTAATCTACTCCTAATAGGAATATAAGATACATTCCCAAATCCACTAGGATTCACACAATCACATTCATATTCTAAATATAACTTCAACACTCCCCCTTGAGTGTGTAAATACTCAACAAACCATTGCATCAGATCTTCAGCATATAAGGTAGAAGTCATCGGCACAACGGGTGATCACGAGTCTCAAATTTATTTGAAGTATGCATTTGTAGTAAAACTCACAAAAACCTTGCTATAGTAAAACCCAAGACATAGGCAAAACCCATAAACTAAGGAGAAAAGTGAGAAGTATGCACAATGTCTAAAACAAACGTCAAACAGGACGAAAGTAATGAACTCAATGGGGTATGATCATCCCAGGATGGGTGCTTCATTAAAACCTCGTTAGGTAGCAAAAACCCAATGGGAAAAATGCTAATATTCATAGGAAAAAAAAGTACATTAAGATCATGTGAGTATGCTTCTGGACACTCCCCCTGAGCTAGACATAACTTCTAAATAAGAGAACTACAAGCGATTCAACTCAGATAATTTATGCATACCAATTCCTTGGATGAGCTTTTGAAAAGTAAACTTGGGCAATGACTTGGTGAAAAGATCAGCCAGCTTGTCCTGGGAACGAATTTGCTTGACTTCAATGTTCTGATTTTGCTGCTGCTACTGGTGTGAGTAAAAGAACTTCGGCGCTATATGCTTGGTGTTGTCTCCCTTGATGTATCATCTTCAACTACTCGATACATGTTGCATTGTCTTCAAAGATCGTCGTAGAAAGGTCAATGACTGATGTAAGACCACTAGTGTTTCGAATGTGTTCCATAACTTTTCTCAACCAAAAACACTCACGCGATGCTTCATGCAGGGCAAGAATCTCAGCATGGTTCACCGTAGTCGTAACTAACATTTTCTTGGTAAACCTCCAAGATATAACAGTGTCTCCAATGGTAAGACATAACTCGTTTAAGAACGTGCCCTATGTGGGTCAAACAGATATCCAACATCTGTGTAACCAACAAGTCGAGAATCAATCCGATGACTATAGGGGGTGCCAACACTTGAAGATTCGTGAGTATAGAACAAGCCCAAATCCGTATTACCCTTGAGGTAGCAAAAAATGTCTTTAACACCATTCTAGTGTCTGCGTGTGGGCGCATTATTGTATCTTGCCAAAAGATTCACAATGAAGGAGATGTCTGGTCTAGTGCACTGAGCCACGTACAATAAAGCCCCAATTGCACTTAGGTAACGACCATGAGTGTACTTGGAGGCTTCTCTTTATCCTCATTAAAACTACGCAACACCTTTTGGGTGTAATTCTATTGATGTACTAGGATTCCATTTGAACAATGTTCGATCTCTAGGTTGAGACGGTATCGAGTTTTCTCAAGATCCTTCATCTCAAATTCTGATTTCAAGTGTGTAGCAATTTCCTCAAGCTCTGCGGAAGTCCTGATGAGGTTCATGTCATCAACATAAACTACAACAATTGCAAATTCAAAATGCGACTTCTTTATGAACACGCATGGGCATAATTCGTTGTTCACATAACCTTGACTTGTCAAATATTCACTCAGACTGTTATACCACATCCGCCCGGATTGTTTTAATCCGTAGAGTAACCTCCTCAACCTAATTGAGAGAGTGTTCCGTGGTCTAGAACTATTTGAACCAGTCAATGGAGTCCTTTTGGAACTTTCATGTAAATTTCTGTATCTAGATCCCCATAGAGATATGGGGTTACCGCATCCATAAGCTGCATATTCAATTTTTCAAAAACTACCAAACTGATTAGGTAGCGGAACGTTATAACATCCATTACGGGGGACTATATCTCCTCGTAATCAATCCCAGGATGCTGAGAGAAGATTTGCGTTACGAGGTGTGCTTTGTATCGCATTATTTCATTCTTCTCATTACGTTTCATCATGAAAACCCACTTATAGCCAACGGGCTTCACACATAGTAGTGTAGGAACGATAGGTTCAAACACTTTACGTTTTGCGAGCGAATCGAGTTCGACCTGGATTGCTTGTTTCCAGTTTGACCAATCGGTTATACGTCGACATTCATTGATGGAACGTGGTTCAATTTCATCGATAATCATGATGTCAGTAACTACTGGGTACGCGAATGCATCGTCGACGATCATCCCATTCCTATTCTAAACCTTATCTAATACTATGTAGTGGATCGAAATCTCACGATTCTTGAGAGGCCGATATGTTTCGTCTGAAGCATCATCGTAATCTAGAATAACCTCATGTGTTGGAATGAATGAGTGAGGGATGGTCGGATTCAAACTAGGGTCACTAGTTGGTGCCATCTTCCTCTTCCAAGGTTGTGAATCCTTTGAACCAAAGGGTCTGCCACGTTTCAAGGTTGAAGCAGATGATTAGCTAGCCGCCAATGTACCTTGTCGCGTGGAAGGTGCGGCCTTCCCACCTTCGGGGACGGTCTGACCTTCCTAGGTTGGTTGTGGACATACGCGGGGTACATTTATCCTTGCAGGTGCGTTTACAACGGGTATATGTGATCTTGTCACATTTGCTAGATCATAAAAAGCATTTGGTATACTTTGAGCAATGCTTTAGAGATCTATAATTCGCCACACCTTAGTTTCAGACTGGGCAGTGTGGGGATCTAAATGAGACATAATGGGAGCATACCATGACAATTCGCGGCGTTCTACAGGAACGTTAGCATGCTTATCTCCCCCTAACGACAGGAAAATTGTCTCATCAAAGTGATAATCCGTAAAATGTGTGATAAAGAAATCTCCTGTCAAGGGTTCTAAGTAACGAACTATTGATGGCGAATCATAATCGACATAGATTCCCATTTTTCTCTGAGGATCCATTTTGGTATGTAGCGATATCGCTATTGGCACATAAATGGGGCACCCAAACACCCTTAAATGCGAGACGTCAGGCTTGTATCCAGTGAACAATTGTAACAGTGAATGTGGTTAAGTAACGGTGAGCATCAGGCGGACTAACATAGCTGTGTGCAATATTGCATAGCCCTAGGCAGATACAGGCAGTTTGGTTCTCATAACCAAAGTCCGAGTTATCAATTGAAGGCGCTTTATGAAAGCTTCTGCCAGGCTGTTCCGGGTGTGAACATGGGGTATAGAATGTTCCACATTAATCCCTACTGATATGCAATAATCGTTAAAGTCTATGATGTAAACTCTCCAGCGTTATTCAGTCGAATCGACTTAATCGGATAATCAGGGTGGTGAGCCCTAAGCTTAATGATTTGAGCTAGGAGTTTATCAAATGTGGCATTACGTGTGGACAACAGGCAAACATGTGACCAACTTGTCGGTGCATCAACTAACACCATAAAGTATCTAAATGGTTTGCAGGTTGGTTAGATAGTTCCACAAATGTCCCTTTGAATCCTTTAAAGAAACTTAAGGGGGTCATGAATAATCTTAGTATATGAGGGTTGAGTATTCAACTTCCCTAAAGAACACGATTTGCATGGCAGGAGTCCAACATAGGGGTGTAACTTATGCCCATGTGAAGATTTAAGGATACGGCGCATCATGTCAAGTCCAAGATGTCCCAAACGGTCATGCCAAAGTAACAAAATGTCCTAGAACTCATGCATAGGGCCGGCCACACTGTGGGCTTCTATGCTGCGAATGGTTGTGAGGTATAACCCACTTAGCAGACGTTCCAACTTCTCGTGAATACACTTCTGGTCATATTCGTATGAAGTGATACAAAGAAATTCATAACCATTATCTTATATGGTTTCAATATGATATTGATTATTTCGAATATCTCTAAAACTTAGCAACGTTCTTCCGGAACGTCGAGAACAGAGTGCCTCCTTAATGGTCAAGATTGTACCATTGGACAACATGATACGTGCCTTTCCATATCCTTCAATCAGGTTGGATAAGCCTGAGAGAGTTGTGATAGTTGTTTAGACACCAAGCTATGTTCTTATTAAAGTGTGATTGAGCATATTGATGTGTTATAATTTTGAGCACGAAGCTCTACTCATGTTGATTTCTGGTTAATTGATGAAATTTGAGCACAAAGCTTATTACAATCTGTGAAATTCCTAAAATTGATAATTCTAGGGCACGAAGCTATGTCATTTTTATTCAACAATTGAATGAATTTGTTAGCACAAAGCTGTTTGAAGGTTTTTTCTGTGAGCACGAAGCTTTATATCAGTGAACCTTGTTGATTATGTTGGTTGATTTGGCGTCTACACCATCACAGATTGAGGGTTTACTTGGCATGCTTACTATTCGGTTACAAGATATTAATTTTGGCAAATAGTTTTTTCAATTCTGATATGTGTTAGAAGGCTACAATCTATTTGACTGGCTATAATCTATTTGACTACTTTGACGGTATAAATGTGTGTCCTCCTAAGTACATGTTAACTTTGGAGCATGGGATTACAAAGGAAATTACTTATGCTTATCGTGCATGGACCAAAATTGATAAAGCTTTGATTAGTCTCATGATTGCTACTTTGGGAGATGAAGTTATTAAGTATATTGTTGGGAGTAAGATAGGTTATGAAGCTTGGACAAATTTATGTGATCGATATGCAATTGTCTCTCTTGCTCGGATTAATCATCTGAAGACCAAGTTGCATACAATCAAGAAGGGGGTAGACACTATCAAGAAATATCTTCTTAAACTCAAACATTTGAAGGATTAATTACTTGCTGCAGAAGAAACTGTCTCTGATAATAATCTCATTATTGTTACACTAGCTGGTCTACCTGATGAATACAACATGATTCTCATAGTGATTGTCGCAAGAGAGTCTCCTATCACTCTAAAGGAATTTTGTGCACAACTGTTTAGTGTTGAGAAAACTGTTGAAGAATCTCAGAGTTCTAATCCATGTCTGATGTCTAACATGTATTATCAGAGAGAATCTTCCTATGCAGGGGCAATAGACAATTTTACCAAGGAGTGTCTTCGAATATTGGAGTAAATGGACAATTTTATCAAGGGGAGTCTTCCAATCAAAATGGTGTGCAATTCAATGGTGGTACTGGATTTATAGGTCAATTTTAGAGGTCTAATAACAACAATTTCAATCAAAGCAATGGCAACAATGGAGGGAAAAATAATCAGTCCAATTCTAACAGGAATTCTGTAGGTTTGAATGACGGTTTCAATGGTCCTAGGTACAATTCTAGACCAAGGTTTAAGGGAGGAAACAAAAATAATAAAGGTTTTTTAGGATCTTCTGGAAACTTTCATTCCAAATGAGGTTCATCTTAGACTAATTGGATGGGAATTCAGGACAAAAATCTACCATTATACCAGAATGCCAGATTTGTAGTAAAAGAGGTCATACAGCCCCAAACTGTTATTATAACAATGAACAACCATCTGCAACTACTTCTAATATTCCATAGTGTCAAATCTGTGGTAAAAGAGGTTACATTGCATTGAATTGCTTCCACAGTAATAACTATGCTTTTCAAGGTGCAAATCCACCTTCATCTCTCACTGATATGACTGCCAACTCTTCTTCTGATTTCAATACAAACCAAGCTTGGATAATGGACACTGGTGTAACCCACCACATTACAGAAGATATGGCTGACTTGATTATGATTACACCATTTGAGGGAGATCAAAATATTACAGTGGGGAATGGAGAGTGTCTTCCAGTGAAAAATACTGGTTCAACCTCTATTAAAACTTCATCTAAACATCTACATCTCCTTGTTATTTTACTTGTGCCACATCTAGCTACTAGTTTATTATCTGTCTATACACTTGGTAGAAATAATAATTGCTATATAATCCTTAATGAATTTGGATTCTGGGTGTATGAAAAGGCAATAAAGACCATTCCAATGTGAGGAATGAGTAAAGGGGTTTTGTATCACATTCCAAGGTCACTGTTTTTCAACTATAATAAGCTGTTGGAGTATTCACCTATAGCTTTTCTAGGGAAGGTTATGAAAACTTCTCTATGGCATCAAAGACTAGGACACCCTAGTAATGAAATTCTACATAGTATGTTGTCTCATTCCAAAGTTTAATATACATCAGATGTTAATAAACATGTGTGTAACTGTTGTCTAAGTGGGAAAATGTCTAGGCAATTGTTTACTTCCAGTAAAACCCTTTGAAAGGATAAGTAGTGATGTTTAGGAACCATCACCAGTTGTATCTGTTGAATGATGTAAATACTATGTGAGTTTCATTGATGATTTCTCAAGGTTTACTTGGATATTTCCATTGGCTTATAAGTCTCAAGTATTCTCTGTGTTTGAACAATTTTATGCCTTTATTAAGAACCATTTTCAAGCCAATGTGAAATATTTTTAGTCTGATGGTGGTGGTGAATACAAGACTCTAATGTTTAAGAAGTTTTTAGACTTAAATGGGATTATTCACTTGGTTTCTTGTTTATATACCCCTCAGCAAAATGGAATTGTTGAGAGGAAACAAAGGCATATTATAAAAACCTCAATAACCTTGCTTTCAGCTACACAGTTACCTCAACTTTTGGTTTCATGCTTGTTCTCATGCTATTTTTCTGATAAATAAGATGCCTTGCAAAACCTTAGGCATGCAGTCTCCATTTTTTAAAATTTTTGGTGTTCATCTAGAGTTGAGCTCTATGAAAGTCTTTGGTACTATTGTCTATCTTTACCTTAGATCCTATATCTCAAATAAATTAGAACCAAGAACTTATCAGTGTGTATTTTTGAGGTATGCTTTATGGTATAAAGGTGTAATCTGCTATCATCAGTTTAAGAAAATGATATTCATGTCTAGACATGTTATCCATGATGAAACAGTGTTTTCCTTTCATGTTACTTCCAATACATTATATGTACATCAATCATCTTATTCATCTAATAGACATCCAGTGATTGTACATTTTATGTTGCCTTACTCATCTACTTCTGGGGCTTTATCTCATACTAATATCAATACTTCATCAGTGAGTAGGAATAATACATATTTGAATACATAGGTTTCAAACATACAATTATCAAGTAAGTCAATGTCATCATAGAATCATGCTTCTAATGAGTTATCTTCACGACATTCAGGTTGTGTAGTTCAAGATTATGGAATTGGTGCTTTAATACAAACCCCACAGTAACAAACTCTTCATCTCTCCACTTCTTCAGATTCTTTGTTGCATGTCCACAATCCAAACCAACTTGAGGTAATTTTAAACCTTGACTCTTCTGATGCCTCTCCTATCTCTAGTGATCATAATTCACAGTCCATCACTTCTGTGCATCCTATGCAAACTAGACTTAAGTCTGGTGTGATTTCTCGAAAAGATTATAGTTCATTTGTTGCTTCTCCATCTACTCATATTGCTAGTGATTCTTTGCTATACGATGATGTTGTTTTCTAGGGATTCGATGTTGTGCTTACTATTGTTGATTCTTCTTAGCCAATTTTTTTTAAATAAGTTGTTCAACATTCTCATTAGAGGGATGCTATGAGTGAAGAATTTGCTACCCTTCAAAAGTAAGGCACTTAGAAGTTGGTACCTCCATCCACTAATAGAAACATTATAGGCAGCAAGTGGGTTTATAAAATTAAGAATGATCAAAATGGAAAGATTTCTTGATATAAAGCACGTTTGGTTGCTCAAGGTTATAGTCAAGAGCACGATTTAGACTATGATGACACTTTCAGCCCTGTTGTAAGACATAGAACAGTTTGAGTTGTTCTTACTCTTGCTGCAGCACACAAGTCGTCATTTAGGTAGTTGGATGTTAAAAACACCTTTCTACATGGTGATTTACAAGGAAATGTGTTTATGAAACAACCTCAGGGCTTTCAAGATTCCAGTAATCCCCATTATGTTTGTAAGCTTGTTAAGTCACTTTATGGACTTAAACAAGATCCTCAAGCATGAAACTCTATATTTACCACTTATTTTCCTAACTTGAGATTTGTAGTGTCTGAATCAGATATCGGTTTATTTCTGAAGACACATGATCATGATGTTATTTTTCTATTGCTCTATGTTGATGATATAATCTTCATCGGTTTAAATTCTGATTTGGTTCAACATGTTATTGCAAATTTAGGCATTGCATTTGATATGAAAGATATGGGATTGCTTACTTACTTCTTGGGGCTTCAGATTACCTATAAACCAAATGGGGATTTGTTTATTTCATAGTTTAAGTATGTGAAGGATCTTATCAAGAAAGCTTCCATGGAATCATGCAAATATTGTCCAACACCTTGTAAGCCTCACACTTAGCTTCTTAAAGATGAGGGAGAACCTATATCTGATCCAACATAATTTTGTAGCCTGGTTGGTGCATTGCAGTACCTTACATTCACTAGGCCTGATGTCGCGTTTGCTGTCAACTATACTTGCCAGTGCATGGCACGTCATATTGATTCACATTTTGCTCTTGTAAAGAGAATAATGAGATATCTCCAAGGTACAATTGAGTGTGGCATGACTTATTCAACTTCTGGAACTATGGATTTGATTGCATATAGTGATGCAGATTGGGCATTAGACATTAATACTCGAAAGTCCACTACTGGCTATGTTGTTTTCTTGGGATCTAATCCAGTGTCATGGCAGTCTAATAAGCAAAGTAGTGTTTCTTGTAGTTCTATTGAAGTTGAAAACAAAGCTTTGGCTAATACTACAACAGATATTGCTTGGATTCAGTTTATCTTGAAATACTTACAAGTGGTGCTTCCTTCTCCTCTAGTTCTACATTGTGATAATATATCCACTTTGGCTTTATGCTCCAATCGAGTATTCCATACCAAGATCAAGCATTTGGATAAGAACTTTCACTTTGTCCATGAAAGAGTACAAAAGGGTGACTTAAAGGTTACTTATATCTCGACACATGATTAGTTTGCTGATGTATTGACTAAGGGACTTCATGGTCTTTCCTTCTTACAAAATTGTTCCAATCTCAAACTGGGGTTTCCTAGTTAAGATTGAGGGGGTATTAAGTTATATAGACATGTGGCATGATCTCAACTGTACAAGTGTCATAATCTTGTGAGTCTAGTTAGTTAGGAGGTTGCTTAATCATTAAGTTTCCTACAAACTATATATAGCTGTTAAGCTATCCCCTTGTAACTAATTCATCTAGTTAAGTAATACAATTGATCTCTTTCTTCGACTTCTCTCTCTAAAACTCCATGGTTTCTTTGTTAAGCTTTCATAGTGTTGTTATTAGGATCTTTTGGTGTGACAAGCACTAGAACACAAATAGAACTCCAAAGCTAAACAAACTTCAACCCTGGCAACTAGGAATTCAATCACTTCAAAATCCACTTCATGAGAGAATGCTCACAAAATTGCCAATTAAACTGGTAAGGGAACACTCTTTGCATACAAGCAACACCGAATCCGAAGAGAAATTTCAAAAGAAACAAATAATGATCAATACAATAGAGACTCTAAGCACAAAACCACCATCAAAACTATCAGTTGCATCAAAATAAATGCATCAATGCCACCATAAGACTTGAACAATAGACACAAGCCTAAAAGAGAAAAAATTCAACACGAACAAAAGCCGCATTATAAACTAAAAAACCCACACCACAAAAATTGTCCTATCTCTTGCCAAACTCACACTACCAAAAGAAAAAAAGGCTTAAGAGGGAGGATCTTGGGATAAAGTGGGATTGAAAAATGACAAAATAAATAAGTGATAGATAACTCAAATCTTAGCTAGCTTAGACAAAGACTTAGTCACCATAAGGGGGACTATTATTCACTACAATAAATTAGAAAAGTGAAAAGATGGAGTGGAGGGGAGGAGGAAAGGCAAAATTGCTTCTCTTTCCTCCCTCTACGATGACATTTGCTTTAGGTTTTCTCTGGAGGATAGGATTTTTTTTACCATACGCATATTCTATTTTCAATAATTTCATACTATTTTTATATAATTATGTATATGCACTAAGCAGGAATTTATAAGAAGACAAGTTCCTAGCCTTTTTATTTATGATTTGTTTAGACAGATCGACATGTTACACTAGACTCGATATTCACTCAAGAGCACTGAAGCATATAATTTCAATTTTATTTATGATCTAGTTAACAACATAACATGTTTACTGTTCGACAACTTTAATAAAAGATGTGTTGATGTTCATTTCACAGACTGGACACATGGTTTTTTAGGAATGCAAGGTGTTCCACTAAAGGTGATTACCCCGTATGAGAGAAAGAATTAACACTTGATTTGGTGAAGAACACAAACCCTTATGATCTTGTAAAAAAAAAAAAAAAAAAAGAGGCCTAACTCATAGTGGAGTTGACATACAATCTTTTAACAGATGAAAATGGAAACTACAGAGGCCCTTTGAAGGGAAATGTTGCAGGGTAAAAGTCTTAAAATTAAGAGCCGAAACGGATCTATGGATTTTTCATATTTTTTGTTGCTTGAAGCAGTTGGTTTGCCTTCGGTTATAGTCTAACGAGCTGAAGATGTTTCTGACAAGAATCGTAGTAACCCGAACCTTTATACTTTGGTCAACTTTGGAGCAGAAACTAAGATAACCAAGGTAAGCATATTAATTAGCACTCCTAAGCACCTCATATATCTTGTTTTCATAGAAAACTGTTATATATACCAGTTAAAGAGAGATATTCTTTGCAGGGCTTTACCGCAGTGGCAAACAACAAAAATGTCTATGCATTTTGGTGTAAGTTTGATCACTATTGATCCTCGTTTGTCAAAAAACAAAAACAAAGAAAATGCTCGCTGAAGGAGAAGATCCACAATGAAGTAAAGAGTAGGAGAAGATTTGGTTTTCGTCGATAGGTTGGTTCTTTTACCATATTTGCTTAATCATTTTAGGTTTATTATTTATTGAACTAAAACCATCTAATTTCTACTATTTATTTAGTGATGTGGTATACAATGGCGCATTAGAGGGAAGTACAATTTGATAAACTAAAAAAATGGAGTAATTTCATAACACTACGTGTGTATGAAGAAATCATTAAAGAATTTTAAAATGACGGAATTTTATTTTCTAGAGTTTGTGAATTTTTTTGTTTGGTTAACCTAAAAGAACAATGGAATTGAATACGAAATTTATTATTTTTAAACTTCAATCATATAAATTGGGAAATAACACCTATCTACATAGAATTTAAACTTGGGAATTGAAGGTCTCAAATTTTAAGTTTTTTTTCGAAGCGGAAATTCTAAATTTCTATGTTTATGAATCCAAACAAGGGAATTGGTGCATGTCAATTTATAAATTCTGACTTTTATCTTAATTCTAAGTTTATTTCCCTCATCTAATTGTAGTAGAAGAGTTTTGCTAGCAATTGTTTCCATTAATTGACTGAAAGTGTATGATTGGTATCAATCAACCTAAGATGTGCAGATACACGCAAAATCCATATTTTGTTTGTCGTGACTAGATTTTAAAACCACCTTGTATAAGACGAAATCATTCATTATATGATTAGATGTTGTATAGTGATATGAATGAGACCATATGTTTTTATTTACCAAATTGATATTTCTTTTATTAGCTTGCTTTTGATCTAGAGGTTCTTATATTTAATTTATTTTTTATAGAGCGATAACATATATGATTTAGATAGTTAGTTGTTAGGGGGTGAGGAGAATCAATGAGAATTGAACCTTCACCGAGGACATGATTATTTTCCGCCACTATAGTAAAGTTTCATCTACACTCTTTTTATTGTTTTTGTATTTTAAAAGAAGCGGTCAAAATAATGTACTTAGAAAAAAAAAACCTCTCCGCTACTAAAAGAACGCAAGATAAAAAACCTCTAGTTGCCAACCCCTACCTTTAGTGTGGGGTTGGCGGTAATCTTTCTTGATCTCTTTTTTTTCTCTCTCTTTGTTTTAGTTGTAGTTGCTCTCTCACTCTATCGGGTAACGCCTTCAATCGTGGTTATGGTCGCTTTCTCGCTTTGTCGATGAGATATTTTGTGGTTATGGCCATGGTTGTGCTCAACAAAGGACTATGAGAAAGAACCCCGACATTTGTTGGGGGCGACTCATAGTAGGGCTTCTTTGCCAACAATTGCAAAATCGTCGACGTTTGTTGGTGAGGTCTTTTTCTCAAGGAGCCTCTATGATAATTCTTGAGCATGCAATGTTTAAGTCCTCGTGACTAGGGTTTAGACTAAGTGTCTTCCATAATTGAAGAATCATATTGTATGTGTTAGTAGTTGTAAGGTTGTGATGTTCTTTCGACATGTATAGTATCTTAAATATTCTAAGAGAAACGTTTAACATGTCTGTCATATGTACGTTTTCTTATCATTTTTAATGAAATTTCTTTTGCTAAAAAGAAAAGCGGTAAAATATTGATTTGAAAATACTTACTTAAAGACTTATAGGTTGCTCAATTAATACAACATAAAAAGGAAAATTAGACAAACTTAAATTGAGTTTCTATAATTAATACTCGAACAATTGGCTAAATTTTGTATGGTAACGTTTTACAAAATGATTTTTAGAAAAGTATATTAGAATACGAAAAATTTATAATGTTTTGCAAGTAGTTTGTAGCTCAGTTGATTAAGAGCATTTGTTTTCTCTCTCCGCCGTTTAGATGAATTTAATACAGATTGTCCTATTGTTTGTAAAACAAGGTATTTTAAAATATATTTTAGAAACGAAAAGAGTAATATTTTTTTTTTGCATTCTTATGATTTGAGAATGCATATGATAGTTTAGTATGAGAAGAATCATTTAAGAAAGAAAACATCGGAAACGTGCCAGATACCATCGTTTAAATGGAAAAAAACAAAATTCGTGTTTGCCAATGTTTTTCCTTCTTTTGTTAAAAATGAATGGCTAGGAAGCAAATAAATATATAAAAACTCATAATGGGGTTTAGGGATAGTCATGATTTCGGCGGAGATTGTGGTGGGGATGGTAGTTGTTGCAAGATTGGTGCTAGTGGCAATAGTGGTTAGGGGTGGCTTGGCAATGCTGTGGTGGCAATGGAGGGCACTAGTGGTGTAAGTGATGGTAGGGGTGGCGACAACCATGATGTAATGGTGGTGAAAGGTATTTGTAATAATAATGGTTTGGTGAGAGTAACGTAAACGGTGGATGTGGTGGTGGCAGAGATGGTGGCGATGGCAGTTCTAATGGGGTAGTGACAATGATGTTGGTGGCTACGGCGGTGCTGATAGGGTGCTACTAACTACACCAAACTAACAGATTTCAAAATATAGAGTTTAGCTTTATATGCAACTGACCCAAATTGTTGGGATCAATTATTATTTATTTATTTTTTGACAATATGAAAATTATTTCTTTATAAGAGATTTCATTGTATTCTAACTTTTTTTTGTAACAAACGTTATTATCCACAGGAGAGAGAATAGACTTAGCCTTACTATGGGCGAGCAATAATGTGGTTCAAATTCGCCTTTAACGAGAATCGAACCTACCTTTCACTTACAAGTGAAATACCACTAAATCATAGTACTAAGTGGTTATTATATTTTAACTTTTAAGTAAACATGAATTTAGGTTTTGAGTTCAGCTTGGATAACCAACAGAGCACATCTACGCAGAAAATGGATTGAGTCCATCTTGGACTTCAAACAAGGTCTCCACACTTCCAACTAGTTCCAAGTCAACCGTGCCAATGAGGGGTTTTAAAGCTTATATTTTAAGCTTTATTTAATGGATTGAAGATGGTCTTAGGGGGGAGACAAGAATTAGTGAGAATTGAACCCGCACCAGGGACATAATTGTTTTCCGTCACTATGGTAAAGTGTCATCTGCACTCTTTCTATTATTTTTGTATTTTAAAAGAAGCGATAAAAGTAATGTATTGCAAAAAAAAAAAAAAAAAAAAAAAAAAACTCCCTGCTGCTAAAAAAAACAGGAGAAAAAACCCTAGCCGCCAACCCCTGCCTTTAGCGTTTTAAATTTGAGCTTGGGTAAACTAACAGAGCCCATCTATGCAGAAAATGGATTAAGCCCAGCCCATCTTGGACTTCAAATGAGGTCTCCACACTTCCAACTAGTTCCAAGTCAACAGTGCCAATCGGCAAGCACTCGAAATATCTTATGCCCTTTTTGTCCTCATCTCTGCCCTCCCCATCTAATATCTCACATCTACCTCAACAGCTGGCAACTACAATCTGAAATCAACGGCCATGATCTAACACCAAATGGGCAAAGTGGGCATTGGTCATAACCCTCCAGCTTCCTGCCCTGACTACCCCAGATCATTATCCGTAAATCTGACCAACCCCAGGGGCATTTACGTCACATAAAATATCCGAATCTTCTTCATAAACCCTATCTTGATCCGTTCTCTCTAAAATCCTCTTCTCTTCTTTGCAACCTTATCTGTAAAGAGGCAAAACCAGAAGCAGAGCAAAATCACCATGACTGCCTCCACAGCTACCCTCGCTCTTCCTTCTCTTTCGCCCAAAACCCTAGCCCTCTACACCCCCAAAGCCGCCTCAATCTCGCTCTACTCCGCCCTAGCGCTCGGCTGTAAACCCATTTCAATTTCGGCCTCGTTTCTCAACTCCGGGAAGGGGTTTCAAAGCGTTTCGTCTCGGTTCGTCCGAAACGTCGCCGTCTCATCCGAGTTCGAGCAGGATGAGGAGGTCCTCAGCGACGACGGAGAGGCCTCCCCTGAACCCAAACTCTTCGTGGGTAACCTTCCCTTCAGCGTCGATAGCGCTCAGCTCGCTGGAATCTTCGAAAGCGCTGGAAATGTCGAGATGGTCGAGGTAGTTCCTTGTTTTCACTCGAAATTTCGTAACTTTTACCTGAAATTTTGGTGAAAAGTGAAATGGGTTGGTGCTGGTTTTGTGTTTTGTGGTTTAAATATGGAGGTTTTCTTGCAGGTGATATATGACAAGACGACCGGAAGAAGCAGAGGATTTGGATTTGTGACTATGTCCAATGTTCAAGAAGCTGAATCTGCTGCTCGCCAGCTAAATGGCTATGTAAGTCTTCATATTTAAGTCCGACCATTTGCAGATATATTCTTATATGTGCGAAAGTGTGAAATTTTGTGAATTTGTATGTTATCAGTAGTTGTATTAATTAACATTCATCGATTGTTCCGAGTCTGGGAGTCATTTGGTTACATTTCAAGTTGAGTACCCTGTTTATTTTATAGAACTATGAGCAAGAGTTTCATGACATTATCGTGAAAGCTATTTCATTGATTGATGTTTGAAATTTGGTCAAAATTATTTCATTCTGAAATGGTTGTTATGGAGCTTGATGTGGATTTTTTGGTGTAGTGATTGGTTGAGTTTCGTAATGGTTTTACTGAGTATTGCCGTCATTTGGATTTATTTCATCCATGAGAAATCTGTGTATTGTATCTAAGCAAGACTTAATGGCATTTGGCAGGAACTTGACGGCAGGGCATTGAGGGTAAACTATGGACCTCCTCCCCCTCGGACTGAGGATTCCTCTTTCAGAGGTGCCAGAGGTCCCAGAGGTGGTGGTGGTTATGACTCTAACAACCGCCTTTACGTGGGTAACCTTGCATGGGGTGTTGACAATTTGGCTCTTGAGAACTTGTTTAGTGAGCAAGGAAAGGTTTTGGAAGCCAAGGTAGTTTTTGACAGGGACAGTGGCAGATCGAGGGGTTTCGGTTTTGTAACTTATGATACTGCTGATGAAATGAACAGTGCCATTGAATCATTGGATGGAGTTGTACGTATATCGTTACCTCTTCTTAACAATATTGTTTCCATTTACGTGTACAATATTGTGTTTTATAAATTTTGTTTTCTGCAGGACTTAAATGGAAGATCTATCCGAGTGTCTGCGGCAGAACCTAGGCCGAGGCGTCAGTTTTAAATGTAAACTTTGCAGAGTCATTGGCCAACAGAATACTTGATGGGTTTCTTTTCTTTCCGTTTGCATTTAGGATCATAATATCTGCTGATACTCATTTCAGATTTTTAGGAGCGGTTAGTGACAAGATCATGCTGCCTTGCGCCATGGTTGGCTTTGTGAGCGGTAGTGGTGGTTTTTTTACATCTGCCTGTAGATGGACAAGAGCAGAGAAGACTGTTTTGAGAGTTGTAAGATTTATATTCCGAGTGACTTGGCCCAGTTAAGGAACTGATTGTGATCAACTTGTTTTGACAGTTTATAGATTTGGTACATCAAAATCATTACTGCATATGCTGCCTCCCCTCTTATGTCATTGAACGATAACATGATTGTTTTGACAGGAAAAATAGAAAACCATTCTGCCACACCTTCAATATCTCTTGAATATGGTAGGTTATCCGTCCTAATATAGTCTTGGACACCAAATGAGCCCTAGTGGACGTTGTGAGAAGATTAAATTTCCGTGTTGATGGGCTTACCATCTAGCAGAGCTGCTTAATTAAGAGAGATCTTAGTCGTGTAGTTTGGCCCATCAATGGTTGCCATGTGCTCAAAAAAACAACCCGTCCGTCCGATAATAACTTGTTACGTGGTGAAATGGTTGTAAGAGAGAACCTCTCTTTAGGTAAGTCTTCTCATTTTTCTACATTGCAATCTATTCCCCCCTCGTAAAAAATAGAAAAAAGAGTGGACTGATTCAGACTAATCAGTGACTTTATGATTCCCACTGCATGCAGACTCCTTAGGTTCCATTGAGAAGGGAATGGAGTAATTTGGAAGAAATGATTTCATAAACTTTTCATCACAAAATGCATTTGAATTTACCTCCCCTCGCTCTTAGTTTTAACATCGATCAATGTCGTATGAAAACATGCTTCTATTTTTCGCACACATTTTTATGATTCGTTATATTATACGTTTTTTTTTCAAATTCTATGTACACTGCACATATTGTACATGTAAGTATGTACTTTTTATGTTTAATCCACATAATTTTCATAATTTTTTTAATAATACATATAAATTCACGTACTCTACATGTATTTCTAACATATTATTGAATAAATTAATATAAATTTTAAAAAGGTCAAACCTTTCGAAGTATTTCTTTGGCAAAGTAGTCGAATAATACACACATATGAATGTTTTTCTGTGTGCCACGTGATCATGCAATTTTTTTTTTACGGAATTGAAATGGACGGATGACATTGATGTGCACAATTAAACTTCAAGGACGACATTAACCGATATTGAAATTGATCGATCAAAATGAGGAGAAACGTTGACACACGTCGACATGGATATCCAAGTGGACATCGAAGTCAAGGCATGCTGGCTGACACTCGGAAGGACGACAAAGCCAAAATATGGACTAATGTCTAATGGGCTTGCCTATCAGTCTCTTAGCATGACAAGATTCTCCGAAACATATTTCATGAATCTCATAGGGATATTCCTAGTCTTTCTGACTTGCACCAGATGCTCTTTCCCTAACACCACATCGATGTTAGTCTAACTCTGTTTGTCTCTTTCTTTGAGTGTGTAGGTGTCCATCTATTCAGTCTGCAGTGGAAGTCCTTTTGGTTCGGCTCGTTTCGATCAATTCAGTGGGATTATGCCCACCCTAAATTTCAGTAACATTTTGTGATAAAAAAAACCTATTTGATATAACTAGTAGCAGTTCATTTGTTTTCAGTTTTTCTTGTCAATCAAATCTTGACGTTCATGGGGTTATAATTATTTAAAAACCTATTTAATCTTGTAATGTTTAAAAATCCCTAATATTTATAAGAAGCATTACACAAGGAGATATTTACAAGTAATCACAAAAGAAACATCTCAAAGATAATTTACACAACATGAAGTGATATCTCAAAGATAATAAAAATAAAAATCTGAAAATTCTTTGAAATTGTTGATTGCAATTGAAAGATTTAAAAGAACAATTAGTTGCAGGTAACTATTGGACCGTTAGAGATGAGCAAGGCATGATTGCCAGATTGAACCATAACATTGGTGCACTACAAGGCAAACCCAAGGGGAGACACGATGAGACTTGAGTGTGTGGCACCACATCACATGTGTACACGCATAGTCAGATCCCAAAACATGCCAGCAAGTTCATAGAGAGAATCGAATACAGAACTTCCGAGTAGTGAATAAGTAAATGATCATCATCGAGCTACAAGACCCTAACAAATTTGGCTGGCTCTTGGATTGGGGGTTTCAAATTGTGCATGATACTTGAGTGATTGGAGAAGGTTTTAACTTTTGTACATGGTGGGTAACAATTATATAGAAGAAAATAGTGTATCATTGTGGTGTCACAGAAGCTGTTAGTGTCTCAGTTCTTGATTGCAATTTGGAAGCCATGTATCATATGCTGGTTCACATGCAGCCTGTGTTAAATAGAAACAGGCCTGGCCCAAAAAACCTGTGTGTTTGAAAGTAAGCAAACAAATATGAGAAACCCACAGGTGGAAAGAAATAGAAATGTGGGATTTGGCCCACTTTTTTCTTTTTTTTTTTTAACAAAAAATATTATCTATATTAAGGAGGAGGAGGTAAGTTTAGCCTCACAATAATTTATCAATAATTTGATTCAAATTCGCATTTGACAAGAATCGAACCTAAGACCTCTCACATATAAGTGAAGAGGAATACCACTATGATCTAATACTAAGTAGCACCCACTTTTTAATTTTATTCTTAAAAACAAAACTAAAGCTCCCTAACGTAACTATATCGTTGCATCAAAATAGAAATAAAAAAAATTAGGCATTTCCACCAGTTACTAATTGTTTTGGGCTGGATGCTTACATTCTAATATTAATTTATCTTCGTACTATCGTAACTATTGTCCTTATTAAACAACCTACTACCTACTTTTTTTTCTTCTCAAACGATAGTTTTTGTTAGATTAAATGTTAGTTATGCCACCGACGAAGTTTGAATCCACGCCGTCATGCAAGGGCTCAACTTATTTTCACCACTGTGGTAAAGGGCCACTTGCAACAACCTACTGCCCACTTAGTCATGATTATGAACTAATATCTACTATATAGAATTAAAGATCGCATTTGTAAAAAAATTAGTTAAATTAAAGATTATTTAATCATTAACTAGTTGTAGTACACACATTATGTATGTGATTTAAAATATTATAAAGAATTAAATTTAATTTGTTTAAAAAAAATTTGTGGATTTGAGAAGTTAGAAAAGTAGGGAAAAAGTAGACATGGGTGCAAATGTGTGAGAGAGACAGTTTAGATATTGAAAGGATGACATCGCTGTGAGGTTTAGAAAAAAAAAATAGTAAAAACTTATTTGTGCAAAATTACTATAATTGTCCATTTTTTTCTTTTTTAATATTTTCTTTCAATTAGTGTAAAGGGGTATAGCAGTAATTTCATTGGTTTTTGGTTGATAAACATGATTCTATTAATATGTATCAAATAAATATATTGTCATCCTGATTAATTTTTTTATTACCTAAAATTCATTGAGTTTTGTAATTAACAAAAATTAATTACCCATTATTTGACTTGCATTTAAATTTTTTTTAACACATTCGCTGTCATGAGCCATGCTAAGAAGATTCTCTTAAAGTGGGACACTTCATGGAGTCTCTGTAACCTCACGGTTTAACGTTAATTATGATGTCAACGTTATAAAGCATTGTGTCAAAACATGAGGTGGTAGAAAGTTCATAAAGAGTCTATCTTTTGAGAAAGTTCTCACGGTTTAGCATTTCTCTTATAGCATGTTTACTAACCCGTAATCGGAATGAGAATAAGGAGTCCGATTCCAATTTCGGATTAGACATGTGTTTACTAAAATTGGGAGGAATCAAAAGTGTGTGGGGCCCACACAAAAAATGGAATCTAATTCCTTAAATTGGAGGATTTGGATTCCCAACATATACAAGGTATTTGGATTCCGGATTGCCCATGTTAAGGATACTGCAGGACTATCTACTAATCATGAACACAATGTATCAGATTAATACCTAGATACTTAGCTTAGTTGTTAAGTTTTGGTTAGTTAGAGTTTGTTGTATTAGAATGCTTAGTCAGCATTACTGAGTATTTATGTATAACATACAACTTGTACTGAGTGTGAAATTAATGAGATTCATTCTTCAACAACCTTAGTCTCTCTCTAGATTCTTTCTCTGTCTAAACTCTCTCTAGAATTTTGTTTTCTTCACAGATCTTTGATTTCTAACATGGTATCATTCGCCGCTGTCTAACGACTTCGATCTTTTCCTTCCGTTTTGTGTGCATTTTCTTACTTCCCAAACAGATGTTTCTCTTTTTCCTTTTCTGCGACTTGTTTGCTGCTTTCATGGCGACTACCTCTGATTCTCCTTCTTCTGGTCCTACATCTCATGGCGAGGTGTCGAATCTGCTTCATCCTTCGATTGGATCGATTATGGTTCAGAATGTTGCTGGCATGATTCCGATTAAACTCAATCATCAGAATTATATTACCTAGCGTAGCTTGTTTCTTCCTATTCTGAAACGATTCAAGCTTCTAGGTCTCGTTAATGGCGACGATCTATGTCCACCGGAATTTGTTCGTGATTCTTCTGGATCTCAGATTCTCAACCCTGCTCATGAACTTTGGTGTGAACGTGATCAGATTCTGACGATTTGGATCAACTCTACCCTTGTTGAGGATCTTCTTTCGTTGACGATTCGAATGGCGGATTCGCGATCTCTTTGGCAGTCTCTTGAATGTTGTTTTGCTGGTGCTTCACGCACTCATGTGCATAGTCTTTGCTCCAAGATCCAGACTATTCAGAAAGGTGACTCTTCGCTGACCGACTACTTCAACTCCATCAAAGAAATCTCCGATAAACTGGCTGCTGCTGGTGAGCCGATCTCTGAGAAGGATCTTGTAGCCTATATTCTTTCTGGCTTGCCTGATGAGTATGAATCATTTGTTGATTCCATTGAGACGCGATCTGAAGATGTGACTACTGATGAACTTCACGGGCTTCTCCTCAGTAAAGAAATCTCGCTCCAGAAGCGTAAGACTCGATCCTCTTCTTCCTCCTCAGCACCTTTTCATGCTTATATAGCACAACAACATTCCTCTGGCTCCAATTCTTTTCGAGGCAATTCTAGAGGAAAGTTTCATAATCGGAATCGTTCTCATCAGCCTCGTAACTTTGGTCCTAATCGTAATTTTGGTGGTGTTCTTGGTCCTACTCCGAATCCGAATCGACCTTCATCCTCTGGTTTTATTCCTAATCACTATCAAGCGAGTTCCTCATCCTTTTCCTCTGGACGTTCTCTTCCTTGTCAGTTGTGTAATCAGTATGGTCATGGTGCACTTTCTTGTGGCCGTCTTTCTCAATTTGCTTCTCAGCAATCTCCAGGTTTCACTACTCCTCCTGTCGGTATGTCTGCCATGACTGGTTCCCCTTCTCCAAGCTACTGGCTTACTGATAGTGGTGCTTCTCATCATGTGACTCCTGACCCTGCTTCTCTCAACTCCGCCATTCCATACACTGGCACTGATCAACTGTTTGTTAGTGATGGTAAAGGTCTCTGCATTTCTCACACTGGATCTGTTCTTATTCGAACTGCTAATGCTGTGTTTAAACTACATGATGTTCTTTTAGTTCCTCAAGCATCTCATAACTTGCTCTTCGTATATCGATTTGTTCATGATAATTGGTGTTCTCTGACATTTGATCCATTTGGATTCTATGTCAAGGACCTACGCACTGGGAGGACGCTTTTCCAGGGCCCTAGTGAAGAAGGTCTCTATCCTTTCTATTGGAATGCATCTAATGGCATATCTGGGATTGCTGTTTCTCCTCATGCTCTTATGATTGCTCAAGCTGACATCAATATCTGGCACATAAGGCTTGGACATCCTTCTAGTGTTGTTTTAAATAAGATTGTTAATAAAAGTCAACTGCCTGTTGCTGGTTCAGTACATAAACAATCTTTTTGTTCTGATTGTCAATTTGGGAAAGCTTCTAGGCTTCCATTTTCTGTTGTACCTTGTACATCCACTAGGCCATTTCATATCATTCATGCTGATGTATGGGGTCTTTCTCCCACTCCTTCATGTACTGGCTATAAATACTATCTTGTTTTGGTTGATGATTTCACCAAATATAGTTGGTTATATCCTTTGCATTTCAAATCTGATGTTTGTTCTATTCTTAAAACATTTGTTTTGAAAGTTCAGAATTGGTTTGACAGTACGATCCAGTGCTTGCGATCTAATTCCGGGGGTGAGTTTCTCAATTCTGTTTTACAAGGATTTCTTAATACTCAGGGCATTATACACCAGTTGAGTTGTCCTCACACTCCCCAGCAGAATGGTTGTGCCGAAAGGAAACACAGGCATATTGTTGAAATGGGTAGGACTTTGTTATCTCACAGTGGTCTGCCATCCAGGTTTTGGGTAGAAGCTTTTCAAACTGTTGTGTATCTCATCAATCGCCTACCTTCTCAGTCTTCATCATGTCCCTGGGAGTTATTGTTCAAGGCTGCACCTAAGTATCACACCTTGAAGACCTTTGGTTGTGCTTGTTACCCTTGGTTGCAACCTTATAGTTCTCACAAACTGGACACAAAGAGCAAACTTTGTGTATTTTTGGGCTACAGTTTGAATCACAGTGGTTACCGATGCCTCGATCCAGTTACCAACAAGCTGTACATTTCCCGACATGTTGTCTTTGATGAAAATTCCTTCCCTTTTAAGCACCTCCCTGCTTCCCCTACTACTTTTTCTTTATCCTCTCTTCCACCATCCGCTCCTTTTTTTTCCTTTACCATACCAGTTCCTCCTTCCACACCTTTACCCGTTCCTACTTCTTCTTCTCCAGCACCTACAGAACCTGTATCCCTTGCTCAATCTCCAGCCTCTACCTCCATTGCTCTTTCTCCAGAATCTGCATCCATTGCTTAACCTCCTGCACCTTCTATTCCAGTTAATACTCATACCATGGTTACAAGGGCTAAGGCCGGCATTCACAAGCCTAAAGTGTTCACTGCAACTAAACATCCTCTTCCTCCCACGGTTGATTCCCTTACTGTTATTCCTCCTACTCCAACCACCTACCTGCAAGCTTCTAAGAATGCAAACTGGTTAGCAGCAATGCAGGCTGAGTATCAAGCTCTCCAGTCCACCGGTACTTGGGTTCTAGTTCCTCCTGATCCTCAATATAATTTGGTAGGCTGCAAATGGGTGTTCAAACTCAAACATAAAGCTGATGGTTCTATAGAGCGCTACAAAGCTCGGCTTGTGGCCAAGGGATTTCATCAACAAGAAGGCCTTGATTTCTCTAAGACTTTCAGTCCTGTAGCTAAACCTACTACAATTCGTCTTCTCCTGTTTATTGCAATTACATATGGTTGGTTTATTCACCAGTTGGATGTGAGTAATGCCTTCCTTCATGGTTCCCTCAAAGAGGCTGTCTACATGGTGCAACCACCTAGTTTTATTGATCCAGCCAATCCTCATCACGTTTGTAAACTGCAAAGATCACTCTATGGTCTTAAACAGGCACCCCGAGCCTGGTATGACGCCTTCTATAGTGCTATTCTCTCATTGGGATTTATTTCTTCCTCCTCTGATACTAGTCTTTTTATCAAGAAAGACTCTACTATTACCTTTATACTGGTTTATGTGGATGATATTATCATCACTGGGAGTTCACCTACTGTCTGCCAATCCATCATTTCGAAGTTGCAATCTTTGTTTCCTGTCAAAGATTTGGGAGATATTCATTATTTCCTTGGCATTGAGGTTCACCGATCCTCTACTGGTCTTTTTCTTCATCAATCCAAATATGCTTTGGACTTGCTTAAGAAGACAGATATGCTTGGTGTCAAACCTTGTTCTACTCCAGTGAGTTCCGACAAGTTGGATCATTCTGGCACCATTCTTTCCGATCCTGGTTTTTATCGATCAACTGTTGGTGCTCTTCAGTACTTGACATGGACTCGCCCTGATTTGTCTTTTGCGGTGAATCAAGTGTGCCAACACATGCATGCTCCTCGTACTATTCATTTCCAGGCTGTCAAGCGGATCTTACGCTATCTCAAGGGTACTGTTGACTTCGGTTTGTGGTTTAAACCTGGCACTCAGTTTCTCACAGCTTGGTCTGATGCTGATTGGGCAGGTTGTCCAGTTGACCGCCGCTTTACTAGTGGCTATTGTGTTTTCTTGGGTCCAAATCTGATTTCTTGGAGTGCCAAGAAGCAAACCACTGTGGCCCGATCGTCTACTGAAGCAGAATATCGATCTTTAGCCCATACTGCTGCTGAGATCACTTGGGTGTGTAAACTTTTGCAGGACTTCTCTTTTCCTCTTCTTCGCCCTCCTGTGATTTTTTGTGATAATCAAAGTGCTATTGCATTAGCTAAGAACCCTGTTTTTCATGCTCGAACAAAGCATGTTGAGATTGATTATCATTACATCCGCGAAAAAGTTCTTCAAGGTCATATCAGCATTCATCATGTGCCTACTCTCCTTCAGATTGCTGATATTTTTACTAAGTCCTTATTTGCATCTCGTTTTGCTACTCTCCGTCACAAGCTTTCAGTTTGTTCTCCTCCCTTCAGCTTGAGGGGGTGTGTTAAGGATACTGCAGGACTATCTACTAATCATGAACACAATGTATCAGATTAATACCTAGATACTTAGCTTAGTTGTTAAGTTTTGGTTAGTTAGAGTTTGTTGTATTAGAATGCTTAGTCAGCATTACTGAGTATTTATGTATAACATACAACTTGTACTGAGTGTGAAATTAATGAGATTCATTCTTCAACAACCTCAGTCTCTCTCTAGATTCTTTCTCTGTCTAAACTCTCTCTAGAATTTTGTTTTCTTCACAGATCTTTGATTTCTAACAGCCCAAGCAATCGGAATGATAATTTTTTTCCCTTTATGCCCTCACTTACTTTCATTATTTCCAAGATTATCCTTTTAACCCTAGACTTATTTTTCTTTTCACCCAACTCATTTTCTATCTTCACCCAGCTCATTTCTTTTCACCCAACCCATGTCCTTCTAGCTCATTAAGCATAATTCTATGCTCATTCACATTATGCACAAACTCCATACATTACCGAAGAGAAAAAATTACAACTTGAGCGATAAAATTTAGTTATTAAAGTCAATACTTAAATTTATAAAAAAATAAACAAAATCATTTTAGTATGTCTATGAAATAAAAAAGCAATTTAATTTTTTCTTACTATTATATACTATATCAAATTTTATTAAAAAAAGTATATAAAATATTTGATTTGAGACAAGGGCATTTTAGTAATCATACTGGTTTATATTCCGATTCTGCTGAATTAGTAAACAGCTTTATGAAATTGTATTCCGATTCTGGATAGTTTTAGTAAACAAATTCAACAGGAATCTGATTCTGATTCCACCTCATTTCAATTCCTCCTCAATTCAATTCCTCTCAATTTGATTACGGATTAGTAAACGCGCTATTAGGGCGTGTTTACGTATCCGTAATCGGAATGAGAATGTGAAATTGAATTCCGATTACGGAATACTTCGGTGTTTACTAAACATGGAGGAATAAAAAACGCAATGGGGCCCACACAAATTTTGGAATTCAATTCCTTGTATTGGTGGAATTGGATTCCCTAGATATAGGTGGTAATCTAATTCCTGATTGTTTGGGTAATCGGAATGACACTTTTGTTACCTTTATGCCCTCACTTACTTTTTTTATTTCCAAGACTATCCTTTATTAACCCATTTTGTTATATAGAGTATTTGATTTGGGACAAGGGTATTTTAGTAATCATACTGGTTTATATTCCGATTCTGCTGAATTGGTAAACAACTTTATGAAATTCTATTCCGATTCCTGAACATTTAAGTAAACAGCTTCAATAGAAATCAGATTCTGACTTCTCCTCATTCTAACTCCTCCTCAATTTAATTCCTCCTATTTTCATTACCGTTATGTAAACATGCCATTGGTGTCATGGATGGGGCTGGAGTCGAATCCTATGTCGATAGCCATTATTCATTTTGGGTGCTTCTCATACTCTTTAATGTCTAATGAAGTTGAGGCAATCATGATTTCAAGCTGCATTTTGATATGAGTGGGTTCACATGTGTTTCTTTCTTCCCCAATTTTCATTGGTAAATAGCCATTCATACTAGAGATTTTTTAGTATGACTGGTATATAGGGTGGTATACCACGTGTCATTATACAAATGATGAGATATGTGTGTTAAAAAATTAATAACTTAAAAAATAAAATTTCTCACTACTTATATAAAAACATGTGATGTATCTCTCGTGTTCCGGTCATAATGAAAAATTAGCTTTCAGGTTTTTTGACATTAGCTGTTTGAATTGCAATTAAAGACAAAATTGTGAGCACAATGATTCTACAACTTTGTAGTTCGTAATCTTTGACTTGAAGCCTAAGAGAGTCGTATAATATTCACCTTTTACACATTTGAATTTTTTATGTGCGCATTTGGCTCAATTTATCCAAGATGAAATATTTCCTTTGTCTCTATATATTATGATTCTTTGTACTTCTAGTACAATTTTGTTTACCACTTTTTGCCATGGTATGGTATTACCACTTCACTTATAATTGTCATAATTAATTATATATTAATATGATTAAAAATTTGATTTCAGTATTAATTAAAACATCTTCGATGGGCTCTCTAAATGAGTTCTTAGAGCATCTCTTAACTAGAATTTAGGGAAGATTTCACAAAAATCTACTCCAATCATGCTCCTTATCCACCTCCTAAGATACGGATTCATCTACAAGCTTCTAAATATAGGAAGGGAGAAAGAAGTTCCTAAAATAACTTCTTGATAATTTTAGCGAAAACTTTACTAGAGAGCATGATTGGAGATGCACTACTACAATATTAGCTTTAGATGTCGGACGATTCTGACGGTTAATAAGCCATTCTGACGGATAAAAGATATCCGACACATAATTTATTTACTGTTGGATTAAAGTTACTTTCTGTCGGATATATCCAACAGAAATTCCTGGCGGATTTTTCCTGGTGGACTTAACCCTCAGTATTTTTTAATTCTTTTTTTTTAAATATTTTTAACATATTCTAGCGGTTTTTTAGTTAATGGTGGCGGTTATAACTGACAGAAAGTATATATTTTATTATTTTAGTTTCTGGCGGTTATTATTTTATTATTCTAACGGTTATAACTGACAGACATTGAGTATTATATTATTTTTAAATGTTATATTGATTAAAAATAAATAAATAAATAAACAAATGGTTTAAATATTATTTTTTTTCACTCACGGTCCCGTTACCTAATCTCTGAATGTTTTTTTTTTGCGACTTTTTACACATGCTATCTCGGAGTATATACAAACATATTTGACTGTTGGATCGTTGAAACTAGTTTCGTATAATGCATATCCTATCAAATTGATAGATTTAACAAACACTTAAGAGTTAATGTTATACTTCCATTAAGTATAAAAAATTATCCACTAGTGTAAATATTTTAAATTGAAGATCAAATTTGTGCAATGCATTCTTATAGGGTCGAGGAGTGTAGCTGTAAAAAAATCATCAAAATCGGAGCTAAAATAATTGTTAAATTGTGATTTTTCGTTTATAACCGTCGAAAACTTTTGTTTTGTTACCTAATCTCTGAATGTTTGTTTTTTGTGATTTTTTAGGTATGCGATCTTGGAGTATATACATACATATTTGACGGTTGGATCGTTGAAACTAGTTTCGTAGAATGCATATTCTATCAAATTGATAGATTTAACAAACACTTAAGAGTTAATGTTATACTTCCATTAAGTATAAAATATTATCCACTAGTGTAAATATTTTAAATTGAAGATCGAATTTGTTCAATGCATTCTTATAGGGTCGAGGAGTGTAGCTGTGAAAAAATCATCAAAATCGGAGCTAAAATAACCGTTAAATTATGATTTTTCGTTTATAACCGTAAAAACCTTTTGTTTTGTTACCTAATCTCTGAATGTTTGTTTTTTGTGATTTTTTATGTATGCAATCTCGGAGTATATACAAACACATTTGACGGTTGGATCGTTGAAATTAGTTTCGTAGAATGCATATCCTATCAAATTGATAGATTTAACAAACACTTAAGAGTTAATGTTATACTTCCATTAAGTATAAAAAATTATCCACTAGTGTAAATATTTTAAATTGAAGATCGAATTTGTTCAATATATTCTTATAGGGTCGAGGAGTGTAGCTGACACACCCTAACCCGAAGACTAGGACGTGCTGGCCGTCACGTGAGTGTGACGTAACCATAACGCAAGCGGAAACGATTTAATAATAAAATACGAGTCAACAAAAACCACTAATTGCAGTTATTTACAACCTAGCATTCTATGTGCATAAGAGTGTACTAAACACACATAAACAGAGCATAAGCGTCTAGGTGCAGTCAAGTAGGACCATAACTATTTTACAACACCCTCGGGTGAATCCTACATTTATTTAGTCTGTCAGAACGCCGAAGCAGTCCTCGTAGGCCACCAACGCCTCAACTATCAACTAGAACCTGGAGGGGCGAAAAACAGAAAACGTGAGTGGGCGAAAATCAATCTTTTCCAAATCATTTCATAAATCCACAATTATAACCCCTTTTTGGAAAACCTGTATACTTTCCCAGAAAAATAGTATATAGCATATATATCTCAACTGTCTCAATCATCAATCTTATAACAGATTCAATAAAGAATGTACCATGCCAATTTCAACAGTTTAGTATGAATGCATTAACATAATATAATCAGGTAAAAGAAATAATCAATCGTAGGCCCTCTAATAGCCCTGAACGATTGAACCTAGAGCTCAACATCTATCAATCTCACTCTCTGCCGGAGTCACTCCGCGTGACCTGTCCGGCCTTCTGCACATAAGTCGGAACTACCTAATGTAGTTTGAACGACTCATGGTAATATTCGCTCTAGTGCTTCTCTCATCAATCATCTGTATACAATAACCTAAGGTCACCCACCAGTCATAATCTCACTAACACTCTACGACTGGCCCGTCGTACCCACTCCGCGTGGACTGTACGACCAGCATCTACTTGGATCCAAGGCGAGCGTGCGATGCGGTGAATACTATAAGCACTAAACCATGGTGCAGGATATGAGCTCAATATATCATCATCATCATCATAATATTAATTAAATACTTACCTGTGCTTCCACAGCACCATCATACATATATGCATCATACGACAGTTCATAATATCCATAATATTCTATGCATGGCAATCACATCATATTTCATTTCATTTCAATATACTTTTCATTTAAATTTGATTTCTGGGGAAATCGAGTATATAGGTATATATAAAAACAAATGCCCACTCACTGGTATGTCGCCGGGTCGTAACCCCCTTGACGCCCCTGGATGTGCTCGTCCTCGTTAAAAGTTCCACCTAGAAGTGAAATAACTTAAAACAATCATTTAACGCACATTTAACGCACCTAAACCAAACTAGGTAATTAATTCTTCATACGATGCTCAAATTGGGTATATAAATATACCAAAGTGACCTACACAACCTCAGGATCATCCCCATATTTTTAAAATAATTTTTGGAGTCCTCACGCGCCCCCACGCGCCTGACGTGGCACGGACCTACGCGCGGCCCACGCGCGGCCACGTGACATGCACACTGACGGCTACAGTGAACGGCGTTAGAGAATATTCCGTCAAATCCTAGTATATTCCGTTAAAAACTAACGGTTTCCGTTAAAGTTAACTAACGGCGTCGGAATATTCCGTCAAACTTGACGGAAGATTCCCTGTCTTCTCCGGCGAGTCGCCGGTCGCCGGCGACTGTTCGCCGGTTTCTGGAAAAATTTCAAATCCACTATTCTCCTTCGTTTTTCAACCAATTTCTTCGCATTTTATACCAAAATGAAGCATTTAACATGTACTATCACGTTGGAAGGGTTTTAGGGCCTAAAAACAACTAGATCATACCTTCCAAAATTCCTCAATTTCGGCCAAACTCGAACCCGACGATCCCGACGTCCATTTTGTTCAAACGAGGCACTCCGAGCCTCCTTAGGACTTCCTAAGACTCGTGGTGATCTTGCTTTAGCCTAAAACACAACCAATTTTAAGTTCGTGAACAGTGTCAATTCACGGGGTGTTTTGAAACTAGGATTTCAGAAATGAAACTTACCTGAAACTTATACCCCCGTGCTCGTGAAGTTCCCAAGATCACGAAGATGATCTTAGATTGGACGTTGGTGCACGTTTGTGGTTGTTCTTGGTGTTTGTCCGAGAGCTTGAGAGAGTTCGAGAGTAAGAGAGAGAGAGTGTTTCTGAGGGAGAGATGAGGAAGAAAGAGGGAGAGAGACAACCTACGGGTTTTGGGGAAGGATTTCAGGAGGTGGGGATCCCACCTAAGTCCAATACAAAATTATTAGACCAAACAAATGTAAATCTAAACCCTAGTTTAAGATCTTAGTGTAAAACAAATACCAAATTTACGCACCTTAATCCCGTTTAAGGGCGTTTTTTGTAATTTCACGTCCTCGGTATTTAGTAATTCTGGGACGGGCTGTGACAGTAGCTGTAAAAAATCATCAAAATCGGAGCTAAAATAACCGTTAAATTGTGATTTTTCGTTTATAACTGTCGAAAACTTTTGTTTTGTTACCTAATCTCTGAGTGTTTGTTTTTTGTGATTTTTTAGGTATGCGATCTCAGAGTATAGACAAACATATTTGACGGTTGGATCGTTGAAACTAGTTTCATAGAATGCATATCCTATCAAATTGATAGATTTAGCAAACACTTAAGAGTTAATGTTATACTTCCATTAAGTATAAAATATGATTTATCCACTAGTGTAAATATTTTAAATTGAAGATCGAATTCATTCATTGCATTCTTATAGGATTGAGGAGTGTAACTGCAAAAAATCATCAAAATTGGAGCTAAAATAACCGTTAAATTGTGATTTTTCGTTTATAACCATCGAAAACTTTTGTTTTGTTACCTAATCTCTGAATGTTTGTTTTTTACGATTTTTTTACGTATGTGATCTTGGAGTGTGTACAAACAAGTTTGACGGTTGGATCGTTGAAAAACGTTTCATAGAATGCGTATCACATCAAAACGGTAGATTAAACCAACACTTAGAGTTAATATTATACTTTTATTAAGTATAAAATAAGATTTTGTGGTATCAACTAGTGTAAATATTTTAAATTGAAGATCAAATTCGTTCATTGCATTCTTATAGGGTCGAGGAGTGTAGCTGTAAAAAAAAATCATCAAAATCGGAGATAAAATAACCGTTAAAATGTGATTTTTCGTTTATAACCGTCGAAAACTTTTGTTCCATTACCTAATCTTTGAACGTTTGTTTTTTGTGATTTTTTACATATGTGATCTCGGAGTGTGTACAAACAAGTTTGACGGTTACATCATTGAAAAAAGTTTCGTACAATGTGTATCACATCAAAATGGTAGATTAAATAAACACTTAAGAGTTAATGTTATACTTCCATTAAGTATCAAGTAATATTTTGTGGTATCCAATAGTGTAAATATTTTAAATTGAAGATCAAATTTATTCATTGCATTATTATAGGATCGAGGAGTGTAGCAAAATTGAGTGGCGTTCTATTATTTATATAATTGATTAATTTTAGTAAGATAAGATTTCATTTTGTTGTTGTTGTATGGCAACAGTAGGGTGATTTCCAAACAGATTCCATAATAACTAAGGTTTTTTTTTTTTGTTTTTTGTTTTTTTTGTTTTTTTTAATTTAAAACATTTTGAAACTAACTTATCTTTCAGGTTGAAAATTTTGGATTTTCGGTTGCAAATTTTTTTTTTTTGAAATTTTCAGATCATCATCATAAATTAAAATTTCTAAGTTTCAGATATTTGTACATCAATCTTTGTGCTTCTGTATATGCAATTCAATAATATTTGGTAAATATTTTATGTAGAATTATTATACATTTTGTAGTATATCAGTATATATATATATTAGACAAAACAAAATAGTATGTATGTTTATAATCATGGCAAAATATAACAAAGAACATGGCCAAATATAAAAAACGTTTACAAGATACACACAATTAGTAAATAACAGCAAAATGTTCAATTTTTTTTGGAATATTTTAATTGGATTATCCAAATTAACAATGAACATGACAAAAAAAAGGTTTACAAGGTGTAGTTAATAGTTATCTATTAAACCAAACAATTGTTTATTTTCGACGAAAAAAAAAACAATTATTTATTTAATTTTTAAAAACTTATTCTACTTAAATACATTTTTTTATTTATTTATTAAACCAAACAATTATTATTTTATTTTAAAATAGTAACAAAATTTTGGGGGGAATTTAAAATTTTGGGAGGGAATTTAAAATTTTGGGAGGGAATTTTGGGGGAATATTGCCGCCATTTTTTGTACTGTCGGTTTTAACCGACAGGAATGAAAATTTTCCGTCAGTTTATATTTTAAAAAATGTTTTTGTTGATTTTAACCGACAGTAATGAATTTTTTTTTATACCCACATCCAGCCCCCACTCCTCTCCTTCATTTTTTTGAAACCTAACTCTAACTCTCGGCACTCTCCCTCTCTCTAAGCTCCGAGAAGGAACCCCCACCATTCCTTTCAATTCTGACCAAATCAACCCTAAAAAATCTAAACCTCGAACCCTTGGGACATGGGGAATCAACCTGCAGCGTTGCATGTATCATCGATGCATCACCGTGTGCTTTGCCATTAACGCTGAGAGCTTCAGCTCTCTCAAACTCCATCTCAGGTATGAATTATTTTCCCCTCTTGATTGTGTGGGTTCTAATCCATCTGTGATGAGTATTATGTCGAAAATCTCTGGGGTTTAATCTCTGTTTTGAATCTGTGCATGCATGTCATCACAGCGACGAATTCCGGCGAATGTCGTTAAGTTCGAAGCTAGGTGGTGGTCTTTTTGGGAACCCACTCATCGTCTTCGTTTCGCTTCAAAGATCCGAGCTTGTTTCGGGTACGGAGCCGATGGCGGTAATGGTGCCGTGTTTGATTTTGGAAAGGACGGGTTGGCATCGATGCGGGTCAATCCTGGGCTCTCGGCGTACGCAGAGGATCCAGAATCGGCAGGCGGGTCGTTGAGGGAGCTCCCGGAGTTTGGGAAGGGGAGGGTTCCGAAAGATCTCTGGGCGGAAACGGAGATTAGGCTTATGGCTAGGGCGGGGCTCCGATTGCTTGATTTAGGTGTTCAGAATCGGATTCTGAATTCTTGTTGGAAGGTGCTTCGGAGTTCCGGGTTTAAGTTTCGTGACGAGTGGGCTTCCGTCATTACAGGTACTGTTAATTGTGAATTCATGGTGGTTTTGGTATTAATTGCAATACAAATGAAGTGAACTTATCTCTCATATTTTATTAATTTCTTGTAAATTTTAGTGAAGTTTTATGTTAATCTTGTGATAATATGCAAATGATGAAGCCTGGTTGGAATTCAATTTTGTTCCCCATCTGTTCAAATGCCCAATCAGTGTGGCTTTCCTCAGGTAATCTCTCATGGTGCAATTCTCACCTGCAAGATTTGTTGTTGTAATAACAAATTTGATCCTCATTGCTTTGTATTTTCAGGATGAAATGTAAGAAGTGAAGAATATGGTGTACCTTATTAGCTCAATCTGGTTTGCTCATTAGCTGCAGAATCTGGTTCAAGCATGTTGGGTCATTTCGAGCAGAAGAAGAATGCTCAACCAGAAGGAGAAGGAGAAGGGATAATGTTGTCATGTCCTTTTTATATATTTTTTATTATTAATCACCCTGTTGTCGGTTTTATCTGACAACAAATGGTCTTATTTATCATTAATATATTCTCAGTTCTGTCGGTTTTATCCGACAAAACATGGTCTTTTTTATTATTAATATATTCCCTGTCGGTTATAACCGACACAAGTTCTGTCGGTTATAACCGACACAAGTTCTGTCGGTTTTGTATATTTTCTATCGGTTTTATCCGACAGAAAATGCTATTCTTTATTCATTATTAATTTATTCTCTGTCGGTTATATCCGACACAATTTATGTCGGTTTTGTATATTTTCTGTCGGAAAATTCATTTCCTAACGCTGGCAATGCTGTCACTTATTATATCCGTCACTGCATCCATTTTCTGTCGCATTTTGCTTAAAATCCGACAGTAATATATGTTTTTTGTCGATTTTTGAACCGCCAGTTATAGTTAATTTTGTAGTAGTGATGTCCTTATTATGTATATGTGTGAAAATATTATACCATAGTCAACTATAGTGACCAAAATTATTCCTTTCTCTCCAATGACTCTACTAACGGCTAACAAAAATCTATAAATACACAAGTCACTTCCTTTATTAGTAGATACAAATCCTTAGATATTTACACAATTCACAAACCATACTTACCTTCCCCATTGAGAATGACTATTACTATTGGAGCAATCGGAACCAATGGTTATAAAATTGAAGAACCGGCAGAAAAAGGCATAAGATTTTTAAAATTTATTACTATTAAGAGTAAGGAGAATGTTCAAAATTATTATAATAATTTATAGGTGGAAGGAATAATCAAACAATAAAAAGAAATTAAAATCAAACGTGGTAACTAGCAAGAATTTTCTTTAAGTAAAGTGAGGTGTTGAGCTCAATGCTTATGCTCGGTGAGCGGACTGAAATTTTCCCACGAATCGTTAGCAAGCTTTAGTTCTTCAAATAAAGTCCACATTTGTTCCTTGGTAATTGCTCTTGTGCATGCTTGAATTGAGCTTCATGTTACCCTCCACTTAAAATTATTGAATATTGCAAGACAAGAAATGGGGAAGGTTTGTAAGGATAATGTAAAGAATTATTATTTTTTGAAGCCAAGATGAAACGAAGTAGAATGATGAGTGGAGATTAAGAAATCAAAATTAATACATACAGACCTGTTAATATATACATATTAGAGTAATGTTAGAAAACATGTAAATGAAACCAGTTACATTTAATTTATCTGTAGAAGAAAAATGGACGAATCATAAGAATGTCTTCTACTATGCAAACTATATGCTCTTACTGAACTAAAAGACATGATGATCGGAACCGGATCCCTTCTACATCCTTCAAAACTGAGCTTACTAATCAATGAATCCGGAGCATTAAAATTTGATCCAACCACAAACATGGGGCTCTTCTAAAAGTTATATAATTGTAGCCGTTGGATCAAATTTCAATGGTCCGGATTTATTGATTAGTGGGCTCAACTTTGGATCTGAAGGGGATCCAGTTCCATGATGATCAACGAGTAAAGGATGTCTTCTACACACAGCAAATCGAAAGTGTTTTCTACTATCCAATAGGGCTTAGCTCAATATGAAAACATATCTTTGTGAGTACAGGGGCCTATCCTTTGTGGCCTCTCAAACTGTAACCGACTCACCTGTTAAAGAAGGAATAGGAATCATCAAGGCTTAATTATTAATAATAAAGTACATCCATACCACTATTATTAAATTGCTAATCTTTCTAATAGAGGAGTTACAGTATTAATCAACATTGTTGTTTCAACAACCGTCTGCCATCATTCTTGGTTATGTAAGATTGTGAATATGTTTAATCACATATAACATGAGTAGGTGAAATAGAGTCGTTGTCAAAGATTAATACTGTAACTCCTCTATTAGTAGGATTAGCAATTTAATAGTAGTGGTATGGATGTAGTTCATTATCTCTACTAATTAATAAAACACTCATTATTAAGTAAAATCTTATGAAATTACCAGTTTAATCCTCTAATTAAAACAGAACATGAATAAGAATTATGGGGCAGAAATGAAATTTCACACAACCAAATTTTGCTGTTTTTTCAAAGTCTCACATACATGTAATCCTAACATATCTCTAATTAAAAAAAATAAAAAATAAAAAATAAACTTCCCACTCCCACATTCTCTATCACTCTCTTCCTCTCTCCTTGTATTTCAAAAACACAAAATAAAAAAATTTCTCACACTTTCTGTCTACCCATATGCTAGTTAATAATTAAGCCATGATGATTCCTATTCCATCTTTAACAGGTGAGTCGGTTATAGTTTGAGAGGCTACAAAGGATAGGTCCCTGTACTCACAAAGATATGTTTTCATATTGAGCTAAGCCCAACTTTCGATTTGCTGTGTGTAGAAGACTTTCTTCACTCGTTGATCATCATGTCTTCTAGTTCAGTACCACTGTAAGAGCATATAGTTTGAAGAGTAGAAGACATTCTTATGATGCGCCGATTTTTCTTCTACGAATAAGTTAAATGTTACTGATTTCATATAGTTTGGTTTAGTTGATCATCATGTCTTCTAGTTTTGTACGACTGTAAGAGCATATAGTTTGAAGAGTAGAAGACATTCTTATGATGCGCCGATTTTTCTTCTACGAATAAGTTAAATATTACTGATTTCATATAGTTTGGTTTACTAATCTGTGATACTAATGTCTTTGTTGTTATGATTTTAAAAGATATTAATAACGTGGAAAATCCATTTGCTTGTAGAAGAAACTAAACTTAATTATTGATGATGTGTTTTCTTTTAAATCAGTGGATCATCTGAATGACTTGGATATTGCGAAATGCAGCTAAATACACAAAGACTAAATGTAGAGACTAGGAATTTCTTTTATAGTTACTTGTTTGAAAGTAAACTTTCATTCACATTTCAAGAATAGCACATATGTGATTTATCACTCATGTAATTAAAGAGGAAAAGGCTAGGAAGATCACTTTTTATACCCATTAGTGTATAATCTGATGTGGCAAGTGATGTGTCCATATTATGTCAATTAATAAAATTATCTCATTAAATGTTGATTGTATTAATCACTTACCACATAAAATGATATACTACTTGTATAAATACGTGAACTCTTGTTGACCCTAAAAACTACCAAGCCTACGTGGCGCGTAGACTGAGTAATTAAAAAGATAACTACGTCCTTTGGTTGTGTGCGGGGCGTGCCAACTCATCGGCCGAACTTGGCCGGGGAGTAAAATGTGTTGATGTTGCATTGGGAGCGCTGTTGACTTCTTGATCTTGCGACTGTGGCTGAGGAAGGAACATGTCTCGGCCTTTGGGTTCTAGAGCCTGAAGACAAGGCTACTAGTTCTGCGAAGTTCACAAATAGTCGGCGCCGGATTCGGTCACAGTGATTATATTCGTAAAAGTATAAGCACGCTGAATCGACACCAAACTATATGGGCACAAGTACTCAAAACAAATGTACGTCTTAATCGTAAATGTAGTTCGGCCGTAAGAATGCCGAACTCTAAATCCCACCTGCGAGTATCCAATCATAAAACAACTCGGTGTTCAATGTGCCAAGCCTGGTAACTTGTAACACCTTACTTTGTCGAGAAAGCTAATGAGATGACCTCTACCAACAAGAACTCGAAAATCCTTCTTGGCTGAGACTTGGATAGGTAACTAGTCGGCCTCGATGCAGTGCTGTTTATCCAAACTGAAGGTGCTCTGCGGTCGGCTGATTCTACGGCAACAATGTTGTTTATCCAAACTAAAGGTGTTCGCCGATTGCCTTCGTAGTGTTGTTTATCCAAACTAAAGTTGCGTTGGCGAAAATGAAAATCAAAATCTCAAGATGTTTGAGAGGTTTCGCGTAGAGCGAGGGTTTGCACATGGCAGTTTGTATGTTGAATTGGAGGCCCTTTTCCATTGCACGACATCTGTATTTATAGGAACATATTTTTTGTTTGGCACGGCTTGGATAATAAGCAGAAACCGACTGAAACTCAAACTCGTAAAAATGACTGATCCACGACATAGGTGCTAAAGCCTATCTTCAAATGGCTGATTCTTCAAAGATAATAAAAGCTCATCTTGACTTATCCCATCATAACTAAAAGCCTAGCGTAGCTAGGCTTTCTTTTCTTGTCATAATTCCATCACCCATCCATGCATCCTAATCCCATTTAATGAATTTCAAACCATTTTAAATTCATTTCTGACTACTTGTCAATCTGTCACCACCACCACACACCAAATATCCCAAATCAATTTGAACTGTACCGCTTGCTTGGAGATATAATTTGCATCCTATCCATCCCATTTAAGAATATGCCAAGATAATTTATATATTAAAAGATAATTACTATGATAAAAACCATAATATTCTCCTTTAACAACAACAAAATTATCTTCACTTTTCCATCCAACGGTTGGGAGCTATGCTCACTCAACAGCCTTGATTGCACGGGCCGATGGTGTAAATTTGGGTCGAAACAACTCCCTAGCATTATTTTGTAAGAAATGGTCATCAATTAATTTTATCATCTAAATATGTATCAACCATTTTGACTTGTGACTGAAAAAGCAAATCCATCCTACAGCCAACGGATGGACAAAGATAACAGAAGAAAAACAAGAAGGAAAAAAAAGAAAAGAATTCATCTTAGATTCTAGACAAAAAGTACAACATTAACTTGAAAAGAAAAAAAATGTATGGTGTGAAATTGAAAGGACTCTATCTAATGCTGATGTTGGTGCCTCTGTAAAATTCCTTTTCTTCCAGCTTTCATGAGTGATAGTTACCTTTTTCATTTGCAAGTTAAAAAAAAAGTCGTAGCTAATAATACTATATGATCTCTGGTAAAACACAATACAGTTCGACTCGTAAGTTCTTTCTTTATGAAATAATTTAAGAGTGCCATAATTACCAAAACTTGAGCATTTATTTTTTAAGCTTTGATTATTCTTAAGCATGCGGTTGTATTTTGCTTAGTTTAGTTTAGAAGAAATGGTCACTATCTTGGTAAAATATGAGGATTAATTAGTGAGCCAATGAACTCATTAACCTATTTCCCAATGCCAGCATGTGTAAAGGTAACTGTCATAATAAACTTCCAGTCCCAGTCTCAGGGATTCATTCATTTTCTTGCCAAAGTAATGAGGTGCATGTGAGAAGCCATCACTGTTGGATAAGGCAATTGAGTAATGTTGAATTCGAATCCCCAAAACCCAAAAGCACCATGATCATTAATTATATAAATCCATGACTATTGACCAACAATGCAATATCGTTGAACGCCATGCAATGCATGCAGCTAATTGCTCTCGTTCCTTTAACAACAAAGGGGTTTCTTTTTCTTTAATAAAAAGAAGAAAAACAGCAAGGTTTCTTTTTCTTGTACAAATCATATTGGATTTAGAGGTGACATGAGAAATCCAACACGACACCTTAAGTGCAGGTTGAATGCTCTTAATGACATAAATATTTGCATTGTTTTTATTAAAAGTGTTTCATCTTTTTTTCTGAAATGATTTCAATTAAACTCCTCTTTCTCAGTTTTACCTAACATACTTGTATATTTGGGCAAACTGCCGACGGCAGGGACCACTGTGGCCCTAACCCTAATTTTGAGAAAACAAGATGATGTTGATAAGATAATTGAACCCTGCATCTCTGCATCATAGAGACAAGAGTTCCCTACAACATTCTTTATTTATTTTTATTGAGATTGCTAACACTACAAACTCAAAACCCACTTATTATTATCATAACGTAATATGTCGGACTGTTAATCAAGGTCATGCATATTTCTCTTGTGCATGCCTATATACAAAATGTAACCTTTATTAACTATGGTCATTACACGTGTGATGAGCCTTTTATGTGAAATGAGCTTGTCACTTACTAATTTCTCGGCCTATAGGCTACGGAAAATTCAAGTCCAAACATTCACGCCAAAATTTCCATGCAACTGTAAGGGTTCAAATTCAGTTTACATGATGATCAGAAAATAGGACTGAGAAGAGGTTAGCGTGTGGACATATTTTAGAGCAGTATGTGACAAACTACAATGTGGGTAGGGATATAAATATATGTGTCTTAGAAATAGGAGACATTAAGCTTGAAGGAAACAAAATGATTTGCTCTTCATGTTCCAATGCCCCTTCACTTTGTGACTTTTTCTTCTCTCCCGAAATAATCGGGATTTTCTCTAGTAGAAGATGTCTAAGTACTGCACGATTATATGCATACCTCCAATTATGTGATCGATCAAAGGAACTTGTAGTGCAGCCCGGATTTCATACTGATGTATTAGATAAAAGTTTTTAGTGTTGCACCCCTGTAAAGAACATATATAGTTCAAAGTATCAGGTTACACTTCTATGATACGTAGCATTAAATGCTAGGAGTATTGGATGATCTACATTCATGGGACCACAATAAAAGTAATAATTCAAACCAATTTAGATATTTGAAACGACCTTGAAGCATGAAAACATTTTCCATGATGCATGAACCCCCTATATTTATATTTTCCCTTCAATTATATATATATATATATATATATATATATATATATATATATATATATTTGTTCATCCAATATGCAACTATGCTATGTGGAATTTGTGAGTCAAAGCATCGAAATTAATTTAGAAGCACTTATGGTTTTTAACCCTAGAATTCGAAAAAAAAAATCAAGGAATTAATGCGGCATAAGCTGAGGCTCACCGTCGCACCACCACTAACATCATCGCCGCCGAGCCCCGTGGCTAGCTTGCAGCCCAACCGCGTGGAGCACATTGGGAAGACGTCATTGGACGTCTGGACCACACGGCAACAACCATTTGGGCTTTACTGCACACGCATGACACCCAGGCCCTTGGCTTGGTTATGATTTTGAAACGGGCTTGCAACCCTAGCCCATTCCAGCAAGCCTGCAGCTCTGCTGGACTCGCTCCTGCGCCCCTAGCCCACTCTAGCAAGCCCGATATTTGTTGGGCTCGTCCCCCTCGCCATCAACAACAAGCCTGCTTGCTTGCTGGGTCCTCGTGCCTCGGCCCGCGATCCAAAGCTAGCCTTTTGGCTGGGCTTCTCGCACCCAAGCCTAAACTGAAGCTAGCTTTTGTTGGGCTTTACTCGCACCCACACCCAGGCTAGCCCTCGTGCTAGGCTTGTGCTTCCCAAGCCAATTTTGAGGCCCAAAATCAGCAGCTTAGTTGCTGGGCCTATCCTAGACCCTGGTTCGTGGCTTGCAACCATGATTGGACTGCATTGCAGCCAACCTGTGGTCCATTAGGCGTTTTTAGGGTATTTCCCTGCACACGGTACCCAAGCCCATGGAGATTGGGCTATAATTTTTCGAACCTAATGTTATTTTTGGCATTCCTGCTAATTTTAACCTGGATGTTATTATTATTTTTGCTTCTATGATCAAACCTAAATGGTTACGATCAATTGAATTAATTAAAGTGTCTAGGAGTCCATTAATCTGATAATTAATCCAAAATTATTGACCTGAAGTTCACTTTTTGGCAATTAATGATTCAATAAATTGTTTCGTTTCTTTGAACCGTTGACTATCTTTCGTAGTCCCGATACACTCACACTTGGGTTCCTGAAGTAATCCACAAATTCACTACACTTTATTGTATATTGTCTTTTGTGTTCTTGCAGGTACCCCTATATATGAACTGAACTTTCATAACTAAATCGAACATGTAGTTTCAAATTTAGTGCCTTTGAAACTTGCAGTTTTCATTTAAAACTTACCAATGAAACCCGTAGTTTTCATGCTTAAATTAAACCAATACATATCTATAAATTTCGCATGTTCTACGATATATGTCTATGGTTTTTCATACGACTAACCACATTTTGTTGTACCCTCTGTTTTAGGGACATGTCGAACTTGAACAAGCTCGATTTCACTGCTCTGGAAGTATCTGGAAGAAACGACCTAAAGTGGGTCTAAGACGTGAAGCTTAATCTTACTGCAAAGAGTCTTAGAGTTACTATCGAGGAACCTACCGACAATGAACCCATCGACGAAGCTCAAAAAGCTATTGGTATGATCCTTATTCGAAGACACATCCATGATGCTCTGCAGATTGAGTACCGCGCAGAGGAGGATCCACGTACCCTCTAGCTTGCTCTGGCCGATCGCTTCGATCACCGGAAAGACATTTACTTAACTGAAGCAAGACACGACTGACATCATTTATGCTTTCAAGACTTTAAGTATTTGAATGAATACAACTCTGAAATTTGTAGAATCTGATCATTGCTTAAGTTTTGTAAAGAGGACTTAACTAAACAGGATTTCCTGGAGAAGACCTATTCGACCTTTAATTCCACCAATATTGTCTTGCAGCAACAATATAGGGCACATAAGTTCACCAAATTTTCAGATTTGATATTTGTTTTACTTATTGCTGAAAAGCAGAACCAACTTTTGATAAAGAATCATTAAGCTCGACCCATTGGCACGAACGCTCCACCTAAAGCGTATGTGACTAATTTTAGTAGCCATAACCGATGGAAACCCCGTCGTGGCCGTGGTAATGGGTGACAAGCCCCACTATGGGCCCAAGGTTAATAGAGACAAGGCTCACCCAAAGGAGAAAATTTGACCCAGAAGCACCAACCCCTTGCCCTTAAGGCCCCAAACTTCAAGAACAAGGGAAAAACTACCGTTCAATCAGCTTCCACTAAATTAGACATGTGTTATTGCTGTGGATCAAAGGACCATTGGTCACGTGTTTACCAAGCTGCCCCTGAGGCTATTGCCAAATATCATTCTCGTCATGAGTCTAACTTTATGCATGTGGAACATTCTGAAGATGCTACTACAACTATGGAGGTTTCAGATTTTCAGGAGGTATCCACTCCCATGGAAGAATAAGTTTTATTTTTCTAAGACATGTTAGGGTGTTTTTACACCCTAGTGGCCGAACCCAGTAGGAGTGGCCGAACACCCTCCTATTTTTTTTTTTAGGTTTATGGTTTAATTTTTGGACAATTTTTCTAAGTCTTTGGAATTATTTGTTTGGATTGGTTTGTTTTGAATTATGGATAATTATTTTTTATGGACATTATTTTCTCGATTAATTAATTGAATGAATGAAATTATATTTATGCATGTGACCAATTCAATTAATTTATTTCTAGGTATGACTAGTGGGAAAGTTAGTTGTCTGGCTGATAGTGCCACAACACACACCATCTTGCGTAAGAAACACTATCTTACTAACTTCGTACCTAAAAATGCACCTCTGACAACTCTTTCAAGCCCATCCAACCTGATAGAAGGATACAAAAAGGCCCGTATTATGTTGTCCAATCGTATTGAATTAACCATTAAAGAGGCACTCTATTCTCCACGTTCCAGCAGAACGTTGTTGAGTTTTAGAGATACTCGAGATAATTAATATCATGTTGAAACCACTGAAAAGAATGGTTTTGAATTTCTTTGCATCACTTCTTACGAATATAGCCAGAAGCGTATTCACGAGAAGCTGGTACGTTTCTCAAGTGGGTTGTACATAACAAACATTCACACCATTGAGACCCATCACGTGGCCAGTCTTATGGCTAGGTTCCAGAGCACTTTCCTGCTTTGGCATGATCGAATAGGACACCCCAGACGAGATATGATGCGTCGTATCCTCAAAGTATCACATGGGTATCACTTAAAATCTTATCTCGGTCATCCGCTTTGCAAAGCATGCTCTCTGGGGAAGTTGAACATTCAACCCTCACTTATAAAGATTATTCACGACCCCTCTAAGTTTCTTCAGAGGATTCAAGTGGATTTGTGGATCTATCTAACCAATATACAGACCATTTAGATACTTCATGGTGTTGATTGATGTATCAATGCGATGGTCACATGTCTGCTTATTGTCCACATGCAATGAATGCTGCATTAGTGAAACTCCTAGCACAAATTATTAAGCTTAGGGCTTACCACCCTGATTATCTGAAGTCGATTCGACTAGATAATGCTGGAAAGTTTACGTCGATTATTGCATGTCTATTTGGATTAAAGTTAAACAATATGTACCCCATGTTCACACCTAAAATGGCTTGGCAGAAGCTTTCATAAAGCGCATTCAAATGATAGCTTGAACTTTGGTTATGCAAACTAACTTACCGGTATCTGCCTGGGGCCATATTACACGCAGCTATGTTGGCATGCTTAAGGCCCACTGCTACACAACCTCATTCACCGTTATAGTTGGTTACTGGATACGAGCCTAATGTCTTGTATTTAGGCGTGTTTGGGTATGCAGTCTATGTGCTAATAGTGCTACCATTACGTACCAAAATGGGTCCTCAGAGAAAAATGAGAATCTATATCTATTATGATTCGCCATCAATTATTCGCTACTTAGAGCCCTTGACAGGATATCTTGTTACCGCACATTTTGCGGATTGTCACTTTGATGAGACAGTCTTTCTGTCGTTAGGGGGAGATAAGATCACTAACATTTCTGTAGAACGCCGCAAATTTTCGTGGTTTACTCTCACTATGTCTCATTTAGATCCCCGCGCCCCCTCAGTCTGAAACTGAAGTGCGACGTATTCTAAATCTTCAAAGTATTGCTCAAAGCATGCCATATGTTTTTACTGATCTAGCAAAGGTCACAAAATCACATATACCTACTGCAAATGCAGCTACAAGGATGGACGTACTTAATGTACGCCATAACACCGCCTTGGAAGGTCGGATCGTCCTCAAGGGTAGGGTGGCCGCACCTCCTATGCGGCTCAGTACACTGGTGGCTAGCCAATCATTTGCTCCTACCCTGAAGCGTGGCAGACCCCTTTGTTCAAAGGATTCACAACCTTGGAAGAGGAAAACGGCACAAACTAGATATGCAGCTTATGGACGCCTCATAGCGCAAGGAGATGTATTCCCCCGTAATGGACCTCATAACGTTCCACTACTTTATCAGTTTGGTAGTTTCTAAAAAACTAAATATGCAACTTATGGACATTGTAATCGCGTATCTCTATAGGCATCTAAATACGAAAATCTACATGAAAGTTCTAGAAGGACTTCCATTGATTGGTTCAAATAGTTCTAAACCACGAAACACTCTCTCGATTAGATTGAGGATATCACTCTACAGATTAAAATAATATGGACGGATGTGGTATAACCGTCTGAGTAAATATTTGACAAGTCAGGGTTATGTGAACAACGAACTATGCCCATGTGTGTTCATCAAGAAGTCACATTTCGTATTTGCGATCGTTGCAGTTTATGTCGATGACATGAACTTCATCAGAACTCCCGCAGAGCTTGAGGAAATTGTCGATCACTTGAAATCGGAATTTGAGATGAAAGATTTTAGGAAAACTCAATATTGTCTCGGCCTAGAGATCGAGCATTGTTCGGATGAAATCCTAGTACATTAATCGAACTACATTAAAAAAGTATTGTGACGTTTTAATGAGGTTAAAACGAAGCCTTCGAGTACTCCTATGGTCGTTTAGACTTTAGATGCTAAACGAGATTCCTTCCGTCCCAAGGAGGATGAGGAAGATATTTTGGAGCCTAAAGTTCCATATCTACGTGCAATTGGTGCTTTATTGTACTTGGCTCAATGCAAGCAGACATTGGAATGATGTTAAAAATATTTTCTGCAACCTCAAGGGTACGACGAATTTGGGCTTGTTTTACACCCATGAATCCTCGAAAGGAGCCGTCCCCCTCAGTCATCGGGTTGATTCTCGCATCGTTGGTTACACAGATGCTGGTTATCTGTCTGACCCACATAAGGCACGTTCTCAATAGGGTTATATCTTTATTGTTAGAGACACCGTTATATCTTGGAGGTCTACTAAGCAAATGCTAGTTACAACTTCTTCGAACCATGATGAGATTCTCGCCCTGCATGAAGCATCGCGTGAGTGCTTTTGGTTGAGAGCAGTTATGGAACATATTCAGAGCACTAGTGGTCTTACTACTATCGTTGACCTTTCTACGATGATCTTTGAAGACAATGAGCATGTATCAAGCAGTTAAAGAAAGGATACATCAAGGGAGACAACACCAAGCATATAGCGCCGAAGTTGTTTTATTCTCACCAGCAACAACAACATTAGAACATTGAAATCAAGCAAATCCATTCCCTGGACAACCTGACCGATCTCTTCACTAAGTCATTGCCCAAGTTTACTTTTCAGAAGTTCGTCCAAGGAATCAGTATGCGTAAATTATCTGAGTTGAATTGCTTGTAGTTCTCTTATTTGGAAGTTATGTCTAACTCAGGGGGAGTATCCTGAAGCATACTCACTTGATCTTTTTGTACTATTTTTCCTACGATTTGGAGCATTTTCCCACTACTTTTTGCTACCTAACGAGGTTTTGATGAGGCACCCATCCTGGGATGATCATACTTCATTGAGTTCGCTACTTTCGTCCTGTTTGACATTTGTTTTAGACGTTATGCATACTTCTCACTTATCTCCTTAGCCTATGGGTTTTTACTTGCCTTAGGTTTTACCATCGCGAGGTTTTTTGAGTTTTGCTACCAATGCATACTTTCTTTTAAATTTGAGACTCGCATTCACCCGTTGTGCCGATGACTTCATCAACTGTTCTACCTCATTTGCGGAAGATCTGATGCGATGTTTTGTTTGAGTATTTACACACTTAAGGGGGAGTATTGTAGTCCTAATAGATTATGAATGTGATTATGTAAATCCTAGTGTATCTAGGGATATCTTAGAATATTCTCTGTAGTAGATATTATCCTATAAGAGTTGTAATCCTATTAGGGTAAGGATTTAACCTATCCTACTACTATAGATAAATGCACAATGGGGTCATACATACAACACACACCTCATAATTAGATCTCTTTCTTTTCTCTCTTTTGTTGCTGGCCATCTTCCTTTGTAGTCCTAAATACAGTTCAGTAAATTAGGCCTACAACAATTTGTTTAATTAATATAAAAGTCTGTACAATACTATTAAAATAAAACAAAAAAATATTTTGGTTGATGAAATGCTTCACTAGACCGCCCCACAGCTTCACATCCCACAAAAGGTGTATAATTCCAGAATTTATAAATTCTGAAAATAACCACAAACCCACTCCAACTAGTTCCTTCTATTTTGAAATTCATTGGGCATATGATTCAGAGCTTTTTCCTGACTTACATAAGTCCTGTACTTACAGTGTAGCTCGAACATTCACACTTTGTATCTTATATACCACAGCCGATAATAAAATATAATCGGTTCTTCCATGTTGATATCGAAATCAATATGAAATAGACAAAAAAAATGTTAGCTATAAAAATACAATAATTTAGTAATTATATATGATAATTAAAATTACTAAAATATTAAATTAAAAAAAAAAACTATTACCAAGAGGTCTACCATTGAGCGTGCTTTGCCTCACTGGAAACGTACTTCCATTTATGGGTACTCACAGGACACTTAGTAAGAATAAGTACACTTATGGAGTGATTCAACAATGCTTGAACTTCGGGGATGTCAGATGCCCAATTCTTGAGTCATTTTCAACCCTTTCTCGTCGAGTAAAAGAAATAGTGATAGGAGTATATTTATGCGACTTTGTTAGCTTATTTCTTTGCATTTAGTGAGTTAGTTTCTGTTTATTATAGTAATTTAAGCTATTTTCTTGTGTTTGTAGGTCCAATTGGCAAAAGTGGCAAGAAAAGGCAATTTGGAGCATTTTAGAGCAATTTTGGACTTGGAATGGATAGCATGAGTATGGAGCATAATGGATGGATGTTTTTGAAGTTTAAAGAGGCTAGGAATGTGCTACAAATATGGAGAAATTAAATCAAGACTTGAAAGATAAGGAATAAGCTAAAAGGAAGGAACATTATCTTAACTAACCTTATCTTATCCAACATTATCCAAACTAACCTTATCTTATCTTATCCTATCCTAATCTGATCCTACCTTATTTCCTGCTGCAAGGAGGATTCCTTTTCAAATTAAACCACTTGTTATCTGGTTTTAGAAGATTTGTGCCGAACTACCCTATCCCTTTCCCCCTAGGAATTTGCCGTGTTTTTCCTTCTTATCTACAACTTTGTGCCGTGCCCCAGCCTACAAATATACACCCTTGCTGTGGCTTTCAAGGGAGAGCTTTAGAGAGAAATTCAGATATAAACAATACAGAGAGTGCCGCAGCTTTGCAAGGAAGGAAGGAGAGAGAGCTTTGTGCCGTGCCTGCCATCCAAGGCCATTGGAGTGCCGGAGCGTTTCTGGGTTATTTCTATCCTTAGTTTTAGTTCAATGTTTAAATTAGATTGGTTTTGTTTAATTGCAAACATGTGGAACTAATTTCGTTTTAGCTAGAGGTGAATTCAAAGCCATGAACATATGTGTGATATGAATTGATTACATCCAGTTATTGTTTCATAAATCATGAGTGCAATTTGCTTATCTGTTTGATTGATAACTTATTCTTGCGTGTTGATTAAGGAGGCCTACTTAGTTTGCATGCATGAATTTGATGCTAAAATATAAGGGAGTTTCACCTAATAGTTATGAACTTATATTTACAAGTAGTGGAGGTTGGTAGTCACGATCGCGTTAAGTAAATTCCTGGCAAGAGTATCATGCAGTTCATAGTTATGAATACCTTGTCAATGCTTATGATTTCATAGAACTTAATGATCTTTGATATGTATCTCTATTATGCAGTTCATGTAGGGAACTTGATAAAAATAATTTGGTTGCGTTGCTGAGTCTAATTTAATGAATTTAGGAAAATCTAATCGTTAATTTGTGCAGTTCACGGTTAACTTGGGGCATTGTCATTCATGGTTTATAGGAAGAATAATTAGAAATCGATTTGTATGCATATGTGTCATGTGTGGAGAATGACCCTCTAACTAGCCTTTCACCCTTTTAATTCACCCAATTTCATATCAATTAGTTTGTTTTCTGCAAGTTACTTAGTTTTAGTTTTAAATTCATCAAAACAACCCCCCATTTAGTATTTTGAGTCTTTTTAGTTTAATTTTCGTCCAAATCACTCTTTAGTTCCTATTTTGAGTCAATTTGTTTGTTTTGTGCTGTTTGGAGTCATTCTGGTCAGTTTTGAGTCACTAGAGTCTAGTTTTGTGTTTTGGAGTTAAATTTGTGTAGATTAGCATCCCTTCTAATCCCCGGCCTAGAACGATCCTTACTTACACATACTAAAACCATCAAAAATAGGGTTTAAGTTTGTGTGCTATTTTATATCACATCAAATAGTGATGCGCATAGGCATCTGTTTTAAAAAATTATAAAAATTGCCAACTTTTCTAAATATATATAATAATTTATAGTATACACAAAAATAGTGATATTTCCTAAAATATTATAATCATAACAAAATTTATCTACCTCATATCCCCACCTCTTACTCCCCGTAACCTCCTCCAAGTCGTCCCCTTCCCCAACCATACCCTCTTCAACCATCCCCCCTGCCCACCCATACCCTCCCCACCCGTCCCCTTCTCCACCATTCCCTACCCCCAAACTCGTCCCTCTTATCAAACTCATCCCCCTACCCACCCATCCCTTTCCGAGACCCGTTCGTCGTTACATCCATCCCCTCCCAAACCCAACCGTACAACCCACTCCCAACATCCCATGCCCATACCTTCACAATCCCTCAAATTGTTTTGAAATAAATTTATCACAAATACTAAACCCAGAACCTTTACCCAACAAAACCACTCGTCGGGCAAGGCACTTCATTTTTAAGAAGTGACATATTTGAGATTTTACCTGACGAAAGGGGTCCATTGGTTAAGAGTTTGTAATAAAAGTTGTGAACATAAAAGTTTTGGCAGGAAAAAGACTTGGGAAAAACACTAGCCCGATGAATTACAATCTAGTCCATCAGTTATAACCAATTTACAGAGGGAATTTTTGACATTCTGGGAAAAAAAATGGGGAAAATTTTGGAACTTTGCCTGACAAATGAGGAGGTCTCTTAAGCAACGAAAGTTTCCGTTTAACTTTACTGAGAACCCCATTCATTGGGAAAAAGTTAAATTTTTTTATGTAATGGTTAAGCGATAATTGAATTTGAAGATCATGTATGTTCAATGTCCATTTCAACCTTCAAATAGCATATTTTCAAAAAATAACCAAAATCAAAAGTAATATAGCCGTTAAATCGTGATGCTAAGTTTGTAACCATCCAACATTTTGGACCAATTCCTAGTTCGTGCAAGTTTATTTTTGATAATTCTCGATATATGCGATCTCGTACTATATTCAGACAAGTTTGATAGTTGGATCGTCGAAAATAATTTCATAAAGTTCGAATCCCACAAATGCAATTGATTCAACCCACACTTAGTGTTTTAATCCTAAACCCTATTAGGTGTAATGTATCATTTTGTTGTAATTAATATTGTAAGTATTTTTAAATCATGATCGGGTCCCTTCATTGTATTATTCTAGGGTCGGTAAGTGTAGTTGTAAAAAATCGAGAAATTTGGAGCTAAAATGACCATTATATAATATAGTTTCTAGCCGTTGAAGGAATTCGTCTCGTTACCTAATGCCCAGATGTTTGTTTTTGATGATTTTTGGTGTATAGAATCTCATACCAACTATATTGATGGTTGGATTGTGGTACTTAATTTCCTAGACTCCAAAAACCATAGATGGAGGTTGATGCATGAAATATGGCAATTCACCTACCCGACAAAATAAGTAAAACTTGCCCGACGAATACCCTAAATCTAGTCGACCTAAGGCGACGGAATCTCCATTGGGCACGATCTCTTAACAAATGGAATCGATTTCCGTAGCACAATGTCTTAATTATTATTTTTTATTTACATTAAGTGAAATGAGGCTTTGTACTTAAAGATAGTGAAATTAAATCTTGTAATACATTCATAGTAACCTTACATTGCTAAACCCTTAATCTCTATTGGTATACTCGTGTGCTTCCTTATTGTCCCTTTCAATATCGTTTTAACTGCTTGAGTCATCGCTTCTTTCTTCAACCAAGGAATTGCGCTGAGTTGGTGGTAGGCGCCCAAAGCCAATAGATAATCCACCTATTTCTACTTCGGGGACACCTTCCATCTCGAATGGTGGTTCAACGGTGTGGTTGGATTGTGAAAATTAATATCGTAGAATACGTGTGAGTGGTGAGAGAGAAAATCAGAGAACTCTGAGAAAGGTTTTATTTCGTAAAGCTGCTTTTAGAGTAATGAGGTTTTTTAAAGGATATCTGAGTATGGATGGATGGTCAGGATGTAATATGTGGTGAGCCAATTGTGGGGTTCACAACAACTATAAGATTTAAAATGATAATATACAACTAGCAGTTTGAACGGATATAAGGATTGGCTTGTGGAGTACTTGAGGAATTTTTCTGTGTCGATAAGGGTGATGACCAAAAGTTACTTGGATGTCTTACATGTAGAAGATAACATAAATATTGAAGAATATTAGTAATAGCTTTACATTGCATGGCAAAAAAAATAAGCTGAAATCTTGTATCGGATTTCATGTTGGTTAATTTGGGAAGAAATACGACGTCGTCAAGGATCTTGGTGAAGACTTATTTTTTTGCTCAAATCAACCTACATTTAATCCTATACATGATTTCAGCTTAATTTTTTCCATGGAATATAACTCTATTACTAATACTCTTCAATATTTCCGTTATTCTTCCACTTACAAGACATTTGACTAACTTTTGGTCATCACATTAATTGACACACAAAAATTACTCACGTACTCTACACAACGATCCTTATATCTTTTGAAACTACTAGTTTTATATTAACATTCCAAATTTTATAGTTGCTCTGAACTTCTAGAATTGTCTCACTACATATTACATCGACAACGTCCATCCACACACTGATTTCATAAATAACAACCTCATTACTACAAACCATCCCACCCCTCACAAAGCTTTACGAAACAAAACCCTTCTCTGAATTCAGTGATCTTCCTTCCCACCACTCACATGCATTCTATAAAACTAGTGTGGAAATGAAGAAGGAGAAAGAGGAAAGCAAGGAGTACAGAAATGAAGAGAGGAAGGTATTAAGAAAAGGAAGAAAGACATTTATAGTTGATGGACATAGGTTTACCTGACGGAGGTCCATCAGGCAATGACTATGCGAGTTAATTTTTAGACCATTGTGTGGATAGTCATAACATTTCGATGTGTGGAATTGGACCTAAATGTGCTACCTAACGGACATCTATTAAAGGAAATTTTGTGAAAAACATGTTCATTTGAGCAATATCTATGGCATGCAATTAACAATTAAAGGCGGAATCATGCTTGTATGCACTCAAAACAAAACATTACCCATGAAATTCAAAGCCTAGTAGAAGGATGAACCAAGACTCAACTCAAGAACAAAGTGAGTTGAGAAATCTTATACCTTTGTTGATTCCTCTTTGTATAAGCAAAGACTAATCACCCAAGGAGAGGGCCTTCATTCCTTGCTTCTTAGCTCCATGGATTTCTTGGATGAGGATGGTTGAAAGGATTCTCCAAGTTCCCAAAGTTGAGAACTTCTAATTTTTCCATACCAAGGAGAGACTCGAAGAAGAGATGAGTGACCTTGGAGGAGCGAAGATTGCTAGCGAATCTCCTCCAAGGGGGCCGGCCTCCTAGAGAGAAAGGGAGAGACATTGTGTTCTCATCTTTTCTCCAAAAGAAACCCTAATGAAGAAAAGGCTATAAAGTCACATTTATACCTACCTTCATTGGAGTGGCAAACTTGTAATAAGTCCAAAACCCACTCCTTTATCAATATGGCCAGCCATAGGATTTTATTGGGTTGTTTGGGACTTTGTGAATTATTAGTCATTAAGTTGTCATACAACTTAAGTCAATGGGCTTGACGTTCGAAGCCTATTGAGCCTTGAGGCCTAAAACTAACCCGAGGTCTTTAACAAACTTTATTCGTTTGATTAATTAACATATTAATTAATCATTGCCATAAATAATTAAACCATTTAATCATCTCTGTTGTTTCTTCAATCTCTACCTTACACGGTGTACAATCCATTAGGTTCCTTTTAGCGAGGCAGTGATTTCTGCAAAGCTGAGTGTGCATGTGACAGATGCTGACACGTCTGGAAAAGCAGATGCCTATCTGATTTCTGAGCTTTCTTCTTCGAGTTCTGAGCTCGCCTCTTTGAGTTCTGAGCTCCGTTGAGTGCAGAGGTTGCATGTGACAAGTGCGGACAAATCTGGAAAAGAAGATTGACCCGTGGTTTCTGAGCAAGCTCAGCTTTTGAGAAAACTAGGCCTCTTCGATTTTTGAATTGGCCTCTTCAATTTCTGAGCTCACCTCTTCGATCTCTGAAATCCCGTCGAGTGCTGGTTTTTATAGAGGCGCGCAATACGTTTCAAAGCACACTTGAATTTATGCTTGTAGAAACTCCCTTCTTGCACTTCTACGATCTTGACTTGTCCGACCTCTTCTTTCTTCAACACCTTTGAAAATGTCTGGCCCCTCCGACCGTCGTTTTAACTTGAACCTTGGTGAAGAGGTATCCATGCCTTCTCCAGACAACATATGGCGCTCATCCTTCATATCCTCTACTGGTCCTCTTATCGTTGGGGATTCGATGATGAAGAATGATATGACCGCTGCGATGGTGGCCCGGAACCTTGTCACTCCCAAAGATAATAGACTGCTTTCCAAACGATCTGATGAGTTGGCTGTTAAGGATTCTCTGGCTCTCAGTGTGCAGTGTGCAGGTTCTGTGTCCAATATGGCCCAACGTCTATTTGCTCGAACCCGTCAAGTTGAATCATTGGCGGCTGAAGTGATGAGTCTTAAACAGGAGATTAAAGGGCTCAAGCATGAGAATAAACAGTTGCACAGGCTCGCACATAACTATGCTACCAACATGAAGAGGAAGATTGACCAGATGCAGGAATCTGATGGTCAGATTTTACTTGATCATCATAGGTTTGTGGGTTTGTTCCAACAGCATTTGCCTTCGTCATCTGGGGCTGTACCGCGTAGTGAAGCTCCAAATGATTAACCTCCGATGCCTCCTTCTTCTGGGGCTCCGCCGACTACTGAGACTTCTCCTAAGCAGCCTTTGTGAAGGCTTCCTCTTGTATTTTCTGCTTAATGTTCCTTTTTTTTCATGAAAATGAATGTAAAAGTACCTTACATATCTGTCAATGTTTCAAAAATAAACCCACACCAAAAACAATTAAACAAGCAACAAATAAAAATGACAATCATGGCAAAATAAAACTGCAGAAAAGGGAAGGTTTTTAGGAACGAAAAACCAATCGTGGAGCAATTCAAAAATCTTCCTTATTTGAGTACATGAATTGCCTCCCAAGAAGCGCTTGCTTTAACATCTTCCAGCCGGACGATACCTCCATTTAAGCTTGAATAGGGCCCACAGCATGAAGGGGTATATCCTCTACGATATGCTCCTCAAAATACTCATACATTGGCTCTATGAATAGAAGGGGATATTAATCCTTCCCGATTGGGGCATTGAGCATCCTGAAGTCAATGTAATCATTCCCACCAGCTTGGATTCGATTGGGGACCTGCACCATACAAGGTAACAACCTATTAGTTGAAATGGGAATCAAAATTGGAATAGATGGTTTACCAATGTGTTGCAATGGAGTGGCAGCACTGTTAACAGATTTTCCAAATGTGCTTTCGGCCAGATTATGCATTTGGAGGTTAGTGGTGTGTTCTTTGTGCTCAACTCCAATTTCCTCTTCGTTGGTGGTTGGAAATTCATCCTTCTTGGTTGGCGCTGAAGGTTCTTGTCCTATGTTTTCAACTACATCAATGGCAAAACAAGAACGAACATTAGTAAGATTCACATTAGATTCAGGAATTTTAAAGTGAATCATATCACCACCAAATGCCATTGTTAATGCTCCATTGGCCACATCAATCTTAGTTTGAGCTGTTTTCATTAAAGGTCGTCCAAGTAAGATTGATGGTGGTGGAGAATGGGCTGCATCCTCCATGTCAAGCACATAGAAATCTGCAGGAAAAATCAAATGGTCTACCTGCACCAAAACATCTTCCAAAACTCATTTCGGGTAGGCATTAGATCAATTGGCTAGTTGAATAACAACACCATCATGTTTAAGCTCTCCTAGATTCATAGATGCATAAACAAAATATGGCATGACATTAATTGATGCACTTAGATCTAGCATAGCATGTTCAAACCTCGTATTTCCAATAACACAAGGGATAATGAAATTACCTGGATCTTTGCATTTGGGTGGCAACTTCCTTTGCAACATTGCAGAGACATTCTCATTCACATGTACCACCTCTTTCTCCCGAATCCGGTTCCTTGTTGTGCAAAGCTTCTTTAAAAACTTAGCGTACTTCAGGATTTGTTTGATGGCATCTAAGAGTGGAATATTGACTTGTACTTTTCTGAATGTTTCAAGGATGTCTTTTTTACTTTCTTCATTCTGTGTTTGCATGAATCTGCGAGGGAAAGGTGCATTTGGTGGAATAACGTTAGAATTAACCGAATTGGAACCTTTCTTACCTGTGGTGGACATATTGGATGGATTAGGGAGTGTAGGAATGCACGGCAAGGTTGTTTCCTTCCTTGTCGTGGGTGTGTGTTGGACATCCTCCTCTTGTTGCAGCTTCTCGTCCTCCGTTTGGGCAGATTTTGATGGTTAGGGGTTCTTTCCAACTTCTTTTCCACTTTTCAAGGTAATGGCCTTTACGGATTCAAATCCTCCCCTTGGATTCATAATGGTTGTGCTAGGCAGTTTGCCTTGCTCTTTGATTTGCCCCATGAACTCTGCCATTTGGCCCATTTGTTTCTTCAATTCATCCACCTCCTTAGCTTGATTGAGCATTGTTTTATTTTGATTTTGCTACCCCTGCACTAAGGAAGTTAGTAATTGAACAATTTGATAATTATCCATGGATGTACCTGAATTGGTTTGGGTAGATTGTGGTTGGACTTGAGTGGGTACATATGGCATTTGATACATCCCAGGGGGTTGTGGCCGAAATCCTCCTTGTTGGGCAGATTGTTATGGTTCTCTCCACTTGAAATTTGGATGATCTCTCCACCCTGGATTGTAAGTGTTGGAGTATGGGTCATTATGTTGCTGATTGTGGCCTTGAAAACCCACGGCATTGGCAGATTCCCACCCTTCATTCTCGATCAATTGAAGGCACTTATCCGTGAGATGTCCTTGCATTAAGCACACGCCACAAGCAACTACACTTTGTACCTTTGGTATTTCAACCACCTGTGAAAGAAGAGTAGTAAGATTAGCCATTTGATTTTTAAGGTCGGAAATAGCACTTACCTCATTAACATGTTGCTGCTGTGGGATGTCTATTTGACCAACGCCTTCATATTGCTGAGCATTCAATGCTCAGTTAGCAATTAAGTTCTTGGCAGCCATGGGTGTTTTGTCCACCAAAACTCCTCCCGCTGAGGCGTCTAGCATTTGGCGTTCAATTGGTAGAAGCCCTTCGTAGAAATATTGAAGAAGAAGCTTCTCCTTCATTTGATGCTGTGGACATGAAGCAACAAGGGTTTTAAAACGTTCATAGTAAGTGGGAAATGATTCACCTTGGTTTTGCTGAATGCCACTAATCCTTTTGCGTAGTAGAATGACTTGAGAAGTTGGGAAAAACTTCTCCAAAAATGCCCGTTTCATACTCTCCCATGATGTGACAGTTCCGGGGGCTAGTTCATACAACCAATCTTTAGCATTTTCCAAGAGAGAAAAGGGAAAAACCTTCATTTTCAGACTGCTCCCATCAACATTCATAGAGGTCATGCTTGAACAAACAACCTCGAACTCCTTCAAATGTTTATTAGGATCTTCCATGGGCAACCCATGGAACTTAGGAATATGGTGCAATAAACTGGACTTTAATTCGAACTCATCGGTCTTTCCTTGGGCAGCCACGGGGTATTGAATGCAAAGTGGTTCGGCATTGTCCAATCCCGAAGCAGAAAGCTCCTTGATTGTTCGATTGTCCGCTGCCATGTCTTGTACTTCTTAAAAAATCTGAGCCGGTTGAAGTGGTTGGGGTTCTTGTTGATTCCTTGCTCGTCTCAAAGTTCGTTCAAAATCGTCGTCAAAGTCAAGGATGTGCTTATGAACAGGTTGAGAACTTCGAGCCATAAACCACCTAAAACAAGAAAACAAGTAAAGTCGTTCACTAGGAACAAAAACACATAAAAATAAACAAAAAGAAATAACAAGGGATTAGCAAAGTTGCTAATCCCCGGCAACGGCGCCAAAAACTTGATGCGACAATTATCTTAACACACAAATTTAACCCTCTTTTGACAATTGTAGTACAAGTATAAGTAGGGATCGTTCTAGACCGAGGATTAGGAGGGCTTGCTAATAACCTCTAAACTGACTCAAAAACATAAAACTAAACTTAAAAACACTTAACAAGACTCACAAGACTCAAAGCAAACTTAAAATACTCAAAACAGCTTAAAACAACCAAATAAACTTAAACTAGACACTAGGAATGACTTTGGATGAAAATTTACTTTTACTTGAATCAAAACATTTAAAAACACAAATTAAAACAGATTTGAAACACTTTGAAACAAGAAACTAAAATGGGGGTTTTGATTTGGATGAAGTTGAAACAAACAAACAAGTATGAAAAATTAGACAGATTGTAAAACGAGTGTGAGAAATAAGATGATGGATGGGATGGCTAGAGGCTTTTTCTCCACACATGATATGTATGCAAACAACTCAATTTCCAGTTACTACTTCATTGAACTATGAATGACAATGCTCCAAATTAACCGTGACATCACTAATTAACTCTCAGATTTTCCATGTTTTATTGGATTGGATGACATCATTCGACAACCCAAAACATTCTTCAAAAGTTCCCTACATAACATCATAATAGAGATACAATCAAAGATCATTACGTTTAATGAAAATCATAAGCATTGACAAAACACTTGCAACTATGACATCATGTCACTCATGCTAGGAATTGAACTTAACGCGATCGTTTATAAGCGACCTTCACTACATGTGAATATAAGTTTGTAACGATTATGTGAAACTTACTTATATTCTAGCAACGGATTTATGCATGCCAATTAAGTGTCGACCCTTAATTAACAAATACAAGTAAGTTATCAATCAAATAGTTAAACCAATTGCATTCACGATTCAAGAGTTCATAACTGGAATTTATCAAATTATATTGCACACATAATCATGGCTTTGAAATCACCCTTAGCCAAGAGGGGTTTAGCCACTCATATTTACAACAAAACAAAAGGAAATGAATTTAAACATTAGAAACAAAAGAAAGAAAACACCTAAACGCTCTAACGATCCAAGTTGGACAGCAAGCACGTCCAAGCACTTTCCTTCCCTTCCTTTGCTACGGCACAAAGTGTTGGTGAGTGTTTGAAGGTTTGTTTGTATGGAGGAATGGATGTGAAGATGAATAGATGTGTTTGGATGAAGGTTGTGTTGAAATGGGAGTGAATGATCTAACAAAGTATGAACTCAATTTATGTTACACACACTTCCTTTTATAGAGGAAGTGCATGGCAATGGGGGGGAACATGGAGTGGTGTAGCAATTGAGTGCAATAATGCATGAAATCTGAAATGATGGAAGGAGCAAGGAATTGTGTAGCAATTGAGTGCAATGATTCAATGTAATGATGCATGAATCTGAAATGATGGAGGGGACAAGGGTGATTATGCATGGCATGGGTGGAAAGGTGAGTAAGTGGTGAATCAATGAGTGCAAGGAGGTGAAAGGATATTGTGCACATGGTAGACAAAGGAAAGGAAGTGGAATGATGCAACAAATGAGTCAATGGAGGGAATATGGATGATGATGCACGGCATAGGAATCCGAATGGAGTGCAATGGTGGTGCATGGCAATGATGGAAAGGTGAATGGTGGAGTGACACCCCTTTGTGGCTGAGCTCTTTGTCCTTTTTACATTAATTCTTCTTTCTCTTTAACACATTCGTAGCCTTTTTAGTCTTCAATTTCGTCCATCCACCTTGCTCCATGCATGTGTTATTCATTCCAAGCCCAAAACTGCTCTAAAATGCACCAAAATGCATCTTATTGATTTATAAGGCCTATGGACCTACAAACACACGAAAATAGCTTAAAATACATAATTAACTAAGAAATAACAACATAAATGCATAAGAACAAGCTAACTCAGTCGCATAAATATGCTCCTATCAACCAACTCGGATTTTCAGAACGACTAGTGGGTTTGTCTTTTGACAATATGGAGGGAGAATGTGGGGAGGGAGCGTTGTCGACCACCCACATGCAAAAGTAAGAAAAAGAAAAAGGGAGGCTCTCCTTAAGAGCACATGGGGACATCGCAAAAGCAAGGAATAAACACCCCACCAGAATGATGTGATTTACTTTTCTTGTTTTTGAATGATGTAATTTATTTTTCTTATCTTTTGGAGATATCTGTATAAACCTCATCAGAGGGTAATAATCATAAAAAAAATTAAAAAAAAAAGGCAAAGCCCAAAATAAATGGGCTGGAATGTTGTGTGGAGGGCGAAGGCCCATAAGCCCAAAATAGCACCAACCAGGTGATCAAAAGTACGCTCAGTACTCCAAAATTATTCGGCAACCTGCCGCTATTACCACCAACTAGGTGATCAAAAGTACGCCCAGTTCTTCAAATTATACATGAGCATTACTCATGTCAATCATACATAAACATTCATGAGCATCACTCATGTCAACATTCATAAGCATCACTCATGTCAACATCCATAAGCACCACTCATGTCAATCAGCTTCAAAATCTTCATTTGCAGAGCTCTAGCTTCAAAAGCTTCATTTACAAAAGCTCTAGCTTCAAAAGCTTCATTCATAGAGCTCTAGCTTCAAAAGCTTCATTTACAAAAGCTCTAACTTTAAAAGCTTCATTTACAGAGCTTCAGCTTCAAAGCTTCACTTACAAAGCTTCACCTACAAAGCTTCAGTGCAGGGTATACAAATACCACCTCCGAACAACCACCATTTCGGCCCATACATGGATTCAATTTGAAGTCTCCAACCAACAGACTCTATTGACCGAAGACTTGGGGGACTACATTATGTACCATATATTGGGCCTCAACTGGGTTTCATGAAAAATACTTGGGGGACTCTAGCCCATCATTCATGTATTGAGGAGCGAGCCCTTATTCTATAAAAGGGATTCCCTCACCACCAGTAGAGAGCATCAAGTCTAGCCCATTATTTATGTATTGATGAGCGAGCCCTTATTTTATAAAAGGGACTCCCTTACCATCATTAGAGAGCATCAACTCTAGCCCATTATTCATGTATTGAGGAGCGAGCCCTTATTCTATAAAAGGGACTCCCTCACCATCATTAGAGAGCATCACCACTAGCTGAGCAACCGCCTCGCCGTGAGCATCAACTCTAGCCCATCACCATATATTGAGCCTCATAAAAAAATACTTGGGGGACTTAGCCCATCACTTATGTATTGAGGAGCGAGCCCTTATTCTATAAAAGGGACTCCCTCACCATCATTAGAGAGCATCGCCGCCTGCTGAGCAGCCGTCTCGCTGTGAGCATCACTCCTAACCCATCACTTATGTATTGAAGAGCGAGCCCTTATTCTATAAAAGGACTCTTTCACCTTCAACGTCATAAGCCGAGCCAACCAAGGCAACATAAGCCACGAGCTGAGCAGCCTCGCAGCATGTGCTACTTCTAGTTGAGCATCATTTCAGATTGAGCATCGCCTCATATCGAGTATTAGTCCTAGACGACATCTAGTTACTTCGGTCCACATATGGACTGAATTTCAAGTCTTCAGCCAAAAGACTCTCTTGACTGAAGACTTGGGGGACTATCATTTGTACCATACTTAAGGCCTCCGTATTTAGATCTCGTACAAATACTCGGGGAGCTTAAATGTAATTATGTAATAAAGGAAGGGGGCAAATATGTAATAAGTGAGGATCCCTTATTCTATAAAAGGACTCCTCACCCTCACAATTAGTGGAGGCCAATCCTTAGGCCTAACCCCTCATCCTCTCAAAACTCTGACTCTCAAAGCTCCCTCTCTCCCTCTTCAACATTCCTCATAAATACAATAATTAGTGTGGACGTAGCCCAAACATTAGAGTGAACCATGATACATCTTGTGTTATTTACATTACTTGCAGATTCACGGTCGGATCTACGTTGTTCCAAGACCCTTCCGATTTTGTGCATCAACAAACTACATTTACAACATTTGAGATGGCAAATTTTCTAATAAAATTTACATTCAAAGAAGCAAGAATAAAGCTTGTAACAATTACGACATTCAAATCATACAACAACAACAACAACAACAAAGCCTTTTCCCACTAAGTGGGGTCGGCTATATGAATCCTAGAACGCCATTGCGCTCATTTGTGTCATGTCCTCCGTTAGATCCAAGTACTCAAGTCTTTTCTTAGAGTCTCTTCCAAAGTTTTCCTAGGTCTTCCTCTACTCCTTCGGCCCCGAACCTCTGTCCCGTAGTCTACGACATTCAAATCATAAACTATGAAAATACAAAACCCAAAATGATTCACCAACTACTAGACCTAGGCTCTTGATACCACTTGAAGGATTTTTTTTGTGAAAAACATGTTCATTTGAGCAACATCTATGGCATGCAATTAACAATTAAAGACAGAATCATGCTTGTATGCACTCAAAACAAAACATTACCCATGAAATTCAAAGCCTAGTAGAAGGGTGAGCCAAGACTCAACTCAAGAACAAAGTGAGTTGAGAAATCTTATACCTTTGTTGAATCCTTTTTGCATAAGCAAAGGCTAATCACCCAAGGAGAGGGCCTTCATTCCTTGCTTCTTAGCTCCATGGATTTCTTGGATGAGGATGGTTGAAAGGATTCTCCAAGTTCCCAAAGTTGAGAACCTCTAATTTTTCCACACCAAGGAGAGACTTGAAGAAGAGATAAGTGACCTTGGAGGAGCGAAGATTGCTAGCTAATCTACTCCAAGGGGGCCGGCCTCCTAGAGAGAAAGGGAGAGACATTGTGTTATCATCTTTTCTCCAAAAGAAACCCCAATGAAGAAAAGGCTATAAAGTCACATTTATACCTACCTTTATTGGAGTGGCAAACTTGTAATAAGTCCAAAACCCACTCCTTTATCAATATGGCCGGCCATAGGGTTTTATTGGGCTGTTTGGGCATTTGTGAATTATTAGTCATTAAGTTGTCATACAACTTTAGTTAATGGGCTTGACGTTCAAAACCCATTAGGCCTTGAGGCCCAAAACTAACCCGAGGTCTTTAACAAACTTTATTTGTTTGATTAATTAACATATTAATTAATCCTTGCCATAAATAATTAAACCATTTAATTATCCTTACTCATCTCCGTTGTTTCTTCAATCTCTAACTTACACGGTGTACGATCCATTAGGTTCCTTTTGGCAAGGCAGTGGGCGATTAGAACTCTTTCAAATCGATTGTGAATTGAAACTTACTTTCAATTCTCCCTTTAGTGATTATACATGTTTAGGGTTTCCACAAACCATGAGTGACACCTAGCAGTATGTCATGGTTACCCAAGCTAATCAGAAGAGGTGGAGAACCTATTCAGTTTAGGATTACAATGCAATACGGTCTTTCTCTAATACAATACTCTTGACCACACTGTTTGGTTTGATAGTTTATTCATGTCTACTATCCAATGTGATTCTCTTACTTATATGATTACCTTGAATGTGATTTGGAACGATTTCCCAAATCTCATTCATACTCTGGCCAGAGATTCTTTATTATATCATAGAGTATTCTCCCTCAAATGGTTTAAAGGTTAGAGATCCCTTGTTACGCATTCACTTACCTCCATGGCTAAGTGGCTTAACCCCAACTATGTCGTGGACACCCTCTGACGGAGTCACTTTGACATAGTCAAAGATTAAGGACCTAACCACAAGACAACTATGATGCCTCAGGTCAAATGACTACTTTGCATTATCCCAACCATGAGTTCTCATGTGACATGAGTATGAGAACTCATTTTTTATCGTGTTCAGTGGACTCATTCCCTATTGAGCACCTACATGCTTATCTTGGTGTCAGTCAGACCAATGACTCGAGACCAGTCACTCTCCCTAAGAGAAGACATAACACGTACTGATCTTCACGGACTGTCAATGCCTAATTGGCAATCCTATGATCAGGAATGTTTAGGATATGTATACGAAAGAGAATGGTCTCATCATATGATTGGTTTTAGGGCACATTTCCAACATCTATCGGGTAAGTGGTGCAATACAAATTGAAGACCCCCGTGGGAGGATAGGTAGACAATTCGAAAATTGAAATTTTGACCATCGACTATTGGATTGCCCGACGGATCTCCATCGAGAAAGGTTAAGAATAATTTTTTCTATATACATATACAGAAATCGATTTAATTACACATGTATTTATTATATAGTTTCCCAATTTTATTATTATATAAATTTCGTACTCCAACCCAATTTGATACCATATTACTATTAGAATTGAACGTTTCAATTAGAATTGGACTTTTTTGAATTTTTACCACTAATATCAACCTTTAAGCATATGCAAACATGTTTAATGAGGCGGGTCGTTGAAACTTAGTCTTTTTTTTTTATACTTTCATTAAGTACAATGTAAACTTTTGTGAACAAAGACTTAGCTATAGGGTTTGCAGCTTTAGAATCCATTAGAAAATATTGAGAATAAAAGACAAATTTACATGATACCATCAAATGTTATGATATAAGACAAATTTGATTTTGCAATGCCTAATGTATTTGTTAGGGATAACAAAAATTTATAAAAAAAAAAAGTCGGGTCGTGAACTCACAAGGAAACACTTTTAAATCCAATCTTGCTTAAGCTTTACAAACAAGGCTGAGTCTTTTTTCTTGAACGGCTAAGCCTTAGAATTTAGGGCTTTTCACCCATTATGGTGGTATCCTCTCCATGTTCTTCCACGTGCAAGAAATCCGAGAAACTTTTGTTCACCATCTTTTTTTACCTTATGGTGGTATCTTCACCATGTTCTTGCACATTAAGATAGTATCATCTCCAATTTACTCCCTAGACCTTTGGCCATAATAGCCATGCCTTTGCAATTGGCGTTTTTCATGACCTTGTCCAAAGTGGTGAAATGGTAAGGTTTGGGCAGTGGGAACAATGGGTCTTGAACAAAAGAAGAATGGGAGAAGGGAGAAAGATGAATAGGAAAGCATAGAGTAGAAAGAGAAAAATGAAGGTATGAAGAGGAAAAAGAAAAAGGAAGGCACAAACTTATAAAGTAATGACAAGGACTTGCCTGACAAAATCATCCATCAAGAAAGTGTTAAGCAAACGTCGAGCAAAGTTTGTGGCGGTAAACATTTATTACATGTCATTAATGGACTTTTGACCGCTGATATAACACTTAGCATACAAAACTCCATTGGAAAAATATTTCCTAAACAACGATCATCTTTTTCGTCGAATAAATGTCTCCTATCTACGCCAAAAGTTTTCTTGATGACTTTGTTCCTGCCCTACGGACCTTTTCCGTTGCGTAAATGTTATCAGTCAACCCAATATGTTGACCTTCTTCGCATTACCAACTAAAATATCCGTCGGGTAAAGCCTTTTTAATCGGCAAAATTCCTTCTGTTGCGCAAAGTTTTGTAGGACCAGCCATAGTTTTTGGTAGTGGCTCTTGTAATCTTTATGTCTACACCACAAGACAATAGATCTCATCGATGTAGGCACATGCATTTGATGAATCTAACTTTTGCATCCACCACACCACCACCAAAATTTAAGTTATACATGATATGATTTCGTTAGCCCATTTCATAATGTAGTTCAATGATCCAATTGTCTATATTTTAGGTCTTCCCTCAAATATTATCTCTACAAAAAATCACCCAAATTTGAAATCATATGACTATTGGATTTGATGGTAGTCATTTTAAGTGTTTCTTTATAGAACCATATTCATCCATTATCTTCACTACAAATGAATGTCTTAATGGTTTTGGATTTGTCTAATTTTTTGCAATGATGATCTACGAATGATGAGTTGAAATATTTTGAATCCTTGAAAAAAAATATGAAATGAGAACCACAAGAAAGTGTGTGTCAAAATAAGTGTCCTCCGATTGTAACCACATAAGTAACCTAGATGATATTGAAATATTTCAAATACTTGGAAAAAATTACGAAATGAGAACCACAAGAAAGTGTTTCAATAGGTGTGATGTGAAAATTACTTGACACACAAATTAAACCCTATTGATGACAATTGTAGCAAAGATGTAAGTAGGGATCGTTCTAAACCGGAGATTAACTAGGGCTGCTAATCTACTCAAATTAAACTCTAAAACACTAAACTAGACTTAAAAACACAAGAATAGACTCTATAGACTCTAAACTGACCTAAGACACTCAAATCTGCAAAACTAAGTGAAATTGACTCAATTCTAAACCTAACAAGTGAATTGGACGAAATTAAAACTTACTTTGACTCAAAAGATTAAAAGAAAACATATTGTAACTTCACTAACTCAGAAAACACTTAAAAGACTCAAAACAGCACAATACTAACAATTAGACTCAAAACAGATTCTAGAGATGAAATTGGACGAATTTAAGACTAAACTAAGACCCAAACAATGGTTATGGACAAAACCTAACCTATATTGACTCAAAACACTCTAAAGAACCTAATTAGGACAGATTCTGACCTAATAACATAAAACAGAAAAGGGTGTTTGATTTCTGACGAAATTGAATTAAAACTAAACAAATTGCAAATCAAAGTAAACTAAAACGAAATTGAGATGAATTCAAGGGTGAAAAACTAGTTAGAGGATCCTTCTCCACACATGAACATATGCAACATAAATCAATTTCCAGTATTGTTTCTTTAAACCATGAACGACAATGCCCCAAATTAATCGTGAATGCACAAATTAACTATCAGATTTCCCTAAATTCATTGAATTTGATGAATGCATGCAACAACCCAAATTATTCTTCTCAAGTTCCCTATATGAACAGCATGATAGAGATACATTCAAAGATCATTAAATTCCATGGAAATCATAAGCATTGACAAGGCAATTATAACTATGAATTGCATGATACTTTTGCCAAGAATCTACTTAACATGATTGTGACTAACAATCTCCACTACTTGTAATTATAAGTTCCTAACGATTAGGTGAAAGTCCCTTATAATTTAGCACCAGATTCAAGCATGCAAACTAAGTAGGCCTCCTTAATCAACACACAAGAATACGTTATCAATCAAATAGATAAGTAAATCGCATTCATATTTTACGAAACAATAACTGAAATGAATCAATTCATATTAACATATGTCCATGGCTTCAAATTCACCACTAACTAATAAGAATTTAGTTCCACATGTTCATATCAATTGAAAAGCAAATTGAAATAGACATCGAAACTGAAACGAAGGAAGAAAGAACTCTTAAAACTCCCAAAGATGCAGATGGCTTGCACACAAGGCCCTCCTTCATCAATGGAATGCACGACAAGGCTCTCCTTCTTCTCCAAAAGGTGCGGCAGAGATGTATAAGGATGTAGGATGGTGTTTCGTGATGTAGAATGGTGATTAGGGTTGCGGAAAGGTGTTTCTGAATGGTGTGAAGGGTGGTTCCGAATTTAGGCTTTAAAACATCTATTTATAGGCTAGGGTTTCCACAAAATTTGATGGGAAAGGGTTAGGGTTTTGAAGATAAAAGGCTTGGCCCATCCAAGGGAGAAAAGAACTAGGGTTTTATGCAGATTTTTAGGCTTCTAGAACGCTAGGTGCGGCACAACCCTAGGGTGCATGGATTAGGGTTTAAACTTAGTAGAAAATAAAGGATTAGGGCCCTAGGGTGTAGCATGGGCTTAGAACAAAGCTGAAAAAGGATTAGGAAACTTCCAATTCAAGAGTAGAAACTTTCAAGAATGGAAACCTCCAAGAATAGCAACTTCCAACTTTACAAACTTTGGTTTCCAATTCTGAACTCTTTATTCTTCATGTTCATTTCTTCATTTCTTGCCTCCTTTGATCTTCAATTTCGTCCATCCATTTGACTCCAAGCATGTGATATCCATTTTATGCTCAAAACTGCTTCAAAAGGCTCCAAATTGCACTTTCTCTCCAACTTTGTCATTTGGACCTACAAACACACGAAAATAGCTTAAAACACTATAATAACCACAAACTAACTATAAAAGTGCAAGAAAACAAGCTAACTAAGTTGCATAAATATGCTCCTATCAAGGTGTCCCTTGATCATAACCACATATATATAACCTAGACGATATTGACGTTGATTAATTTTTGTGAGAATATGTTGTCAAAATTCACAGTTTAACAATATAAATCTAGCTAGGAACATAATCATAATAAGAGAACACTACATGACATAATAATATATTTATGTGTTGACGCACCTCTCCTTCTTGATTTTAATTTCTATCCACAATCTTAGTCATTGATTTTTGGTCTTGAAATTCACATTTTTGGCCGAGTTAATATTGCTACTTGATTTTGCATGCACTTGGCCCATATATGTTGTTTGATGAGAGAAATATTAAGGTGATTTTCAATTATTTTATATTGTTATGGTTTTGATAACTATAATAATTATCTTTCAAATGATTGGAATTATCCTGATATTTTATTGATATTTACTTACCCAAAGATCATGATTGGTTTTTGGATAAAGGTTGAATTCATCACTCAATGCGACCATGTTTGAAATTTAGTTCGAGTAAGACTCAACGACGATTGAGCTTCTGCTAAGAATATTAATTCTGAGTATATTTAGAGAATATGCCAAGGAATTGGAATATTATCAAAATCCTGCCACTTGGTAGACTTGGTCATCACGAAGTTCACCCCTATAAATAGAAGTGCTTTTGCAACGTAGAGAAAACCTTCAACTCAAATGACGACAAATGCTCTACGTGAAACCCTCTCACACCCTAAGAAAAGTACTAATTGCTTCACTAACCCTTTCGTCACCACATATTCAGTTTGGTTAAACATCACTGAGTTAACAAACCTGCGCCATATTTAGTTTGGTTAAACATCAATGGGTTCATAGAATCAATTGGTCTAGGAGTACCTTCCATTTGGTTAAATTAACAACACTACTTGTAATTCGGTTTGTTACCTATCCAATTCTCTGCCAGTGAGGAATCTTTGATTCTCTCACTAAACGAGGTCACTTAATTAGCTTTATTGGCAAAGTGAGATGTTGCCTAGGTCACTTAGTATTCAACACATTAAAAGACAAACCATTGTTGAACTTCACATCAAAAGGCATAGCCTTATCTTTAGGTTCTAGAACCCTAGGCCGAGAGTTTTAGCCGAAGTCACTTGGTGCAAAAGCTTGCAAATCACCACACCACCACATTTATCTCATTTGCCCAACTAGGCTCAATTGCGAATTTGAACGCCCACATCAACAGAAGGACATAATTGGCACAATAATTACTCAGCATGCGCGCCATATAAGTTTTGTAATTTCTAGGATCAATAATTACATTTCACCTCTAACTACTTACCATTCTCAATGCTTTTTCTATAATTTAATTCAAACAGCGTGTGCGAAATTATCCAAACATTGCTGTGGATTTTGCTAAATAGTTACTGATATAGAAACTTTTAATTAATTTAATTAAAAGAAAGTATGATCATCTAGCTGAATTTTTCTTAAGTGCCATATGATGCTGCTAGTTTTTTTTTTTTTTTTTCAATTAAAATTGCAGGGTAAAAAAAAATCCTAGAAAGTAACCGGTTGCAATTTATTGAAGAACTATTTTTCTCTTTTGCCGTTCTCTTTCCTCATGCTCTTCTGGTTCTTTCTCCATCTTCCCAATTCTACTAGCACATAAACTAGAAACTCTCTCTTCCGCAGGACCAAATAATTAGTAAATTCCAATTTAATAAATAGTTTGAGTCGAAATTTCCTAAAAAAAAATTCCAACTTCTTATTTCTCTCACCGCTTTCGAGTATGGGTTCCTATCTCTTTGTGAAACTTTGAGGTCTAGAAACTAAAAATTTGCCAATAACACTATCTGGATTTTGTTTCACTTAATCATAAAAATAGAGATGATAGAGAGAGTGGAGACGAGAAAGAAATTGCAGACGAGAGAGAAATTGTAAAAACGGTGGATCGCTTTTAGCGAGTATCTAAGTATTATCCTTAACGGGTCAACTCGTTTTTTGTGCTTCATAGTTGCAATTTGTTTTGTGGCCGTTCGATTGAGGAGGAATCAATCCTAGCCATGTGTTGGTCGTAGTTCCTGACACTACGTAGCGTTATAGATTTTTCGCCTCTGGCTAGTTGGACTTACATTAACTGTATTAACTGACAAACAAATCCAATAATTCCTATATATCAATAAGGTGGGGTCAATACAATCTCTTCAAATTTTTTGCAGTCCAGTATATATCTAAAGTTAAAGGCATAAATTCAAAGACTTGAAAAATGCCATCTCAAGCTCCTTTTCTTTTTTAATTTCTGTCGGCATGGGAACATAATATTAGTAAACAAATGGAGTCAAAAAGCAGCTTACCAATATGTTATTGCTATGTTACGATTCGAGTCTTCCACAGAGAGCTAGACTATTCAGATTAAACCAGAAAAAGCAGCTTACAAAAACACTTTAGGGTTTCGAAGATCAATCTTTTTGGTTGCATGCATGCATAAAGTTCTGTTTAATTGTCTTGAATAATCCTACTTTTCTTTCACTATATACAAAGTGTGAAAGAAAACAAATCTTCTTTTCTAAATTGTTTATTTATTTTGATGAGCTAGCTAGTGAGGTTGAGTTGTTGAATTGAGTCTCTAAAGGAAACAAAAACTAAAAGAAGATTGCCCAGTCAATTTATTAGCCTATGTTAGTCAAACACCATGCAATTAGGCTTTTAAGATCTTGCAGCACCGCCCTTATTAGGTCTTAAATCTCAAGTAAAGTCATGATCGACCAACTGAAATGAATGTCCCCAGCTGATGTGAATTTGAAACCTCAAACATGATTAAGTAGGCATGCAGAAAATTAGACACTTCCCTCACCATAAAAGTTAAAGTTTCATGATTAAGTCAACAAATATATAATACGAACACACTCTCATGTCATATTTATCCTTATCCTACATGCGTAGAAATAGACAAATAACAAATAGAACAAAGCAAATTTTGTTCGTTACCAAATATATGGAATCAATATATATTAAGAAACATCTCTGGTACCAAACTAGACAATCGTTGAACCCAAAAACTTAAGTTACTAGAGAATGAGTTAATAATATATTCCAAGCGAACTATAAGCTGGCATCGAGCAGATGATGTAACATTAGGGTTTGGATACAGTGACAAATGTCCGCACCACATGCTGACGGGCGCATATTTCTCAAAGAATATTGCAACTTGTAAGTTGTAATTATCCTACTGAAAGGTAATCACTCGTTGCTACTTGTAAACGGCATTATATGAAAGTGTGCGGAACCCCAAAACCCCTGACTGGCCAGAAAACCTAAACCCTAAAATTTTGATTTGCAAGGCATGCATGCACTATTAGCTAGCTATATACTACATGGTACAAAACATGAGGCCACGCCACTGCAGGCTTATATGTCTCAGTGGGACTGCCACGTCTTGGAAGGGGGTATTAAAAATAATGTACCATGCAAGGTCAAAGTGTGTTTGCCTTTGCTCACACACGAGAGATTTTTCAGTGTAATTGTCATACAAGGTGGTACACCACGTGTCCCTATATAAATGGTGAGATATGTGTGTTAAAAGGTTAATAACTTAAAAATTAAATTTTTTTCACCATTTACATAAAAACATGTGATGTACTATCTGTGTTCCCATCACAACTACAAATTTCTCCTCACACGCAACAGTAGTGAGATAAGAAAAAGAAAAAGGGCATAATATATGGCTCCGAGTCTGCGATTGGCCCAAGGGTTTGTCTCTTTTCATCTCAGTCGACTTTCAAATTGAAAGCATTTTGTTTCTTGTACAAGAAGCCAAACACTCATGGACAAACAACTTGGAACATCCTTATCTTGCTCCATATATCTTGCACGATGTATTGGGGATTCGTGACAATACCATTCTTTTGTTGTATTATATTGTCGCCTATCATGTTTTTTTAGTATTATCGTGAACAAAGGGTTGTGTCGAATTAGATTCGCAAAAAAAAAAAAAAAAAAGGAATTGTAGCAATAGTTTTTGAATTAGTGTATCGTCTTAAAACTCGTTTTGGGCAGTTAGGAAAAAGGAAACACTTAATGTGTATGATAAGCTTATATTTGACAGATTATTATGCTGATTGAATTTGAAAATCAAGTCGAAATTTCAGAAACAGTCTAGAAGCAAACTAGATAGAAAAAAAAAATGAAAACAAAGGTTTTCCAAACAGGTTGGAAATATATAATGTGTTTTCCAAACACGAATAATGAATCAGCCCTAGCCTAGCTATGCTGTAACATATATAGGATACAGACGTGACCTGATATCCTTGTTCCATATATTGGATCAAATCTCATCCTGAGTAAAAAGGTAAGATACTGAATGATTTGGTTAGTTTTCTTATACTTCCATTGAAAAAAAAATAACAAAGAGCAAGTATACATGATTTAAATAAACGATACGCACCCTCTTACATCGATTATTTTGATGAATATTGAAGGATTAACATAATTAATCTAGGGGTTGTGTTATTTTCTGTGAACATATATCCTGTTGGTTAAAGTTATGGCGAAAATGTAAGATATTCGGAGCTCATATACGAGCAGCCGCAGAACGTTTGTTCTCTCCACATTGTATTGGTGCAAAACTTGAGTAGTGAGGAAGAACTTTACTACTGTGTATCAGTCATGACATCTTCTCAAATAAATAATAAAGAAAAGTGTGGTCTAAGTCAACATCTGAGTGTGAGCTGAGCAAGCATGACTCTTTATAGCAAAGGTAAAGCCTTCCATTTTTGGGGTTTGCACCTTTAATTGATTAGGATTTTTTTTATTTGAAATAACAACAACAAATTAAAAAAAAAAAATTCCCTCTCTTTTGGGTGGGTTCAAATGGAATCATTTATAAAGGGGCTTTTTAAATAAATGTAATCAAACTTAGGGTGAAAAGGGTGACCTGAACTAACACTCTATATACAAGCAGTAGTCTAATTAAGCATGATGCTCTTAATCATTATCAATTATCGATCCAAATTTTTCCCTCCAAGAAATATGTGACCATTTCTAACTGTTGCAGGAGCAGATTAAGAGCCAAAAGTTAAAAAGAAGGTAAAAGAAAAATAAAATGGATCAAGTGCAGTCTAGTGAGCCATTTAAAATTTCACAAAACCTACTAAACTACCAGTCACAAGAAAACCTTTTTGTAGTCAACAACTTTTGGCTTTTGGTAAAAGTCTATAAGGCCAATTACCATTACCAAAACTATATCTAACCAATAATCCCATTTGATTAAACTCGATTAATTGGTGGTTAAGAACTTACAAAAGTTGAGCTAATTGGTCTCTGGAACAAGTCAAAAATGACATAATTTTCTATCAACCGCCATGAGAAAGGTTTTAGCTTTTGTTTTTTTGTTTTTTTGTTTTTTTGTTTTTTTTTGTTTTTTTGTTTTTTTTTTCGCAGACAAAGTGAAAACAAAAATATTTTTAAAAGACCATGCAAGAAACTAAAGTTAGGGTTTTTTTTTCCAAAATTTTTAAAAGAAAACAAAAATATTTTTGGTGGATGGGGTAGGCGTCATATAATAGGTACTACAAATGTCACTTGCTGGTTGGAGCAACAGCCAAAAGTGACCACCAATGAAACTGTAGGCCATAACTATGCAACTTTTACGTGATTCTTCAGCATATAATCAGGGAAAAGGAACCTCGCCGAATCTTTTTTTTGAGAATTTTAGGGATTTCGTGATAATGATCGTTCATCGTATATTGTGTGATCAGTTTGTATTATTTATATTTAATTTGAAAATTTAAATTTTGAAATGATTTATGATCGTACGATGTACGATGAACGGTCATGATCACGGGATCTCTAGAACCCTTTGGCAAATGATTCGGCGAGGATCTTTTTCCTATAATCAATGAACAAAGGCTAAAATTGATGCAGGCATCCAATGCCATCAGGCCACGTGTCGAGCAAGGGAAATTCCTTACTTATAGCACAGGAGAATGGGGTAGCTAAGCAGGCTATACCACAAAACACGAGTGCTTCTGATTATGCATTGCGGTAAGGTCTTTTGATGCAGAGCGATATGGCAGCTGCAAAGTCCAGATGCCATTGGAGAATACACAAGTTTTTCTATCATTTTATTTCAATCAGAAGTACTGGAATATTATAATGAATTTGTAAAGGGTTTGTTAGATAGTTGAGCACTCACTTTTTCATTCAAAATTTCGAGTTCGATTTTCCTTCACTCATTATTGCTTGTATAAATAAATACTAAGTTGAATAAGCAAGTCCAAATGAGACTTGTTGGCACATGCACATAGTATTTCTTTGTTAATTGTTTACACACTCTTTTTCTCTTTGTATACACACATAGTTAATAATATTTGTTTTGATTTATTTAATCTAATGATCAGAAATATAGACTATAGATCTATATTGGATTTAAAGATATTTTATTCCTGATTTAGAGGAAGGGTAGATGGTGAAATGTACACAATATAAATAGGGACATTGTGAAGCTACCAACAACTGCTATAACACTGTCTGAAATCTACATGTAGCAAGATATGGGATTTTCACAATAAATAAGACTTAAGTTAGTATTGGGAAATGAAGGTAATAAAGGGAGAGGGCATGCGGTCAAAGAAATTCAAAGCATTGAAAGGTTCAGAAAGTTTTGCAATTGTTTTCCAGCTGGTACTCCCTCAGGCTATCTTCACCGAAGGCTAGTCAGAGGGCTCGTTTTAGCCCTCTGGTCCTCCAATATATTAATATTTTAATGAACAACACATGGCCATATTTGTCTCCGTCTCCAACCGAAGGCCAAAGGGCCAAAGGGCTCATTTTAGTCCTGTCACAAAAAACCGTCTCCAACCGAAGGTCATAGGGCCAAACATAATTTATTAATTTAAATTTAAAAACTACAACAACTTAAATTTAAAAACTACAACTTATATTTAAAAACTACAGCTAAAATTTAAAAACTACAAATTAAATTTAAAAACTACAAATTAAATTTGAAAACGACATTAACTTAAATTTAAAAACTACAACAACTTAAATTTAATATCCATAATCAACATCATCTTCATCATCCGCCATCGTAGGAGTATAGTCAGAGGTAAACAACTGTCATCGGCTCATAATTTCTTTTTTTTTTCTTATCAAAATATGAGAATTGAAATGGTGTAGGAATGGTGAAAATTTTGTGAGGAATGGTGAATGAATGGTTTAGGTATTTATAGGAAAAAAAAATAGAATTTTTGAGATTTTTTTTTTAACTAGCGCCAGCTAGCCGTTGGATTCAAAATTCTTTTTAAGAATTCCTATCAGTTATATTAATCAGTTTTTTGGCCAGCCCTTTCAGATTCCATGGGGCCCTCTCAAATTCCACGAGCCCTCTGGCCTAGCCCTCGATTGGAGATGGTTTTCGGACTATTTTTTGCCCTCTGACCCTCTGAACCCTTCAGTTGGAGATGGCCTCACATTGTGCAATTTAAGCTGTGCAGGCATTTGCTGTTGCACCAAATGGTATCCCATCTTTCTAGCTATTGGACATCTTCTAGCTAGATCAGCTGTTTTTTCTTATTACCATTATTTGGTTTGTATTGGCTGTCTACTGAAATTGAAGCCTCAGCAGAAATGTAATTCAGAAAACCAGATGAGGTCTGGCGAGACAGAGTCATAGACAGGTTTTATCTCAGTGTTGTTTGTCCCCCTCACATTCTGCAGAGGTGGCATTACCATTTGCCACAAATCATGTGTATGGATGAAATGTTGAGGAATCTTTTGATAACCATTTCATTTTTTATTTTTAATTTTTATTTTTTGGTATACTTTTAATTAAAAAAAAAACTGAATACCAAAAAGTGAAAGCTCAAGGTCAAATAGAGAGTGGTTTTTAATTTATTTTCTAATGATATTTTTCTTCATCGGTAGGTGAGAGGTCTTATGTTCGATTCTTGTCAAATGCGAATTTGAACTATATTATTGCTAATCCATTGTAAAGCTTAGCCCATTCTTTCACCCCCTTAGTGTATATAATATCACTTTTTAAAAATAAAATTACCAAACAAGATTTCATTTTAAAAAAGATGAAAACAAAATTTTTAAATTTAAAACGAATTGATTATCAAACAACCTCTAACCTAATTATTATCTCACATTGGATGCAAAAATTTTTATCTATTGTTCGAGCAAACAATTCCAGTTCAACAACAAATAAAATTGTAATACGTTGGGAAGTAAAACATCATCATCTTTCCTTGTCACTATAGTAACGGAAGAGCGGGTATATATTGCAGACATATGAGGCTCAAGTTAGTGAATGTTCAAGTAGATTGTAAGGTAAGAACTATTTTTTAGTATGTATGTGACCACACAGTATAGCAGACGTATTATTGTACTATGCTCTGGGATAATAGTCATAATACTAGAAATTTATGTATAAACTAAACATTACTTGATTAAATAATTGATGTAGAGGGCTAAGACCTATCTTCATCTATAAAATAACAAATAAATAAAGAAGTTTTGTCGTGGATTTATAACTTGCTAGCTACAATAATATGTACTACATGTATCTTGCATTACAAAAGAATATGATGCGTTTTTCCCTTTTGTTTATGAGTTTAAGTGGCATTCAAGTCTTGGCCTCCATGTGTGATGTTACTTGATTTTTATACATGATCGTAATTAGTCAACATTTATCCGTTATTAGATTTGAATTTAGAATCTTTTTCAATAAGATGTTATTTAAATAATTAAAGTCCTCGAAAAATGGTACTGCCAAGATAAAGCTACCAACTGATCCATTTTTGAAAAAAATCAAAAGTAATTGCGGCAGAGCCAAATTATGCTGTGTTTATTGTGTAGTGTTAGCAAAGATGTCTACATAAGAATATTACTTCAACTAATAGCAATGGGATATAAGTAACAGTTGGAGAACACAAAGATATATAGTCTTAATAAAATGCCATAATTAGTACTAATGACTTTAGTGTATGTTTGTATGTGGGTGTGTTATATTATAATCAATTTTTTTTAACTAACAAACACATAAAAACATGCCTTAAACGCGCATGCAAGCATGCACAAGGGTTATACATACTATATTAGTATAAGCTCAATCCCCTACTACGAATAGTAATTATGAGTTTATAATCTCCAAACATAGGGACTTATATAGGGAGGTGGACAAAGAATTAAGTAGACAGACAAAGGAGAGAGGTGAACAGAAACAGCCAGAAAGGCCAATTTTGGGGATTAGGGCAAATATTAAAATGAAACATGGTACAGCATATTATTTTAAGGGCATGGGTTCAGTTCCTGCAATCCAGACAATGAACAAAACTTAAAATATAAGCTTAACCTAATAATAATTTTATGCAGCAAAAATTACAAGCAGCCCACAAAATATGATTAGTAACAAATTAGCAAGGGGTGTGTTATCCACAAACCCTATTTTACTTCTCACACACTCTTTGATAATTTCTGTCCGTTGATCTTCTTCAATTCATCCGATTCGACAGCCGAAAATTAAAAAGGTGTGTGAGAAGTAAAATGGGGTGTGTGGATATTACACCCCATTAGCAAATGGGGTAACATTATAGAGGAAACTGTTTTTCTTTAGGGAATTGTTGTGTATATTTAGAATTTTGTATTGTTAGTAATAATTATTTCTTTAATTCGTATACGTTGCAAATGAATGCTTATCTTGATGAGTTGTGAATATAGATTGTAAATTTTAATAAATAAAAAAATACAATTAATGATTCAGATTTATAGTTTGACCTTATATTGTTATATAGTCTAGTAAGAAATAACATTTTCCTATTTAGCAAATCAGTAATGTTCTATTGCCACAAGTATAAAGTTAGATAAATACTTGTGATGATTCAGGTTTGGTCTAAATAACATAAGCATGTTATGCTTCTAAATAGTTAATAAGAGAACACTTCTTTATTATAATACGGTCAATAGTTTAATTAGATTCACGATACAGAAGCATCTTATGTTGTCGCATAGTCTCGTAAGAGAAATCATTTTCCTTCCATTAATGTAAAAATGTGGGTTTATGGAGAAGATATTCTATGGGAGAAGAGGCAATGCAAATAGTGATACTAGTGTAGATCGATGCGTATTGGGGACAGCATGCTTGGAGAAGTGAAGAGGGAGGTGGAGGTGGAGAGGGTGGCGGAGGGTGGTGAATATAGGGAGGTGAAGGAGCGCGTGAAAAGAAAATTGGAAATGTTTCCTATGCTCACAACAAGTGTGTCGAGTGAAGGAGGGTTGATGGGGGCACAAGCTGGTAGGTCATAACCCACTAATGTTTTTTATTCAATCATATATGCACAATGCTCCATATATTTATCCACCACCACCATTTGCTTCAGAAATTACCCATACTTTTCTAGTTACCTCACATAAATATACGTAAATGTTAAAATGTCATAAAAATACAATTAAATTAGTCGGTGATGCCTACCTTGAATGGTTTAAATTAATATATACCCCCCTGTGGGATTGTCCCTTTTTTGGCCTTTTCCTAGGTTAAAAAATGGATGTTTGTCTGTGTTCTTAAAGTTTATTATCTTGAGTAAAATAAAAGAGAATGGCCGCTCGCTAGATTGTTGTTAATTAAATGAACACTAGTGGATGGTTTTTAAATTAGGTTGGGTTTATTGTTTTAACATCTTTGCATTTTTTTGCCTAATCTAGCGTATGCGACATTATTGGCATTACTATTTATGGATGTCTTAATCTATTTGTTTGTCTTAAGGAATAGAGTAGTTAAAAGTATTTTTTCAAAAGTTCTGGCATGCCGTAAAGAATGATGTGGTGATTGCTATTCGTTCTTTTCTCACCTCCGAAAGGCTGCTACGGTAGGCTTGTTTCACTCATGTTGTCTTAATTCCTAAGGTGAATCAGCCGCAAGAGATGTCACAATTGCGCCCGATTAGTTTATGTAATGTAATGTACAAGATTGGGGCAAAGGCGATGCGAACCGCTTGAAGAAATTTTTGGATACAATAATTTCTCCACATCAGAATGCTTTCATCCCAAGGAGGTTGATTTCTGACAACACTTTGGTGGCGTCGGAAATTGGCCATTTTCTTCATAATAAAAGGTGGGGCCGAGAGGAATCTTTTGCACTCAAGTTGCATCTCAGTAAGGCGTATGATAAGGTGGAATGGAAATTTTTAGAAGCTATGATGTTGAAGTTGGGGTTTGATAGTAGATGGGTGGCAGTGTTGATGATGTGTGTGAAATCGGTTTTGTACTCTTGTTTGGTCAATGGAGTGACATGTGGGTATGTGGTGCCGTCTTGCAGTCTTCGTCAAGGCGATCATTTATCTTCCCATTTATTTCTCCTTTGCATTGAAGGTTTGTCGGCGCTTATTGCACACAAGGAGCAGAGGGGAGTCATTAGCGAAATTCGGATTTGTGATGGCACTCCTAGTATCCATCATTTGTTGTTTCCCGATGATAGTTTCTTGTTTGGAAAAGCCAAGTTGGAGAAGTGTGCAGAGGTCCAACATATTTTGGATGTGTTCTCCTAAGTGTCAGGGCAGGAAATAAATTTTGGGGAAGAGTAGCATTGTGTTCAGTGCTAATGTGCACGGTCGGGAGCAGCAAGGACTTGCCAATTTTTTGGGAGTCCAATTGGTAGAATGGCATGAGCGCTATTTGAGTCTGCCTACTTTTGTGGGTAAGAATAAACGGCAAACATTTTCTTATATGGGGTCATAAGAGGCTGAGTGGGTGGAAACGGAAGTGTTTAAATGGGGTGGGAAATGAGCTACTTGTGAAGGTGGTGGCTTAGGCATTGCCTACATATGCTATGAATTGTTTCCTTCTTCCAAAGACTTTTTATGAGACATCAACTAATGGCTCGGTTTTGGTGGGGTAGTGATCCAAATTCGAGGAAAATTCATTGGAAGTCATGGAATAAGTTGTGTCTTGCTAAGCCGGAAGGTGGCATGGGGTTGCGGAATCTTTATGCGTTTAATTTGGTAGTATTGGCGAAACAGGGTTGGCGCATTATTCAATATCCGGAGTTGTTAATTGCAAGGTTGTTCAAAGCTAAATACTTTCCCCATACTTCGTTTTGGGACGCTCTGGTTCCCTCATCTTCGTCTTATTGTTGGTCTAGCATTCTCAAGGCTAGAGTAGTTTTGGAGAAAGGTTCGAGATGGTTGATTGGAGATAGGGCTTTGGTAAGGATATGGAAGGATAGGTGGGTGCCTAGACCCTCGTCCTTTCGACCCATAACTCGTCTGCCTCCCTCTCAAGAAGATATGAGGGTGCATGAGCTTATTGATGTGGAAAGGAAAACGTGGTGTGACGCCACATTGAGTAAGGTTTTTGACAAGGAGGACAGGGAACATATTCGTGCTTTGCCTATTAGTTATCGCCTTCCTTTTGATAAGCTAATATGGCACTATATCGACATGGGACATTTCACAGTCGAGTGCATATTAGGTTGCTTAGGACTACGTAAAACCATCGTTCGTGAGTGCTTCTTCTTCAGCTTATGGTGGTAATCTATTTACTCCGCTACGGAAAGCTATATGGAAGGCCAAAGTCCTGCTAAAAGTGTGGAATATGGTATGGAGGACGTGTCAAAACATTCTTTCAACAAAAGAAAATTTGACTAAGAAATGAGTTCCTTCGGATTCGATGTGCTTTTTATGTAATAAAGAACTGAAGATGGCGGTGCATGTTATTAAAGATTGTCATTTTGCAAAAGCTACATGGTTTGCAACCCCATGCAGTTTTCTAGTTGATTATGTTCATAGCGGATCTGTTAAGGAATGATTTTTATTGTTGCTACAAAATCACCATTTGACGTTCGACTTTATGTGTATTGTTGTCTGGCACCTGTGGCAGAAGAGGAATGATCGAATTTTGAAGGGAAAACTAAGGTTTCCTGGAGGTTTTGCTCAGCAGGCCCTGGCCTGATTGCAGGAATTCCATGTTGCAGTAGATCTCACACATGCTGCTTAGCAACCGCGCCCTCAGGTTGGGCATGGGGAAGGTAGTTGTGTGAGGCATGAGGGGGTGGCAGAGGATTAGGTGCGATTAAATGTGGATGAAGCGACTAAATTCCAGGAACATGCGAAGGGGGGCTGGTGTGGTACTCCGGGATGCGCATGGATCTTTTGTGGTAGCATAGACATGTTTTCTTCCCATAGTGTCGTCGGCCCTTTAAGCTGAATTACTAGCGGTTAAGTATAGAGTTGCACTAGCTCAAAGGCTTGGCTATCAGAAGGTTCAAGTTGAAAGTGACTCCTCCCAAGCAATTTCCATCATTAATACTTGTGTGGATCATGCTTCGGCTATGGATTTGTTAGCAGGGGATGTCTTATATATTGCAGATTCTTTTACTGCTTCTAAGTTTATTTCTGTTTATAGGAATAATTACGGTATTGCTCATTGTTTGGCAAATGTAGCATTGTCAATTAGGACAAGAGTAATTTGGGTTGAGGAGCCTCCTAGTGTTATTCTGGATCTCTTCATCCAAGAAACTTTGTAATCTTTTTAAGTTAATGATATCGTCTTCTCTTCAAAAAAAAAAAAGTATTCCTACCAAGAGAAATGCTAGTGGATGCTTTAATCTATTTGTTTGTCTGTCGAGCATGCCTTACGAGATTGTACCTTGGCGAGGATGGTCTGGTTTCAAAGTTTGGGACTGAGGGTGGAGATGGATCATGGGCTGCCTCTAGTGCACTGGATCTCTCAGTTATCTCTATAGCTTCAGTCATCTTGTTTTGAATTTTGTTTGATGTTGATTTGGGCTCTATGGAAGCAAGAGAATGATATGGTTTGGAATGGTATTTCACTCCCGCCACAGGAGGTCATGCTAAGAGCTGAGCGATGGTTGATTGAGTTTCATAAGTGGCATAAAGGGGCTGCTAAGAAGGCTAGCCAAGAGGTGCAGCAGTGTCAGAAACCTGAAGTTGGTAATTTTGATGGGGCATGGAGCCGAAATGGGATTCGAGGGGGCTTTGGGGTGGTAATTCGTGATCATTTAGGGGAGTTTTTGGCTGCTTCTGTAGGTCCTATTAAGATGACACAATTTACATTTCATGCGGAATTGATTACTCTTCGAAATGCAGTTTTATTGGTTAAAAATGATTGTCCTATAAGCTGGAAGATTATTTTTTAAGGAGACTCTAGCTTGGTGCTTGCGGCAATGAAGGATCAATGGGAAGATTGCTCATCCTTGGTCCCTGTAATAAACGATGTTAGATTCTTCCTCATAGGGATGGCTCACTCGAGGTTTGCCATGTGCAGTGGGAGGGTAATTCTGCACCTCATCGTCTTGCTCGTATGGGCATTGGGAGTTCTCAATGTTTATGTGGTTTGAGGAGCCTCCAGATTTACTCCAAGATGTTTTAGTTGAAGAGGGAATGCAATTTTTTTTATTATTCAGCTGAGGATAGGTTACATTGTTGTACGGGACACTTTTTTTCACTTCAACTAGGTTGAAATCCCCGACAAGGTTTTTATCGAGGCCCAGTATGCACACTATCCTTAGGTTGTACGTATTCTTTGCCGTTTAATGAATATCGTACCATTTCTCAAAAAAAAAAAATAGTGGGATTGTTCATGGACTCTCCGCTGACTTTCCGTCACCTCATCTTTGTGACACAATTCCCGTGCCAATATTATAAAATAATGTGTCAAAAGGATGATGTGGCAAAGAGTCCATGACGAGTCTCACTTTGTGAGAGTCTCCTTAGCATTTCTCTTCATGCCAAATGTTGGACCATATTCATATAATTCACATGATCTTGGAAATTAAAACAAGAATTTATATGACGTAAAGCATGATGTGGTGTCGGATAAAATTCCTCTAATTAAAAAAAGTCAATAAATACTTGCAAGGAAAAGTTTTAATACAAAACTCACTCCCTCTCTCAATCATATTAAGCTCTTCCATAATCCTCATGCACGACATACATTATTGAGACTTAATCTTAGTTTGGTACATATGATTGGACTGGAACGGATAAATCATTATTTTCAATGTTCGTAGAAGGAAGAAATGAAAAAATTGTGTCCAATTTAGATATATTGGATGACTCATGAAAAAAGAAGAAGTTTGTAATCCTAAAGACCAAACAAGGCCTTAAGAATTAATTTCCCTTGATAATGATTTTAGGGATAATGGTTCTTCTCTAATTAGTTTCGTAGCTTAATGAACCGAGCATTATTGTCATTAATCTAAAAATGGGTTTTACACTTCACAAGGGGCGTTGCATTAGTTATGTAGTTGTATTTTTATCATAACATAAGAAAAGAGAAACGCAAGAATCGAACTTCAGTTGCATATGTGTGAGTCCTCTACACGTTGTAAGCTTCCAAGTTGTAACAAGTCAAACCCTTCGATCCTTTTGTATAAAGAAGGACTTCTCCTGTATAGTTGATAGTTCAGTTCATTGACAATCTAATAGCACTCTCATTCTTTCTATTTTACTTTCAATTTTCAAACATTATTCCGGAGAAAAATAAAACAAAACAGATATTTCGTAAATAAAAAATTGGGACAACTTTATTTATGCCCTAAGTTTTATGATCACGAAATCAACAAAGGGGTGACATTAAAAAATGTAAGAAAATCAAGAAAAACACAAATAAAAACAGAGTGGTCCACGCGTGCCAATGCTTTGTAGTTGTGCACTTGTGTGTGTGTGTGTGTGTGTGTTTGCAAAGCGTGTGAGCTTCAAGCGAGAGGCACTCACGTGCGAGGGGGGCTTATAAATACGCATGTAGAGAAACGGCACCACCAACACAAAGTTGGGAGGTTTTTCTGAGTTGAATTTTCTTTTTTTCTGTAACACAGAGGTCAGAAGCAAAACAGAGACAGAGGAACTGGCAAAAGGAAAAAGAAAAAGTTGTCTTAAATTATTCATTAGATTTTGTAAAGTAACTGAAAAAGTTGAGAGAAATGGAGATTGAGAGTGAAATGCAGCAGCAATCCAGGTTTAGGAGGATTTGTGTGTTTTGTGGGAGCAGCCAAGGGAAGAAGAGCAGTTACCAGGATGCTGCCATTGAGCTTGGCAAAGAACTGGTATATAACCATGGCTTCTTCTTCTCCTTTTTCTTTTGAAAAGCAATAGAATATTATACATTTAAATTCATCTAAACTACGCAGAGAGTGATTCGAACATGGGTTTAGAGGGGAGAGCAGATAGGTTCAAATATAGTTTTGTGGCGGTTTCTTGACACATGGGTTCTTGGAAAAGTTTTTTGAATTTTTCTCTCATTTGGATTTGAATGTGATTTGTGAGCATGTTTTTGTGTTTGTTTCTTGTTTTGTGAGATGGGTTTTGCTTGGAATTAGCTGATCATCTTTGTGTTTTGTTATGTTTTCATATTAACTTGTTCTGTTTTTATTGGGACAACCACATTATGATTTTAACTTGTCTGCCACTTGGGTCATGAGAGTTTTAGAGAAATTTTAGCAGAATGCATGCCAAAAAAATGTTGCTCTCTCTCTCTCTCTCTCTCTCTCTCTCTCTCTAAACTCATAACTTGAACATTTTTGTTGAAGGTTTCAAGGAACATTGATCTGGTGTATGGAGGGGGCAGCATAGGACTGATGGGTTTGGTTTCACAAGCTGTTCATGATGGTGGTCGCCATGTCATTGGGTACTTTTATTCTATCAAATCTCAGATTATTAAAAGAAAAAAGAGATTAAGAAAGAATTATGGTTGGTTTAGTTCTGCATTGCACACTGATTTTGTCATGTTATTGTCTCCCCCTGCAGAGTTATTCCCAAGACGCTCATGCCTCGAGAGGTATGTTTCCTCCAGCCACATAAAAGTCTTTCAACTCTCCGGTTGCAAAGAATACAATATATATATATATAAACACATTATTATATGTGTGTATATTTATAGGGATTACGATTAATGCTCTGTTCTTTCTTTTTAATCACTTGCTTTGCTCTGTTCTTTCTTTTTAGTCACTTGCTTTTCTTTTTTCTTCTGAGTGGGGATGATGTGAGCACTTTTAGCTACTGTTTTCGGGTTCATTTTGTTTTTCTCCCTTTTGGGTTTTGTTTTCTTGCTTTTGGGTTGTGTTATTCTCTGTTTGGTGCCCTAGAATTCTGTTTCTTCTTCAATGGATGCTTTGGTTGGGGAGGCTTATCCATTACACACTTGAGTACTTGGCACTAGCCCAATAACCCTAATAATAATATCCCACATCTCTGATTCTTTTGAGTTCTAGTGTACTTCAGGTATCTTAGACTCCGGGCGGGTTACAGTTAGATCATTGGTTAAAAGATATAATTACCAAGACCTAACGGCCAAATCAGTTGAAGTATCAGATACTCCGAAGTACTAAAAAATATTCGTCATGCCGTGCTCACTTGAGCTATAAAGTAATTTTGCTTCTTGGGCTTTTCTGTCTTGGCATTTTCTATCTATCGAACTTTGTTTATTCTTACGTCTCAAAACTACTGGCTGGGGTTCAAATTTTTGCATTGAGTTCATCGTTTCTGCAACTCATCATTGCGTTGCTGCACAAACCTACAAATCTCCCTCTCCCTTCTAATTGTTTAATTTGTTTGTTTTGTCGTGTGCATGGATGTCATTTTGCAGTTAACTGGTGAGACTGTGGGGGAAGTGAAGGCAGTTGCAGGCATGCATCAAAGAAAGGCAGAGATGGCTAAGCACTCGGATGCTTTTATTGCCTTGCCCGGTTAGTATAAGTCCTCAACCAATCTCTCTCTCTCCCTCTCTCTCTCATACACCAGAATTCTTAAACATTGAAGCACAAAGATTTGGCAAGAGAATCTTGATAATTTATTGTTGAAACAATCTGTTTTTGTGGTATGATAGCACTGATATTTGACAATGTTGATTCAGATTGTGATTGTACAAATTTGTAAATTATGAAAAATTGCTCTAACACAAAACCCAAGAAACACCCTGGTTAAGAGTCCCCAGAGCATGACACGTCAACATCTTACACTCAAAATTATAGGTTTTCTGAGGAAATCCGCTTCTGCTTGTGCCGGTTAATATCCTGTTTAGCTAAATATAGTCGTTTGCTGTATATATGGACTTGCACCAATTGGGTTTGCCAACGAGCACCTGCACCTGCAGGGAATATGATGCTCACCACCTTCATACATATACCCGACATCCGGAGTTTCCCTTGCATTTGAGTTTGAGTTTTTCTCCGTGTAAATTTTTAATTTAGGATATCCATCGTCAAAATAAATAATAAAAAAATCCCTCTACAAGCATATGTTTTTGACAGTAAAAGTGTAAGTATTCATATTCCATGGTCAGTCAAAACATTACACCAAGGTTAAAAAGTCCAGATGGAACAAGTCGGTATTTCAAATCTCTTTTTACCCTTCCACCCCAACAAAGTCCTTGTCCTTATCCTAGTACTCGTTGTCTTGTTTTGCCCCTCTATTCTGTGGGAGAGAATCTTACCTATCCCGAGTGTATCTTTTATTGCGCTTATCTCTTTCATTACATACGTGTTAACTTAACTATTACCAATGTAAGACGTGAACTGTGCAGCTTCTGGGACTGCAAAAGCTGATTTAGTTTTTCACTGCAGGTGGTTACGGAACTCTGGAAGAGTTACTCGAAGTCATAACATGGGCTCAGCTTGGAATTCATGACAAGCCAGTAATTCCCTGTTTTTTCTGCATTTTTATTACTAGTTGAACGTAAAACTCATCTTTTATTACTAGTTGAACGTAAAACTCATCAACTTTTTAGGCTTATCCACCTATTGTTCTTGTCTGTGTGCAGGTGGGATTGCTGAATGTCGATGGATACTACAACTCCTTGCTATCGTTCATCGACAAGGCTGTGGAAGAGGGATTTGTTAGCCCGAGCGCCCGCCACATAATTATATCGGCGCCAACAGCCAAGGAGCTGGTGAAGAAACTGGAGGTAATTTCAAAACATTGTTTAAAATACTCTAATCTACGGGATAGAGAGGGATTCGAACTCTTATGCAAGGGGATGGGAGCACATCGCTTGGTTTGAAAATTTGTTTTGATGTTTGGTTACTTTTGGTGGTGCAGGATTACGTCCCATGTCATGAAAGAGTTGCTCCAAAGTTGAATTGGGAGATAGAGCAGCTTGGCTACACACAAGAATATGACATCTCTAGGTGATATTGTGGGCTTGTAAGGCAGCATTCAACCACTAAAGCACTAAAGCTTGTTGGAATTTTGGAAGTTGAAGAGGCTAACTTGTAGAACTCCAAATTTCTGATCGGGGGATCTTTCTTTTTTTGCTTTTGTTTTTCCAATGTAAATTCTTGGAATTGACCTCACTATGTGAAGCTTCAATATTCTATGTTTGTGGAAATTTCCTTCCCATTTCTTAACTTGTAAGTAACTGAGCAGCACTTTAGGCTTTTGTGAACCTTCCCCTATAGTAACTAATTTATACATTTATTGTTCAGCACATATGCTTTTGTTTTCACTTTGTTGTGTCTTACCGCAAGCAGTCTGTAACTCAAACGATTAATACCATGTGTCTCTGCATGCGGTGTACCGTGTTCCATTCTCCTCCCACAACATTGCTTGTATCAACGAATTGAGCAAATGGGTTGACAATGCATTGACACGTGGTTGGAAAAACAGAACCAATGGTCCCATTTAGAAGGACAGAAGTGTCACTAACAAAGAAAGAAGGAAAGAAAGAGGTTGCCAATTGTTGTTTGCGGACGCAGATAGAGTCCCATCTTTTCCAGTAATGCTTTTCTGTTAAGGTTGGGAAGCTAAGGCCAACACCAAGAGTGGGGCTTCAAGCCAGCAAACCAGAGGTGCGAGTCATTTGTCAAGTAAATGTTTGATTGGAATTTGGAGGAACGGGGGCCAATCTTGAGAAAAACGAAAGGGGTGCCCTTTGCTGTCGGAGGAATGAGACAATGACATGTGACTTGTGGCCTATGGAGGGCCACTTGTTATGTACATAGAAAAGTAAAAGGCCAATTTTCTGGGACAGTTAGGACCCAGTTTCTTCTAGGTGCCTGTGGTTGATTCCACTAACTGTGTACTTGTGAAAAGGGGATATATTCTCGTGTCACTCTCTCACTGATTGAGTAATTTAACTAGTAATTGAAGATATCTCTCTTTTTTCTCTCTCACTCGTTATGTGACTATGCTCTTTCGTTTATCTCACTCATCACATGACCCTATATCTTTGTCTTTCTCACTCATCATGAGACACCATACATGTAACTGGAAATATAATCCTATCTCTCAGTGGACACTCATCATGTGGCACCATGCATCTAACGGAAACGGATCATTCTCAATAACTAATGTGACCATACTACCTCTCTTTCTATCTCAATTATCACGTAACTATATTTTCCGCTCTTTATCTCACTTACTAAATCACACCATACACGTAACATGAATACATCTCTTTTTCTCTATCTCACTCGTTACATGAAGAAGAGAGAGAGGTATATGTCCGATCACATCCAAAGCTCTTGTTGGTTTGAGCCTTTGAGGAGTCAATTTTTGGAGTTTCTTGGTAGAGGTTCTTTTTCAAACTTCCAGTGTGAAAAATACAAAGATGGGACATAGAGAGATGGTGTTATCAAACGACAGTGGAAACATTTGGAGTAAGAGTAAGAGGACAAAACTCCTACAGTGCAGTCCTATCTGTTATGATTTTTGCCAATAGGCCCAAAGCTTTATTAAAAAAGAGGGAAACAAGTGTTCATTTTTTCAGAAAGTTTCTCTGAGCAAGTTAGGCTGAAAATGTACGAGAAAATCTCCAGGAAATTCAATCTATGACACCAGTTCGAATAGGACATTATCGGATTCCATTTCTACAGTTGTAGCAAGGACTAATAGATGTAAATCGTGTCAAGCTGTGAGACGTGACGCTTATGTTGGGTTGTCGTGACATGGTGCATTGACCAATTCTTCATTATTTCTTTTCCTTTTGAAGACGGAGAATTATGATTTTGAACCATATAGTTTGTACAATCTTCTATTTCGGGCCTCATAGGTTATAATAGCAGATTAGACCGCGCAATGTTTGCGGTTTACCATGCTAGTATCGGCCCAACTCAAGCAAACTCAACTTATATGAGGTAGAGAATTTCTAACATTTTGAGTAGAAGTGTGAATAATAAGACTCAAGGTCTAAATAAAAGATCTTATGAAATTAAATTCTTTTTAATTTCAGCCACCTATGTTCAACAAGGTAAATAATTTGATTGAATTGAATAACAACCTAACTTCTTCTAAACAATGCACCACTTAATCCAATTTACAGATGCAAGAGAATAAGCAACTTCTACCATTCAAGAGATAATGGAATATATTGAATAAAAAATTTAAAATAAAAATTAGGGCTTGAGGTTGAAAGAGCCACTCACTAGCTGTTTTCATGAGTTTGTTGTCCATTGCAGCATGATGTTGGTACCGGAATCCGATCAGTGGGCTTCGATTCTTTCGGATTGCAAGGCTCCAACTTTTTTCTAAAACCTAACCTTATGGGAAGGATGCTCCAACTTCTCTTGGCCTTGACCAGCTTCTGGAGCTCCTTCTTCATGCTTGAACACTCCTTTTGAAGCTCTAAAACACGTTCCCTCATGTCATGATGATCGAAACCCACAGCTTGGTCTTGTGCAGCGTCCACTTGACCGGACACATCATTTTTGGCGGGGAGCCCAAGGTTTCCGCTGGGATTTTGTGAGTTCTCAAGATTGTCAACAAAGAACCAGCCAGAAATTGATGTGCGGAGTCGAAGCTGTTCAAAGAAAAGGACTTGAACAATTACTCGAAGAGGTAATCTTTCGTTCTGAGCTGCATGCGTACTGGCTTCCAGAGAAAGCTTCTGGCAGTTCATGAGTCTGCAGAGTTGCTCCCTTTCAGCATCTGTAAGCCAAGGATGTGCCTAAGGTTGTGAAAAATGCAATGTTGTTAGCATGCATGATCAGAAAGACACCAAAGTCGTAGAAAAATATTACCCCAACAATGTGTGGTACTCCCGATTATAGTAACATATTAGTAATGCCCTAGTTTAAAAATTGGGAAGTTTTCGAGTACTGTGACGGTAACATATGGACCGGCTGATGTAAAATTTACAGTGCAATGCTATTCACAGAATTCTAGTCTCAATAGAAATCCATCGACATTTTCGCCAGACTATATCTAAGGTGAAACTAAATATCATTATGTCATGAAGATAAGTTCATACGCCATGCACTTAAGTTTGATTTACCTTCAAGAAAACATCGATTGCATGATATATGCCATCATCCACCGGCCGGGCATATTCAGGGATGACAGCAGCAAGTGCCTGAAATTTTGGTAACTTCAAATTAACATCTGGTGCTACCTCGGCAAGGTATCCATCCACCAGACTGGCTACCATAGTAATAGGTGTCAGTGGATCAGTGCCAGTCATTAGTTGCCCCTCTTCGATTATGCATGGGGAAGATGATGCAAGTGAAGCCTGGTTTACTGACATGAAATGATCAAGAATCCTCTGAATGCAGTCTATGTCGTAAAGAGTCTCCACAGAATAGCCCATATTTGGTATGAGAAGATCTATGAGCACAGCTTGGTCCAACTGGGCACCTACCCTTTTCTCCAAATTTTCTCTGCATGACGGACTTGCATGTAAGATCATAGCCGTTCGTAGCAGCCTAAGGAGAATCTTGGAGGATGTGACTCCTTTCTTATGAGGAAGTAACCCCATGATATCTTCAAGTAGAGCCCTCTGGTCTGCCTCAGAAATGTTAGAAATGGTGGTGCCTGAGTTTACATAATTTGTGTCATGAAAGCTCGACTGTCTATTCATCAAGGGGAGATACTTTCTAACATAGAATATGAGAGAAGCGGCAATACTCTCAGGCCTCATTCCTTTCAATTCAACGGCTTGAATCAATCGCTTATAGAGAGGTAAGCTAAGTAAGGATGCATCTTCATACCACCAATCATCAGCGAGAGGTTGGGGCTTAGCGTCATCAGAAGTTATTCCATTCCATGAGGCTGTTGGGTTCTTCATGTCATTTTCTCCTGATAATATAGGCCAACTGAATAACTTTGGATCTGCACAAGCTTTGATAGCCAAGGAATCAATGCATCGTGAAGCAATGTGGAGCTCTTCAGCATATTGTTGAACTTCTTCACATGTTTCAATAGCTACTATGGAGTCTCTCCAATTGCTGAAGACTTCAGTAAGGAAAACCTCCGTTTGCGCAATGAGATTTCCTTGTTCGTAATCTTCAGTCATTTGGAGGTATTCTGCTGCACATCTAAGGATGACTACGTTCATAGCGGTCAGTTCTATTTTGACGCCATAGCAGAATTTGGTTACAAGCTCAAATGCTTTAGCTCCCCCGGGCACACCATGAAGTTGCAAGGCACAAGAAGATCCTTCCTCACTAGAACACTCTTCGATAAGCCTCTCTAGTAGCCCACTTTTAGAAAGCAACGGAAACTGCAGTAATGGCCAAAATGAGTACTAAAACGAGAGCATAGCTCGCACACCAATTAAAGTTCGACTAAATAAGAAAATTACAAAACAAGTGTAGACAGAGCAAATGGAAATCAATACAATGATGCACCCAGTCATTCACACACGCACACGCACACTCACACGCACACACACACAATGTTATTGTTTTCAACTGGCAAGATATATCAAACAAAATGCACCTTGTGGAGGTGAAAAGACATTTCCCCAACTTGAATCACAACATCGCTCGGAAGCCCGGTTGTGCAAAGCCTGAATGAGAAACACAAATCAGATCCATATAAACATAGCTTAAATCACCTAATATAGTCACAACTCAATAGCATTAATTATCACAGAATCAAATACATTGCAGGAGACCTCATAATATTCCTCAAAAGAATCCATCTTTGCTAGTCGTTATACAAACCCCATGTGGTGGGTAGCTAGCAGGACTCTAATCCAATAAATGGGTTCACTTCACGTTCATATAAACAAAACCCGTAGCTACTTTCTGTTGCTAATGAATTCTCTATCAAATGGGTTTACAAATTATACGTAATTAACACATGCATATATAATCAAAGTACTAAACTTTCTTGCTTCTTATATATTACCGAGTACAACAAGCAAACACCAGATGGGCAATTTCTAGTTCATCGATTCTATATATTGGTTTGTAATAGTGCATCAGAGCATATGAAAAAAGGGGTTACCAAGTTTGGCCTTCGCGATGGAATGCTTCAGACTTAGCTCCAAGCTTCATGCAAGCCATGAGTTCTGGTGGTGGTTTTGTAAAATGGGCAGGCTTGGAATCATGAAATTAATAAGTGAAGCAAGAAATGCCGATCAGATAAAGACTTTGGTGAAAATGTGAGTGAGAGTGAACGTGGCATGCTTATCATTTGTGGAAAATACTTTCAGAGTTTAGAGAGAGAGAGAGGTAGCGAGTCTAAAGCAAGAAGTGAAGGGGAGAAGGAAGCGGTTCAAACAGTTACAGTGGCTCCATCTGGAGTAGCGATTTAGACTCAACTCTTGATTCCCTTGTGTTTTGCTGTCGCCTTCCTTTCCACTCGGACTCGGCTTTTTGCCACGTCTACAAATGTTCTCAGAAACGGCCATAAGTTATGGCTTGGGCTCCAAAAACACTGAATCCTCTTGAACCTAAATTGTACCTGTTTGGACGTCTTGGAAAAGTGTGAGTTGGGCTTGGGTTGGAATTTTTTGAACTTGTTAAATTTTGCTGTTAGGGTTCGGTTGATGCTATGTCTGCCCGTACTCTGTCAACCTCAAATAAAATCACACAGTATGGAATTTTTTCAACATATAAATTGTCCACTCATCGCAAGGATTTGAAATCTTACATGTCCACTGTTGTTCATCCGTTGATTAATAAAGAAATGGCTCAACTGCATTTTACATTCTTAATCGATTTAGGTGATTTTCCAAAATGGATCACGAAATATTAATTTTCTTACATTAAATCCTGAGATTTTGGAATCATATCAATTTATATTATTCATCTATTTTATCGTATATATGGTACAAGTGTAATTTTCACATTAACTCAAAAATTAGTCTCAAGCTTCTCACATTGTCATCGTAACGAAAAACCAAACAATCAAATGTATGTACGGAAAAGTAAATATGTTATATGTATATATTTTAAAAATCTCATAAGGCAATGTGCAAATATTGAAACTCACTTTAAACAATCACTCCGAACCAAAATGTGTAAAATGTGATTAGCACTAAAGAAACTGTTTCCTTAAAACAGTGTTACGTCTAATATTTGGCTAATGCATAATATAAGGACATCTTTCTAGCTATTAGATTATGTATGTACACTAAAACATAAGTTTGTATCAAAGTCGCGTGTTTGATTCCTCTATATCCCCAATATCATCAAGAAAAGACGTACATAAGCACTGAAAATAATGTTGGATAGGATGATAGATCTGTTTGAATTTTTGGATCGCTGGGCCCGCCCCACTCTAACGACACCGATATTGTCCCCACTTAACCACCTGAACAATCCTCAGGTGTGGGGTTTTACCACAAAAGGCCTCGGTATTAGTTAGAGTGGGGTAATACTATTTAAACCCCTTTGGTTTTCTTCACCCCACCGATGTGGGACAGTTTAACACTCCCCCTCACGTGTAACCTCATTTAGTGGTTCACACGTGGAGATCCACATCGGTGATTGAAACTCAGAGGTCGGCTGACGTTGGGCCCACTTGTTTTCAATTGGAACTCAGCGGTCGTCTCTATATTAAGAGCTCAGACTTGTTTCCTTCCGGGTGGTGACAAGCTCGTTGGCTTGCACGGGCCCGCAACCGTGGGCTCTGATACCATATTAGAGTTTGATTTCGGGTAGATTCAATGGAACAGTAAAATGCACACACAGAGAGCAGAGCTTTCTTCAAAAGGTTTCAGTGTATTCGACTTGTTCACAAAACAAAGAGCTCAAAGAGCATGTTTTAACGTTGGAGGAGTGAGAAACAATTTCACCCTCTCACAACATTACAAATCCATCACAACCATTCATTTCAAAGTCATCATATAAGATGCTTGCACATGTCATGAGCTATGACTCATTCTAATCCAATCTAATCTAAATACCAATTGGAATATGATCCAAAGGTTTACATTAGATCCTACACTTTGTTTATAATGAAACTACCACAGCAAATACATTTATACTTCAATAAGATCCTAGTAGGATATGTTCAGCTTTCAGGATCCTCTGCTATAACTAAAAAAAATGAATTGTTATTGATACTTCAAAATTTTCATTTTGTATTCTGAACTTTTTATAATCAGAAAGAAAAATACACTTGTGATAAGAAGTATATAATGAATTTTGCTGATAATAATTTCCAAAAACATTCACACTAGAGATGCATATCGAAAAATAAGTTATATTAAGAAGAAAGACAGACAGATATATGATACGTATGATGAAACGGGTTGCAGGATTTTCTCTTCTACTGAAAGAGTGAAAGACAGCAACAAGACCAAAGTTCCTTGAAACGATTAAAAAAATGGAAGTTTGATTTGACCATGGGGTGGTGTTGGTTTTAAACCCCCCATAACCCAGCAGTCAGGCCGCTCAAGAATTTTCCATAAATATTCGTTTCATGGACCATATATATGAGTCTTATGGCTAGCCCATTGTTTTGTTTTTAAATTTAATTACTTGTGAAGCTTTTACGAATGTTACAAATCACATCATGTAATCAAGTCTCTGCGCCGGCATCGGCAGCCCAGCCGGCTCGGCATCCGCCTCCGCCAACCTGTTCTACATGTGTGTGATTTTAATGTTGTCCCCAATTAATCCATATATATATGTATATCATATATGTATGTAAAGTTTATATTATTAAAGTATTTATATATGTATGTATAGTGTATATTATTAAAGTATATCTAAATCTATAGTCTTTATTAGTATGTTTGAGCAGCCTGCCTGCCTTTGAATTTGAGGGCCACCTGCATTGCATGGAGAGGATGCGACTCTAAACTCTAAAGTCGTAAGATAAAATGCATGAAAGATATGAGCCCTCCACTCACGACTCAGTGGCCACTCTATTCATCCACTAAGACAGTTTAGATAGTTGACCCACTCATTACTAATTGGGCTGCACTAATTAGACTTAAGTCTAAATTTGTTAGATTAATTACTGATACTGTCTACAAATTACAATACAAAGTTAGAAACAACGTAAATATATAAACAATAATGATCTTCGATATATAATCTTTGTATGTTACACATCTAACAAGCTAGTTTCATGGATTTAGAATCATAATTAATTTTGTAGTGAACTAAGTCACACGTCTCCACTTAAAAGATTAATGAGAGTTTAACTAATCCTAGTTTGAGTTTGAGTAGGTAGAAGGAAATGATTAATTCCTACTCCAATGTCAAGCCAAGTTCTAACTATTTTCTCTTGAATTTGGGACCTAAGTTTTAGGGATTGACAATCTTTTTTCATAGTCAAGTTTATGATAACTCATATATTTCGTATATTTATATCATTAATTTTTAGTCTCTTTGTGATGTTTTCCAGTTAAATTGGTTGCGTTATACCCTATTTTGTGTTAGTATGTAGTTACATGTATTTTAAGATTCATTTGAGGCAAAAGAAGTGAAAATATAATGTGTAAAAAAGCTTTGTGGCCTGTTTTGAAGTCCAAGTAAAGTTGTTGCCTATTTAAAAGTCCAAATAAAGTTGTTGCTTGTTTTACAGTCCAAATAAAGAATTTAAGGCAAATGTGGCTTGTTAGAAAACCTAGAGCAGAATGGTAAATGAATTGGGATTGCTAGCCCGATTTGGACATATCAAATAATGCAAAAACGTGCAAAATAAAAGCTAAGTTGTTGGGATCTCTTTGGAATATCTTGTAGCCTCTTTTACCCCATAAAAACTTGTCTTTTAGCCACTTCTACATACCCTTTTTATTCTGGACAAATTTCATTTTAACTTTGTTTAGATTTTTAAGCTACTTTAGTTTTCAAAACAAAAATCCAAATCACACTTGTTATTTTTATTGTTTAATTAGGGTTCACTTAAAGCTAATAATCCGTAGAGGTCTATTCCGTCCTTGTGGTTCGACACCCTTACTTGTGCCGCTATACTATCCTCGTATTTGCACTCAGAAGGAACACAACAGTTTAAACGTGTAATTTTGGTGTGGGACACTCTTTTGATGTGCTTATATTTTTTTTAGTTTGTCTATTCTTTGCAATAATTTTAGAAATTTAATATGAGTTTGTTGTATTTTGTAGTCTCGCTATATATAATTTTTGGTCAATTTGTTTGGTGGCTGAATATGAGATTTCATATTTCGTTTGCTTCACCGGTCATTTCAAATATGTAATTTGGCTCGCCTCAAAGGTTATGTTACACTAGTCACTAAAAAAAAATTACGCCTATTTGGGGTCATGTTTTCTTTTAGTTTCAATCTTATAAGCAACCTATTATTTTATCAAATTACATACTAATCATGTTGGTACTTTCGTTGGAGGTGGGCCAACCTCGATGGAAGAAGTGATTTATGTATGACCCACGGTGGAATCAAGATGAGTAGTGTGCTGAGGTGGTGTGGCATGGGTGGACTAGTGTTCAAGGTGGGTCTCATGCCCATAGATTGGTGAATAACTTGAAAAATGTCAAACATGGTTTACTAGGGTGACGGAAAAGGGCTAGGTGAAATGAACAACAAGAAATTTGCCGATTGAAGGAAGCCCTTCGAAATGCATATTAGCAATCGACTTTTTATGATTTGGGAGATGGAAGCGGAGCTCACACGGGCAATTAAAAATGAAGAAATCTATTGGTGGACGAAGTCTAGAGTGCAATGGTTGTAGGAAAGAGACAAAAATACAAGATTTTTTCATGCTTAGACTATGAAACGGAGATGATGGAATGCCATCCGAGGGTTAGAGGAGGAAGACGAATCTTGGTCCACGAACAGGTAGTGTATTCAGGAGGTTGCAGTTCAGTATTTCCACTCCTTATTCTCTTTGGCTAGGGCCACTAGCTTTCATGAGATTATCTCATGTGTGCCGAGTAAGGTGGGGAGTTTGGATAATAATTTATTGATTGCTCTGGTGACTGATGCGGAGATTGAGATTGCTATCTACCAAATGCACCCAACTAAATCACCAGGTCCGGATGGGTTTAATGCTGGTTTCTTTCAACACCATTGGGAAATGGTGGGTGGTGTGGTTCTAGGTATGGTCAAATCCTATTTTCCAGACTAGGCGGTTGTTAAATGAGTTAAACCATACCAATATTGTACTTATTCCAAAAGTGGACAACCCACAAAATATTACCCAATTTCGGCCAATATCATTATGTAATGTAGTGTATAAGATTATTTCCAAGGTTCTAACGAACCGGCTGAAGAAAGTTGTCTCTAAAGTAATTAGCTGAAGAAAGTTAACTCTAAAGTAATTAGGCAGAACTAGTTAGCGTTTGTAGCTAGAAGACAAATCTCAGATAACATCTTGGTGGTTCATGAATTGCTATACTACATGAAGCAAGGGAATGATGAAGGTATTAATTTTATGGCGTTAAAATTGGATATGGCAAAATCTTATGACCGTGTTGAATGGCCGTTTTTGAATGCTATGTTGCATAAATTGGGATTTGATGATATTTTCGGTCATTGGGTAATGGAGTGTGTGCAAACAGTCTCATACAATGTGATTATTAATGGGGAGGTCACGGGTCACATAGTACCATGTAGGGGACTCCGTCAGGGGGATCCCTTAACACCATTTCTGTTTTTAATTTGTGCTGAAGGTTTATCTGCCTTAATTCAAAATGAGGAGAGGGTTAGGCACATCAGGGGGATGACATTCAACCATTTAGCCAAGCCTCTCTCTCATGTGTTCTTTGCAGATGATTTGGTTCTATTTTGTCAAGCCACGAAAATTGAGGCGATACATGTTAATAGAGTACTCCAAAAATATGTCGAAAGGTCTGGGCAGTTTGTTAATGTCACACCCCGATCCCAACATGTGCCCAGGATCGACACGTGACGTCACCAAAACTCGTATCTCAAACTTATTCCGCCTCCGGAATATGGCAAATTACAACTCCATAATCAAATTTCGTAATGATTTTTCGTATATCTTATGGTTGTATCTAATCTCTCGTTAGATTGCCTACGTACCCTCAATAGGGATCAAGCCATTCATAGTTCGTTATACATTACACTCGAACAATTATCACATCATTCACTTGATCTTCAGCATGATACATCCATAGCATGTAACATATCAAATAACCAACGAAGCACAATTTTAATCTCAAGGTAACTTGATCAACTAAAATAATCATAATAATAACAATCATATTCAACGTCATTCCACAATCCCATCAATTAAACAATTCATGAATAAAAGATGAATGATCTTAGCATTTAACTACATTAATCAAACAATGCGATAACATATCATTTTATGAATCTAATTAAAGAACTCTATATAATTCCCTAATTGGATTATAAGTAATAAACATGGTAAATCTAATTTGTATTCACAAGGTCTTGTGCGGGTAATTCTCATTCGTTCGAATCTAGGGTTCTAGACTAACCTTATGGAAATGAGCAAGAGCAAGGATTCCGGACCACTCAACGGAATCCAAAATATCAAGCGGCTTCTCATAATCTACCCAGATATGTCACATGTAAAATCAATGCCTACATCATGGAAATGGTACATTGGGCCAATCAGACACTGAGATAAACTACGAGGCTCGGGTGAGTGACAATTATACAAGTATGTGATATTTAGTAAAAATAGACCATCGATAACAATCTATAAACATCGAGTATAGAATGATGCTTTATGAAATCATAATCAAGTCGCTGTAAACTCCGAAGGAGTTACCCAGACATCCAACGGCTTTTCTAATTCAAACCTCAAGATTCTCAAAACCATCATTCATATATGTATAAAAAAAACTAGGGCTAGAAGGAAGCAGTTCGGCCGAACCCTACATAAGTAACCAAAAAGGAAGTGGCCCTCCAAAGCAGATTAACCAAGCAAAGCCACCCCTGATAAAGTAACCAAGTAGGCAGTGACCCCCCTAACGCGGATTAACCAAGTAGAGTCACTCCTACAACTGTTAGGAAGTGATCACCCAACGTAGATTAACCAAGCATGATCACTCATAAGCATACATGGCCATAAGGATAGCCCAACACGGATTAACCAAGAACGATCCATATATAATATGGTCCCCCAACACGGATTAACCAAGCAGGACCACTAGTGACCCCCCAACACAGATTAACCAAACAAGGTCAAGATAACCAAGTAGGTAGTGACCCTCAATACGGATTAATCAAGCAGGGTCACACTTACATAACTATTAGGCAATGATCACCCAATTCGGATTAACCAAGCATGATCACCCCTAAATATAAATGGCTATAAGGATCACCCAACACGGATTAACCAAGCGCAATCCATAAATAGTATGGTCCCCCAATGCAGATTCACCAAGCAAGACCATCCATACACCACTGCTACATGATGCAGTTAGATCAACACAAAAACCACTTACCCTTATCTCATTCGTTATGATTTACATCGTAATCACTTGCACTATCAACTTCTTATGACCACTAACTATCTTATCATACAAGCATAAAAGTTCTACATAATACTTCTCATAATATTATGGGTTCACATCGTCATAAAAACAATCATACACATCATACTAATTATACATATCTAACCACATTTCATAAATGTTTCCAAGCTACAGTTGAATCACAATTAATAAACATAGATCGACGCTAAAAATAAAAATAACAATTTAATAGAAAGCACATTTAATAAACAAGTATAACTCAATATGGTGCCACTAGTACATATATCAAGACACATGTCAACTGGAAACGACATGTCATCGTAATGAGCCAAGTAAGCTCCATCAAGCCTCAACAACAAACTAGAGATAAACGACACTCTAGAGTAGAGCACGTTGACTAGAACGTCAATCGTCGATAAGGTAGGTCCATTAAGGTCAATAATCTAAGGTTATTCAATCCGGAAGATCCGCACATCGGATTTCCGATCTATAAGTTCTCAAAGGTCCAATAACTGATAACTAGGGTGCTCACAAAATTGTACGACGATCCAACGATCGAATTGTCGTCAATCACACAAACAAGTGGTGGTCCAATTTGATCACCACACCAAACAATTGAATTTCAGGAAACCAAGCTGGACATAGGTTCATAGGGTCACTAGAAAGTATTTGGTACTTAGACAACACTTGTGGACGGTCCCACGCACCGCCACACGTCGTGGTAGCCAAGGTGGAGCGTTTAGAAAACTTGAATTTTCAACATTAACTAAATGAGCTCAAATTTACGTGGTAGCTAGAGCTCAACAAGGGAAACACTTTTCAAAACTAGGCCAGTGATAAATTCTAACCGAAAACCGTCCAAATTCACCGAAGAAAACTGGATTTCTAGGGTTCTAAACACCCAACTCTAAAATGAATACGAAAGCACTGTAGAAACTTATTTTCCTCAATATACAATATATATATATACACACACAGAAGTGAGTAGATAATACTCTATGGTTACATCTTAAAGACCATAAACATACACATAAATATGGAGTTACAATATAACGAACAATTGGCCAATATTCTATAATTAGTGTCATTAACTATTGTAACTCCCTAACATCCCCCCACAAACTTGACATTGGCAAATAGACAAGTTTGGAAATAAGAAGCCTAAAACGATCAGCAGACAAGCGCTTGGTAAAAACATATGCTAGTTGATGAGTAGAAGGGATGAAGTGAACCCGGTGACTGCTCAAAGTGACACGTTCGCAAACAAAATGATAATCAATAGCAATGTGTTTGGTTCGAGCATGAAAAACGAGATTGGCAACAAGATACGTGGCAGCTAAATTGTCATAAATAAGAATAATTTGATGTGCGAGATAATGCTGAAGTTCATGGAGAAGACCTTGAATCCATATAGTATCTGCACATGCATAGGCTAAGGCTCAGTACTCAGCTTCAACACTCAAACGTGAAACAGTCTGTTGCTTCTTTGCACTCCAGGATATTAAATTAGGTCCAAAAAAGACACAATACCCAGTAGTGGACCGGCGGGTATCAGGACAACCTGCCCAATCCGCATCTGAATAGGCAACAACAAATAAGGAATCAGTAGAATAGCGAATAGGGAAGCCATGTCCAAGGGTACCTTTGAGATAATGTAGGATGCATTTGATTGCTTCATAGTGAACATCAGTGGGAGATCCAATGAACTGAGAAACATGTTGTACAACATACGAAATGTCGGGACGAGTCATTGTGAGATATTAGATAGCACCGACAATCTGTCGATATGGGGTGGGGTCTGATAGGGGAGTATCATGGGTGCGGGAAATGCTGCCTTTAGACGACATGGGTGTAGAAACCGGTTTCCATGCCAACATGTTACTGTGTTGAAGGACATCAAGAGCATATTTAGCCTGATTAAGATGAACATAACCTTTCTCATATGTAACCTCAATACCAAGAAAGTAATGAAGTTAGCCAAGGTCTTTGATGTCAAATTCAGTGCCCAAGGTATTGATAAAGCTTGTAAATAGGATTGACTACTACATGTGAGCACGATGTCGTCAACATAAAGAAGCAAAATCATCTTATGAAACTGATCCTGATATACAAACATGGAATCATCAGAGTGGCTTTGAGTAAAACCAACACGAATCAAGAATGAACTAAAACATTGAAACCAAGCACGAGGTGCTTGTTTAAGACCATATATAGCCTTATGAAATTTGCAGACATGATTTGGTCGACTGGATCAACAAACCCAGGAGGTCGTTGCATATAAACTTCCTCAGATAAGGTGCCATAGAGAAAAACATTCTTGACGTCGAGTTGTCGAATAGACCACCCAAAACTAACTGCAAGACTGAGCACGATTTGAATTGTAGTTAGTTTAACAACCAGGCTGAATGTATCAAAATAATCAACCCCATATTGTTGGTGAAATCCCTTGGCCACAAGACGTGCTTTGTAGCGCTTAACAGTGCCATCGGATCGCCGTTTGACTTTGAAAACCCATTTACAGCCAACTGGGTTCTGTGTGGAGAATGGAGGAACCAATGACCATGTACCTTGTTTGAGAAGAGCATTGAAATCATCATGCATGACTTGCTTCCATGTTGGAGATTGAGCAGCTTGAGTGCAACATGTGGGTTCAACATCAGAGGTGAGTAGTGCGGTCAGGGCGTGAGAGAGAGGGTAACGGGTGGAGAAATTGGCATATTTGGGATTTGGTTTAAAGATTCCTAATTTAGAACGAGTTAGAATAGAAGATGGACAACCGGAGATTAGTGGGAACGGTGATGTATCAGGAATAAGGGTGCTGGAAAGCAGTAGATGCAAGATGGGTTCTAAAGAAGTTGCAGATAGAACAGATTGTGTGCTAGGCACGGGTTGAGAAGTCTGGTTAATGTGGATGGGAGTTTGGTCTGGTTGATGAATTGGAGTCGCGACAAAAATAGGCCTTGAGTCTTGTGTGATAGTGGTGGGCCTTGTAAAAGAATTTTGGTCTAAGCAAAAGTCAACAGGTAGAAGGACAAAGTCGGTGTTCACGACAGGTGTGGAAAGGTTAGAAGCACCAAAATAAAATTTGGCTTCATGAAAATTCACATGACGAGAAGTGTAAAGTCGACCCGTAGGAGGATGTAGACAGCGGTAGCCTTTATGACGATTGATGTAACCGACAGAGACACACTCAAGAGAGCGGGGTTGTAATTTATTAGAAATATAATCACCAAGAAATGGGTAACATACACACCCAAATGTCCGAATGAGTGAGTAATCGGGATTGTGAGAGAACAATTTTTGATATTGAGAAGCCCATTCAAGTACCGGAGTCGGAAGTCGATTGATCAAGTAAACAGTTGTACAAAGGGCTTCAGCCCACAAATGATAAGGCATTTAAGCAGTAAGAAGAAGAGTACGACCCATGTTAGCGATATGACAATGCTTTTGTTCAGCCAAACCATTTTGTTGAGGTGTGTGGACAAGAAAAACGATGCATAATTCCATTAGTAGCACAAATTTGCTTAAATTGGAAGTTATCATATTCCTTACCCCCTATCACTTTGGATTTGTTTAATGGACAAAGAGAATTGATTTTTGACATACATGACAAAATTAGAAAAATGACCAAAGACTTCATATTTGAGACACATTGGAAAAATCCAGGAGAAGCGAGTATAATCATCCGTAAATAAAACATAATAACGGAACCCAGAAGTAGAAATAACTGGAGACATCCAAACATCAGAATGTATTAATTCAAAAGGAGTAACAGAATAATGTTCATTAGAAGAAAAATGAAGCCTAACAGATTTGGCCAAGGCACAATGGTTACAAAATTGACTTACCAAACATTTAGAATCTAAGAAGGACTAAGAAACAAGTGTGTGAAGCACTTTATTGGATGGATGGCCGAGTCGATGATGCCAAGCGGAAGATGACATGGCTACAGAAGCAAGTGCAACTGGTGAGGTAGACAAGAGCATTGGAAGAACAGGATAAAGACCATCTTTACATTGGCCCTGAAAAAGAAGAACGCAAGTGGTTAAATCATGAATTATATAGCCTTATGGAAAGAATGTAATGCTAACATGATAATCCTTAGTATATTGAGCAAGGATAACAGATTTTTATGTAAGGAAGGAACACGAAGAACATCGGAATGACGAAAAACATAAGTACCAAAAGTGAAAGAGACATTACCAGAATGAGTGATGGGGAGGGAAGTGTCGTTACCAATAACAATTTGGTCAGAATAAGACTGTGGAATTTAGGTAGAAGCCGAGCGTGCATCATGAGTCATATGATTGGTAGCGCCAGAATCAAAGTACCAATTGGGGTCGGTTGAAGAGGCAATATGCATACTAGCAAAAGCATGAGGATAAGGACATCGAGCAGCAAGATGACCATACTGTCGTCAATTCCAACATTGCCGAAGAGGAGGATGAGGGCCTAAAAGGCCTTGAGAAGGAGTTGGGTTGAGTGGCGGGCGAACAATACCATATCCCTGTGCAGAGGCAACAACAGGAAAGCAAGTGGGTTGACCACAGGTTCGAGGGGTGCGGGGTCCACGCGGATTACGAGCAAAGAGAAAAGCACTTGGTTGAGCATTGGGAGTCATCTGTGTTGGAAGTATGCCCATAAAGCCACTCATTTGATGTAATAGCTTTTGGAATACTTATTGTATTAAACTATTTTATGTTTCATGAAGGGCAAAGCTTATTGTTAATCACTATTTATTGTATCATGTGTTTAAGCAATAAGGGAATCCAATGAAAGTATTTAATATGAGAGAGAAGTGATCTAAGTAAGTTAGATTAACGAGACCTTTCTCTTATGTTCATTCCTAAAACGTTCCTAGCCATAGGATTGCCAATTGGGCATTGACAATCCGCTAATGTTAGTATGTGTTATGTAAACTCAAGCGTGAGTATAACTAGTCTCAAGTCATTTAGTATTAGACACTGAGACAAACACGTAGATGCTCGAAAGGGTAATCGAGTACACTGAACAACGATCAAAAGAGAGTTCGAATATGCATGTCATGTAAGAACTCATTAGTTGCAATATGCAAAGTAGTCCTTTAACCTGAGGCATCATAGATGTCTAATGGTTAGGTCTTTGATCTTTGATCATGTCAAAGGCATTCCATTGAAAGTGTCCATGGCATTGTTGGGGTTAAGATATCTAGTCATGTAGGCATATGAATGCACAACAAGGGATCTCTAACCTTCCATGCTGGTGGGAGAATACTCTAAGATATGATTCAGGAGTCTTTGGCCAAAGCATATGAATATGACTTAGGAAGTTTGTTCTAAATCATATTCAATTGAATCATATAAAGAAGTATCACATTGGATAGTAGACATGAAACAAACTATCACTCAAACAATATGATTAAGAGTATTGTATTAGAGAATGACCGTATTGCATTGTAATTGTAACTAGATAGGTTCTCCAACCACTTCTACTTAGCTTGGGTAGCCATGACATACTGCTAGGTGTCACTCATGGTTTGTGGAAGCCCTGAAGATTAGCAAACACTAATCTTCATCAAAGGGAGAATTGAAATGTTGTTTCAATTCACAATCGATCGTTAAGAGTAACAATCGCCCACTGCCTCTCTAATTGGAACCTAATGGATCGTACACCGAGTAAGGATGAAAGTGAAGAAATATAAATGAGATGGATAAGCGATTAAATGGTTTAATTGAGAATGGTCAAGATTAATTAATTAGTTAATTAATTTTATGAAAGGTTCGTATTGGGCTTTTAAGTTGGTTTTGGGTTTCGGGGCCCAAAAGTGTTTTGGTCCACAAGGCCCATTATGTTTAAGTTGTATGACAACTAAAACAAAATGGGCAATTAGCCCAATAACAAAGACAAGGCTGGCCATAAGGGTGAGTGGATGCAAACTTGAATTAATTACAAGTTTGCCACTCACATGTGATGTAGTATAAAGTCAACTTTATAGCTTTTTCTAATTTGGGTTTTCTTGAGGCAAAGAAGAGAAACACTTTCTCTCTTTTTCTCTAAAAGGAGGCCGGCCACTTAGGGAAGAATTAGCTAGCAATCTTTTCTTCTCTAAGTCATCCATTTCATCTTCACACCTCATCCTTGGTGTGGAGACTTAGAGACACCAAATCTTTGGTGTTCTTGGAGATCATTTCCTCACATCCTCAAGGAGCAAAGGAGCATCAAAAAGGAAGAAAAACACAAGGAAGATCCAAGGAGCTAGGAGGTGACTTGAAGGCCCTCCACTTGGGTGAATCCCTTGTGTAAACAAGGATGAGCTTCAAGGGTAATGAATCTCTAAATCCTTCCTTCTCTTTAATATTGTTAAAGAGTCTTGTGGTTCACCATTCACTAGGCTTTGAAAGTCATGGGTTTTATAATTGTTTTTTAATGCATGCCTACTTTAATGTGTTATTAGTTTGCATATGTATTCGAATGTTCTCACATGTTCTTAGCTAAGACAAAAAATTTCCTTCAATATGCACGACCAACTCTTGCTGAGCCTCAAAGGATAAAAGACGAGCACGAAGATCAGAAAAACTAGGCAGGGACGGCAAATGGAGAATGGTCGTAACATGCATGCCATATTCAGGACCCAAACCACGAAGAACAAAAGTGACCAAATAGGATATAGGGTCATTGATGGCAGTCAGTGATCCGTTAGATTCTTAGCATGAGCAAGGTAGTCGGAGATCGACTTGGTACCTTTTGTGATGGAGAAAAGATGAAACTTCAGTTGAGCCCCATTAGTAAGAGATTGTTGTGAAAAGTTATGTTGAAGACAATCCCAAAGATCTTTGGAGGTAGAGAGACCAACTACTTGAGGAAGAATAGTTTCAGACAACGTGGCACGGAGAATGCTGATCAGACTTTGATCGGTTTGAAACCAAGAAAAGTAATCCGGATTAGGTTGGGAATCTTGTGATGTAGCTGGAGGGTCAGAGGACTTGTCAGAAGAGGTATTGGGAGCAAGAGTGGCAGGTGGACATGGGAAAGAACGATCAACAAAATGCCAAAAAATTTGACCAATAAGGAAAGGTTTGACTTGGCTTTCCCATATTAGATAATTGGTGTCAGCGAGTTTCACATAAGCAAGATGAGAAATCTTGGGAATGGAGAGAGGAGGAAACGTGGAGGGAGGAAGCCATAAGAGAGAGAACACAAAGAATGAGGATCGAACGAGGCTTGCTAGAAATTTGATACCATGTAGAAACTGATTTTCCTTGATTATTACACCATCAATATATAGTGTATATATATATACAAGTGAGTAGATAATACTCTACGGTTACATCTTAAAGACCATAAACATACACATAAATATGGAGTTATAATATAATGGACAATTGGCCAATATTCTATAATTAGTGTCATTAACTATTGTAACTCCCTAACAAGCACGAACCAAGCATACCAACTTGAAGATTATGAAGAGTAGATGAAGTTTCATACCTCACTCGAAGGAAACGGTTGCCGGAATCACCGAAAAAATGATAAAAGCCGTGGCTTTGTGGCTTCGAACTGCAAAGATGGAAAAGAAAATGGGAAATCTAACACTACAGAGATGTAGGGCTCGTCAAGAGCTTTCCATGGACACCAAGATCACCCAAAACAGAGCTCAGACAAAGGAGATACAAGCGGGTCAAGTGGGTGGGTTAACGGGTCCAATTTCCCCCCAAAACGGGTTAGAATCAGACTCCTCCCACTTTTTTTTTTTTTTTTTGGAAACCTTCCCCCTTTAATTTGATTGGTCCTTCTCCTTCTAATTGATTGGTCCCTTATTTTTCCTTAAATCTGATTAGGCTTCTTCCTTGTGGAAATTTAAATGATTTAAAATCTATAGTTTAGTAAAACAACTTCAAATGTCCATAACTATACCGTTATAATCCGGACTCGCAAATGGCTTTCGCCTATACGTTTGTGGTTTCAAGATCTATTCGAAACTATAAATTGTGACCTCAAAAGGTCTACAGATTTTAAATAATTAATTTCTAAACGTCAAACTTCATAACTAGTTTAATTAAAATCTAAATTCAAATAAATTAAAATAAATTCTCGAGAAATAATATAAAATCTCAATAATACAAATATGTAGATTATAACAGTGAAATCCAGGAACGGGATTTCACAGTTAATTTGGAGAAGAGCTTGACATTTTTTAGCTCTAGTTGTCCGCAAGCATTGAGAGTTCGGTTATCTGAGGTGTTGGGGATTACCTATCAGGAGAGCTTTGGGAAGTATTTGGGTATCCAAGCGGATTTTGGGGGTTTGAAGATATATGGAATAAGCTGGATGAGAGAATTAATGGATGGGCGGAACAATTTTTATCGATTGCTAGGAAAGAGGTGCTCCTCAAAAGTGTTGCTACTGCTTTACCTAATTACACCATATCTTGTTTCCAGCTTCCCATTCAATTGGAAAAGATAATTAAGCAAGTTATTGCTCGATTTTTGATGTGATAGAAACTAACACACAAATTAAACCCTATAAATTATGCAATCGTAGTACGAGTAAGTAGGGATCGTTCTATTCCGGGGATTAGAAGGGATGCTAATCAACACAAATTAAACTTATAAAACTGAAAACTAAGTTAAACTAGCAACAAAACAAGTTAAACTAACAACAAAACAATGACTGGGGGGATTTTGGACGGATTTAATAAAAACAAAAATAAATGGCAGCAAGTAAATTAAGCTGTGAATAAAATATGGATGAAATGATAGTTAAAGGATTCTTCTCCACACATTAATCATATGCATACAAATCGATTTCCAATTATTCTTCCTATAAATCATGAATGACAATACCCCAAATTAACTATGAACAGCACTAATTAACTCTCAAATTTTCCTAAGTTCATTGAATTGGACTCAGCAACACAACCAAATTATTCTTCTCAAGTTCCCTAACTATGAAATGCATGATAGAGATACATCTCGAAGATCATTAAGTTCTATGAAAATCATAAGCATTGACAAAGCATTTGTAACTATGAAAAGCATGATACTCTTGCCAAGGATTTACTTAACACAATCATGACTAGTAACTTTTGCTACTTGCAAATATAAATTCATAACGATTAAGGGAAATTTTTATTCTAGCATCAAATCTCTGCATGCAAACTAAGTATGCATCCTTAATAAACATACAAGAATAAATTTTCTATAAAGCAGATAAGTAAATCGTATCCATGTTTTATGAAACAATAACTAGATGTAATCAATTTATATAAAACATATGATCATGGATACTCCTGCCAAGGATTTACTTAACCCAATCATGACTAGTGACTTTTGCTACTTGCAAATATAAATTCATAACGATTAAGGGAAATTTTTATTCTAGCATCAAATCTCTGCATGCAAACTAAGTATGCATCCTTAATAAACATACCAGAATAAATTTTCTATAAAGCAGATAAGTAAATCGTATCCATGTTTTATGAAACAATAACTAGATGTAATCAATTTATATAAAACATATGATCATGGCTTCGAATTCACCTCTAGCTAAAAACAAACTTAGTTACACTTGTTCATCATAACTGAAAAACAATCTAAAATAAAAAATTGAAACTTAACAAAGATAGAAAGAACTCTGAAAATTTCAGCAACTTCAATGAATGAACGGTAGACGCGGCACACCTCTTAACATTGCAGAACACTTCATATATATAGGGCACAGCTAGGGTTTTCTTTAAAGTGAATGAAAAGAGAGGAAAAATTGGTAATCAGAATTGGGTAATTCACCTAGAATAAAAAGGGCATGTAAAAGTGGCAAAAAGAAAGTTTTTATGGGGTAAAAGAGGCTGCAAGATATTCCAAAGTAATCCCAGCAATGTAGCCTTTATTTTGCACGTTTTTGCCTTACTTGGCATCTCCAAATCAGGCTAGATATCCCAATTCCTTTCCCATTTTGTTCCTGGTCATCTAACAGCCAGATTCATCTTTGAATCTTTATTTAGACTTCAAAACAAGTAACAACTTCTCTCCAATTAGGATTCCTCTTTCTTGTGTAATTCCTTGCCTTCCAAGCCTCAACTTTAATTTCTCCAGATTTTAGCACATGTTTAACACCTTTTAAACACCAAAATGTCCAGCCCATATGCTATTCACGCCTGTTATCCAATCCAAGTCCAAAACTGCTCCAAATTGATCCATTTGACTATTTATTGTCCTCTTTACCAACTGGATAAATGCAAAGAAATAAGATAACAAAGTCACGTAAATATGCTCCTACCAATTTTGGTGGAGGGATCAGCAGCAAAAGGGGGTTCATTGGATGGTGTGGAGTAAAATGTTGAAAGGGAAGGCAATTGGAGGGCTTGGGTTTAAGGAAATTATTTCTTTTAACTTAACCATGCTAGTGAAGGTTGGGTGGCGTATTATTTGTAATCCAAACTCTATCCTTGCTAAAGTTCTCCAAGTGAAATACCATCCTTCTTAGTCTTTCTTAGATGCACCAACGGGAAGAGGCACCTCGTGGGGGTGGAAATGTATCTTACAGGGACGGAAAATATTGAAAGGGGGGCTTTGATGGTGAGTTGGGGATGGTCAGAGTATTCGGATTGTGAAGGATCCCTGGATGCCAACTCCACGAACTTTTCTTCCTATCTACAGTCCGTGGACATGCCACAAATGGTTGGGGAGTTCGTGGCCGCTGGAGGTCATTGGAAGAAGAATATTATTGAACGGTATTTTAATGAGGAGGAAGCCCGTATTATTTTAAGTATGCCGCTTAGTAAATTTGGGCGTCCTAATCGAATTATTTGGCATTATACACGGAATGGGATGTATTCCATTAAATTTGGTTATATGGTTGTTCAGGAGATGGACTGGAATAGAGAGCTTGGGAGGAAGGGTGTGGGACAGTTAAGTGGGGATCATATTAGGGATCATATTTGGGCGGCTTTATGGCAGTTGAAGGTTCCTCCTAAGCTTCGGCATTTTATTTGGATGGGCTGTAAAAATATTCTTGTTGTTCGAACCAATTTACAACGACGGGGCGTTTGTTAAGAGACAAGTTGTCCACGGTGTGGGGACGATATGGAGACACATGTACACCTATTTTTTAAATGTCCGTTTGCCCGAGTGTTTTGGTTTGGCTCTCCATTACAATTGGATGTGGTATCAGTGGAGGAGGGAGATTTCTTGGAATGTTGGAAATGGTTGTGTAGGAAATATGGCGAGGCGGTAGAGGAGAATAAGCTTATGCGATGGGTTGTATGTGGTTTGTGGCGGATCTGGAAGTGTCGGAACATCGTGGTTTTCGAGAAGACCATGGTGGAGCCTAGTGTTGCCTTGGAGTTATTGCAGTGCCAATGGTGTGAGCTTGAGGGAAGTGGCCATGAGTACATACAACCTGCCTACCGACCACACCAGGTAGGGGAAGAGGAGGTTCATGAGAGATGGGTGAATTCTCATTTTTAGATAATTAAAGTTAATTGTGATGGAGCTTGGCAAAAGCAAACTAGTAAGGGTGGATTTGGGTAGGTTGCTCGAGATTTTGCGAGGATTTTTAAAGGAGCTAGAGGAGTGGGGAATGTATTTTGTGAATCTAGTTTGATGGCGGAAGCGGAAGCACTGCGAGTGGGTTTGTTGGCTTGTGTGGAGAAAGGATTTGGGACAGTTCAACTTGAAACTGACTCTAAAGTTTTGGTGGACATGATAACGGGTGCACTACAACCGGAGGCTGCTATGGAAGGCGTCCTTTGGGACATTCATCATATTAAGCAACAATTGAATTTAGTTGAGTTTCTTTTCACCCCTCGATCGCAAGTCATGTCACGCGTGTAGTGGAATATCATATGTGGTATTGCTTTGAACCGAAGTGGTTGTTTAATGCTCTGGTTTATGATGTAAACATTTCAATTCATATCTAATAATATTCTACTCCTTGACAAAAAAAAATTAAAAAATTAAAAATTAAAAATATTTCTATCATTTTTAAAGAAATTTAAACTAATTCATAAAATAGTATTTGGAAAAGAAACCTTTTGTAAATATAAACAAACACACAATATATAATGTCTTTTACCATTAAATGTATGTCATACATTACGTGATTTTTTTATTACAAGTGATATTTTACGTTAATTTACTCTAAAAAGAAGAAAAAAATGTTTGAAAACAAGATGCATGAATTGAAGAAGAAAACTTTAGCCACCGGAACACTCCACAAATTTTGGTCCCAAAATCACCTGCATGGTTTTCTAGCCTTTAATTTAGTTTCGACGTGGACCAACCTTCACATAGGCTTTCTGTGCATGGATAGACTCACTTTTTCCCTCCTCTTTCACCTTTTCCCCTAACCCCCCTTAAATTTGTTTCCTTTTGCTTTTGGCATTGCGCGAATGTTGGTCCATACCCAAAGGCTGTGGGGGTCACAACACCATAAAAAAAAACACAACCGGTGGGACCAAACCAACGTCGCCGATCTAACTATCCTCCTCATCCGAGCCAAAAACGACGTCACATTGACGGGTAAAAAATATAGTCAACGTCCGAGGCAATTGCCTGCTCTTGTTGTCTTGTAGCTGTCAAGTTAGCGTACACCAGTTGCAAATCTCCCTCCTCCCTCCTCCCTCCTCATACCCTTTTTAGCCTCCGGTAAATCCCGTTCTGGGGTATGCCACGTCAACATTTGGGTTAAGAATGGAGCCAACAGTGATATGACATTAAAAAATTGGGAAAAGGATCCGATGAGGATCCTTTTTCTGAAAATCTTAGGGATTCTGTGATCGTGACCGTTTATTGTATATCGTGTGGTCATAAATCATTTTAAAATTTGAAATTTAAAATTAAATATAAATAGTACCTAATAAAAATTGACCGCACGATGTATGATTAACGATCACGATCACAGAATTCCTATAATCGTTTTCCTAAAAATTGCATAGTGATAGTGGGATAGAGTGGTTATATCTGTACACTTTTTTTTTTTTTTTTGTCTCTTATCCATTCTATGTTAATTTTTATTCTTTAATATTTTTCAATTTATTTGATTTATTGGCAAAAAATTCAGAGTTATGTTGAAGGTAAGTTGTGTAAATAGTACTACCCATGAAGATATGTGGAAATAATATTAATGAAATATTTCTCCACGATTGATACAAGAAACTGATTTCAAATGGTGCAAGTAATTTATCCTTTAATCAATTTAGTTTTCGTGTTTTCAATATAGTCAATCTATTATATATTTTACATTGTTAGCTAATGTGATCCATTTTAAATCATTACAAAATCTAATTATTTAAGAAATACTACCAATTTGCTATGCATGTGCTTAGGAGAAAGTTTGAAATCTTGATGAATAAATTGTAGTTGTACACTTTTTTTATGGAAACGATAGGTGATTCAATTTTGTAATTGTAATTGTAGTTGTACACTTAGTCAATCTCTAACCATTGGGCTAAAATCTAAAATTTTTAGCCTAGAAAATTTAGGTTGTAGCCCAAAAACAGCTTATATGCTCCAACTCTTCTGGTCTAAATTTTTTAGCACGAGATTATTAAAAAATAAATTTAGGCTAATTTTTTCTTTTAGAGTAATTTAAAAAAAATTATGTACACTATCATAATTTAATTTTATGAACATTTTAACCTAAAAATATTTAAATTCCGATAAATATTGAAAAATCACTAAATTTGGGTGAATTTTGAGTTAAATAATTTTTTTAATTATTTTAGCCGTTAGATTTAAATTTGGGTTGTTAGATCTTGTTTTTTTTACCGTTAAATTTGATTATATTCGATCTTAGCCGTTTGATTCAATAAATCATACGAGACATGCCCATGTGGGTGGGGTCCTGCTGGTGGTGCCCACACCATTTTCTGGGCTAAATCCTGGGGGGAATTTGGTTTTTGTTTGGCTTTTAGCTTTTAGCCCACACATTTAGTATGGGTTAGGTTGGGTTGGGCTAAATCTAAAAACTAGCATTTAACCCAGAATTTGGTATGGGGAGATGAACGTAGGACTATTTTCTCTGACATATTCAAGAAGTTGATGTCAATTCTTAAATTTATCCATGTTTTTTTGTACTTGGCTGACAAGGCAACAACAATATTCTGGTGTCCAGAAACTTTACGTTACAACCCTCTTAAATGTCGCATAATTTGTTGGAGTTGTATTGGGATTGTGGTGTAGGACTTGCCTATAGGGTGGTACATGTAACAATTATGAGACAATTCAAGGCAACCGACCTCTAAAGAAGAAAAAGGAAAATGCTATCTATGTTTAGTATGCGTGCATTATTTCCTTTTTACAAATAAAAACGTGGTTTGATATGTGTGCATTTTATTATAATTTGATAAGTCCGCTTATATAAATGTGTCATCTTGTAATTTACAAATAAAAAGAACGACTTCTTAATTTAAGAGTCGAGCAATGTTCTTCAGATAAAAAAAACAACCCATTTGCATTTTTACAATGATTTTAATTGTTATGTTGGTGTGTT